>NW_027140270.1:0-285938 GCF_036365525.1 Heterodontus francisci | reverse complement strand
TCTCTGGGTGGGGAAGGGGTTTCAGTGTGTGGGGAAGTGGTTTCAGTGTGTGGGGAATGGCTTCAGTGTGTGGGGAAGTGGTTTCACTGTGTGGGGAAGGGGTTTCAGTGTGTGGGGAATGGTTTCAGTGTGTGGGGAAGGGATTTCAGTGTGTGGGGAAGGGTTTCAGTGTGTGGGGACGGGGTTTCAGTGTGTGGGGTAGGAGTTTCAGTTTGTGGGAAGGTGTTTCACTGTGTGGGGACCGGGTTTAGTGTGTGGGGAAGTGGTTTCAGTGGTTAGGGTAGGGGTTTCAGTGTGTGGGGATGTGTTTCAGTGTGTGGGGAAGGGGTTTCAGTGTGTGGGGAAGGGGTTTCCGTGTGTGGGGCAAGGGGTTTCAGTGTTTGGGGAACTGATTCAGTGTGTGGGGAAAGGTTTTCAGTGTGTGGGGAAGGTGATTCAGTGTGTGCGGAAGGGGATTCTCTGGGTGGGGAAGGGGTTTCAGTGTGTGGGGAAGGGGTTTCAGTGTGTGGGGAAGGCGTTTCAGTGTGTGGGGAATGGTTTCTGTGTGTGGGGAAGGGGTTTCAGTGTGTGGGGAAGGGGCTTCAGTGTGGGTGGAAGGGGTTTCAGTATGTGGGGAAGGGGTTCAATGTGTGGGGAAGGGGTTTCAGTGTGTGTGGAAGGGGTTTCAGTGTGTGGGGAATGGTTCAGTGTGTGGGGAAGGGGTTTCAGTGTGTGGGGAATGGTTTCAGTGTGTGGGGAAGGGGTTTCAGTGTGTGGTGAAGGGTTTCAGTGTGTGGGGAAGGGGTTTCAGTGTGTGGGGACTGGGTTTCAGAGTGTGGGGAAGGGCATTCAGCGTGTCGGGAAGTTGTTTCACTGTGTGGGGAAGGGGTTTCAGTGTGTGGGGAATGGTTCCAGTGTGTGGGGAAGGGGTTTCAGTGTGTGGTGAAGGGTTTCAGCGTGTGGGGAAGGGTTTCAGTGTGTGGGGAAGGGGTTTCAGTGTGTGGGGAAGAGGTGTCACTGTGTGGGGATGGGTTTTCAGTGTGTGGGGAAGATGTTTCAGTGTGTGGGGACGGGGTTTCTGTGTGTGGGGAAGGGGTTTCCGTGTGTGGGGAAAGGGTTTCAGTGTGTGGGGAAGGGGTTTCAGTGTGTGGGGAGGGGGTTTCAGTCTATGGGGAAGGAGTTTCCGTGTGTGGGAAGGTGTTTCACTGTGTGGGGACGGGGTTCAGTGTGTGGGGAAGGGGTTTCAGTGTGTAGGCTAGGGGTTTCTGTGTGTGGGGATGGGTATCAGTGTGTGGGGAAGGGGTTTCAGTGTGTGGGGAGGGGGTTTCAGTCTGTTGGGAAGGGGTTTCCGTCTGTGAGGAAGGGGTTTCAGTGTGTGGGGAATTGATTCAGTGTGTGGGGAAAGGTTTTCAGTGTGTGGGGAAGGTGATTCAGTGTGTGGGGAAGGGGATTCTCTGGGTGGGGAAGGGGTTTCAGTGTGTGGGGAAGGGGTTTCAGTGTGTGGGGAATGGTTTCAGTGTGTGGGGAAAGGGTTTCAGTGTGTGTGGAAGGGGATTCAGTGTGTGGGGAATGGTTTCAATGTGTGGGGAAGGGGTTTCAGTGTATGTGGAAGGGGTTTCATTGTGCGGGGAATTGTGGTTCAGTGTGTGGGGAAGGGGTTTCAGTGTGTGGGGAATTGTTTCAGTGTGTGGGGAAGGGGTTTCACTGTGTGGGAAAGGGGTTTCAGTGTGTGGAGAATGGGTTTCTCTGTGTGGGGAAGGTGTTTCAGTGCATGGGGAAGTGGTTTCAGTGTGTGGGGTAGGGGTTTCAGTGTGTGGGGAATGGTTTCAGTGTGTGGGGAAGGGGTTTCAGTGTGTGGGGAAGGGGTTTCAGTGTGTGTGGAAGGGGTTTCAGTGTGTGGGGAATGGTTTCAGTGTGTGGGGAAGGGGTTTCAGTGTGAGTCGAAGAGGTTTCAGTGTGTGGGGAATGTGGTTCAGTGTGTGGGGAAGGGGTTTCAGTGTGTGGGGAATGGTTTCAGTGTGTGGGGAAGTGGTTTCACTTTGTGGGGAAGGGGTTTCAGTGTGTGGGGAAAGGTTTCAGTGTGTGGGGAAGGGGTTTCAGTGTGTGGGGAAGGGTTTCAGTGTGTGGGGACGGGGTTTCAGTGTGTGGGGTAGGAGTTTCAGTGTGTGGGGAAGGTGTTTCACTGTGTGGTGACCGGGTTCAGTGTGTGGGGAAGTGGTTTCAGTGTGTAGGGTAGGTGTTTCAGTGTGTGGGGATGTGTTTCAGTGTGTGGGGAAGGGGTTTCAGTGTGTGGGGAAGGGGTTGCCGTGTGTGGGGCAAGGGGTTTCAGTGTGTGGGGAACTGATTCAGTGTGTGGGGAAAGGTTTTCAGTGTGTGGGGAAGGTGATTCAGTGTGTGCGGAAGGGGATTCTCTGGGTGGGGAAGGGGTTTCAGTGTGTGGGGAAGGGGTTTCAGTGAGTGGGGAAGGCGTTTCAGTGTGTGGGGAATGGTTTCAGTGTGTGGGGAAGGGGTTTCAATGTGTGGGGAAGGGGTTTCAGTGTGTGTGGAAGGGGTTTCAGTGTCTGGGGAATGGTTCAGTGTGTGGGGAAGGGGTGTCAGTTTGTGGGGAATGGTTTCAGTGTGTGGGGAATGGCTTCAGTGTGTGGGGAAGGGGTTTCAGTGTCTGGTGAATGGTTTCAGTGCGTGGGGAAGGGGTTTCAGTGTGTGGGGAATGGGTTTCAGTGTGTGTGGAAGGGGTTTCAGTGTGTGTCGAAGGGGTTTCAGTGTGTGGGGAATGGTTTCAGTGCGTGGGGAAGGGGTTTCAGTGTGTGGGGAATGGGTTTCAGTGTGTGTGGAAGGGGTTTCAGTGTGTGTCGAAGGGGTTTCAGTGTGTGGGGAAATGGTTTCAGTGTGTGGGGAAGGGGTTTCAGTGTGTGGGGAATGGGTTTCAGTGTGTGTGGAAGGGGTTTCAGTGTGTGGGGAATGGTTTCAGTGTGTGGGGAAGGGGTTTCAGTGTGTGTCGAAGGGGATTCAGTGTGTGGGGAATGTGGTTCAGTGTGTGGGGAAGGGGTTTCAGTGTGTGGGGAATGGTTTCAAGGTGTGGGGAAGGGGTTTCACTGTGTGGGGAAGGGGTTTCAGTGTGTCGGGAATGGTTTCAGTGTGTGGGGAATGGGTTTCAGTGTCTGGGGAAGGGTTTCAGTGTGTGGGGAAGGGGTTTCAGTATGTGGGGACGGGGTTTCAGTGTGTGGGGAATGGTTCAGTGTGTGGGGAAGGGGTTTCAGTGTGTGGGGAATGGTTTCAGTGTGTGGGGAAGGGGATTCAGTGTGTGGTGAAGGGTTTCAGTGTGTGGGGAAGGGGTTTCAGTGTGTGGGGACGGGGTTTCAGAGTGTGGGGAAGGGCATTCAGAGTGTGGGGAAGGTGTTTCACTGTGTGGGGAAGGGGTTTCAGTGTGTGGGGAATGGTTTCAGTGTGTGGGGAAGGGGTTTCAGTGTGTGGTGAAGGGTTTCAGCGTGTGGGGAAGGGTTTCAGTGTGTGGGGAAGGGGTTTCAGTGTGTGGGGAAGAGGTGTCACTGTGTGGGGATGGGTTTTCAGTGTGTGGGGAAGATGTTTCAGTGTGTGGGTCGGGGTTTCTGTGTGTGGGGAAGGGGTTTCCGTGTGTGGGCCAAGGGTTTGAGTGTGTGGGGAACGTGTTTCAGTGTGTGGGGAAGGGGATTCACTGTGTGGGGAAGGGGTTTCAGTGTTTGGGGAAGGGGTTTCGGTGTGTGGGGACGTTGTTTCAGTGTGTGGGGAAGGGGTTTCAGTGTGTGGGGAAGAGCTTTCAGTGCGTGGGGAATTGTTTCAGTGTGTGGGGAAGGGGTTTCAGTGTGTGGGGAAGGGGTTTCACTGTGCGGGGAAATGGTTTCAGTGTGTGGGGAAGGGGTTTCACTGTGTGGGGAAGGGGTTTCAGTGTGTGGGGAAGGGGTTTCTCTGTGTGGTGAAGGGGTTTCAGTGTGTGGGGAAGGGGTTTCAGTGTGTGGGGAAGGGGTTTCAGTGTGTGGGGAATGGTTTCAGTGTGTGGGGAAGGGGTTTCAGTGTGTGGGGAATGGGTTTCAGTGTGTGTGGAAGGGGTTTCAGTGTGTGGGGAATGGTTTCAGTGTGTGGGGAAGGGGTTTCAGTGTGTGTCGAAGGGGTTTCAGTGTGTGGGGAATGTGGTTCAGTGTGTGGGGAAGGGGTTTCAGTGTGTGGGGAATGGTTTCAGTGTGTGGGGAAGGGGTTTCACTGTGTGGGGAAGGGGTTTCAGTGTGTGGGGAATGGTTTCAGTGTGTGGGGAAGGGGTATCAGTGTCTGGGGAAGGGTTTCAGTGTGTGGGGAAGGGGTTTCAGTGTGTGGGGACGGGGTTTCAGTGTGTGCGGAAGGGTTTCACTGTGTGGGGAAGGTTTTCAGTGTGTGGGGAATGGGATTCAGTGTGTGGGGAAGGGTTTCAGTGTGTGGGGAAGGGTTTCAGTGTGTGGGGAAGGGGTTTCAATGTGTGGGGATGGGTTTCAGTGTGTGGGGAATGGTTTCGGTGTGTGGGGAATGGTTTCAGCGTGTGGGGAAGTGGTTTCAGTGTGTGGGGAAGGGTTTCAGTGTGTGGGGAAGGGTTTCAGTGTGTGGGGAAGGGGTTTCAGTGTGTGGGGAAGGGTTTCAGTGTGTGGGTATGGGTTTCAGTGTGTGGGGAAGGGTTTCAGTGTGTGGGGTAGGAGTTTCACTGTGTGGGGACCGGGTTCAGTGTGTGGGGAAGTGGTTTCAGTGTGTAGGGTAGGTGTTTCAGTGTGTGGGGATGTGTTTCAGTGTGTGGGGAAGGGGTTTCAGTGTGTGGGGAAGGGGTTTCCGTGTGTGGGGCAAGGGGTTTCAGTGTGTGGGGAACTGATTCAGTGTGTGGGGAAAGGTTTTCAGTGTGTGGGGAAGGTGATTCAGTGTGTGCGGAAGGGGATTCTCTGGGTGGGGAAGGGGTTTCAGTGTGTGGCGAAGGGGTTTCAGTGAGTGGGGAAGGCGTTTCAGTGTGTGGGGAATGGTTTCAGTGTGTGGGGAAGGGGTTTCAATGTGTGGGGAAGGGGTTTCAGTGTGTGTGGAAGGGGTTTCAGTGTCTGGGGAATGGTTCAGTGTGTGGGGAAGGGGTGTCAGTGTGTGGGGAATGGTTTCAGTGTGTGGGGAATGGCTTCAGTGTGTGGGGAAGGGGTTTCAGTGTCTGGTGAATGGTTTCAGTGCGTGGGGAAGGGGTTTCAGTGTGTGGGGAATGGGTTTCAGTGTGTGTGGAAGGGGTTTCAGTGTGTGGGGAATGGTTTCCGTGTGTGGGGAAGGGGTTTCAGTGTGTGTCGAAGGGGTTTCAGTGTGTGGGGAATGGTTTCAGTGTGTGGGGAAGGGGTTTCAGTGTGTGGGGAATGGGTTTCAGTGTGTGTGGAAGGGGTTTCAGTGTGTGGGGAATGGTTTCAGTGTGTGGGGAAGGGGTTTCAGTGTGTGTCGAAGGGGATTCAGTGTGTGGGGAATGTGGTTCAGTGTGTGGGGAAGGGGTTTCAGTGTGTGGGGAATGGTTTCAAGGTGTGGGGAAGGGGTTTCACTGTGTGGGGAAGGGGTTTCAGTGTGTGGGGAATGGTTTCAGTGTGTGGGGAATGGGTTTCAGTGTCTGGGGAAGGGTTTCAGTGTGTGGGGAAGGGGTTTCAGTATGTGGGGACGGGGTTTCAGTGTGTGGGGAATGGTTCAGTGTGTGGGGAAGGGGTTTCAGTGTGTGGGGAATGGTTTCAGTGTGTGGGGAAGGGGATTCAGTGTGTGGTGAAGGGTTTCAGTGTGTGGGGAAGGGGTTTCAGTGTGTGGGGACGGGGTTTCAGAGTGTGGGGAAGGGCATTCAGAGTGTGGGGAAGGGGTTTCAGTGTGTGTGGAAGGGGTTTCAGTGTGTGGGGAATGGTTTCAGTGTGTGGGGAAGGGGTTTCAGTGTGTGGTGAAGGGTTTCAGCGTGTGGGGAAGGGTTTCAGTGTGTGGGGAAGGGGTTTCAGTGTGTGGGGAAGAGGTGTCACTGTGTGGGGATGGGTTTTCAGTGTGTGGGGAAGATGTTTCAGTGTGTGGGTCGGGGTTTCTGTGTGTGGGGAAGGGGTTTCCGTGTGTGGGCCAAGGGTTTGAGTGTGTGGGGATCGTGTTTCAGTGTGTGGGGAAGGGGATTCACTGTGTGGGGAAGGGGTTTCAGTGTTTGGGGAAGGGGTTTCGGTGTGTGGGGACGTTGTTTCACTGTGTGGGGAAGGGGTTTCAGTGTGTGGGGAAGAGCTTTCAGTGCGTGGGGAATTGTTTCAGTGTGTGGGGAAGAGGTTTCAGTGTGTGGGGAAGGGGTTTCACTGTGTGGGGAAATGGTTTCAGTGTGTGGGGAAGGGGTTTCACTGTGTGGGGAAGGGGTTTCAGTGTGTGGGGAAGGGGTTTCTCTGTGTGGTGAAGGGGTTTCAGTGTGTGGGGAAGGGGTTTCAGTGTGTGGGGAAGGGGTTTCAGTGTGTGGGGAATGGTTTCAGTGTGTGGGGAAGTGGTTTCAGTGTGTGGGGAAGGGGTTCAATGTGTGGGGAAGGGGTTTCAGTGTGTGGGGAATGGTTTCAGTGTGTGGGGAAGGTGTTTCAGTGTGTGTCGAAGGGGTTTCAGTGTGTGGGGAATGTGGTTCAGTGTGTGGGGAAGGGGTTTCAGTGTGTGGGGAATGGTTTCAGTTTGTGGGGAAGGGGTTTCACTGTGTGGGGAAGGGGTTTCAGTGTGTGGGGAATGGTTTCAGTGTGTGGGGAAGGGGTATCAGTGTCTGGGGTAGGGTTTCAGTGTGTGGGGAAGGGGTTTCAGTGTGTGGGGACGGGGTTTCAGTGTGTGCGGAAGGGTTTCACTGTGTGGGGAAGGTTTTCAGTGTGTGGGGAAGGGGATTCAGTGTGTGGGAAGGGTTTCAGTGTGTGGGGAAGGGTTTCAGTGTGTGGGGAAGGGGTTTCAGTGTGTGGGGATGGGTTTCAGTGTGTGGGGAATGGTTTCAGTGTGTGGGGAATGGTTTCAGCGTGTGGGGAAGTGGTTTCAGTGTGTGGGGAAGGGTTTCAGTGTGTGGGGAAGGGTTTCAGTGTGTGGGGAAGGGGTTTCAGTGTGTGGGGAAGGGTTTCAGTGTGTGGGTATGGGTTTCAGTGTGTGGGGTAGGGTTTCAGTGTGTGGGGTAGGAGTTTCAGTGTGTGGGAAGGTGTTTCACTGTGTGTGGACCGGGTTCAGTGTGTGGGGAAGTGGTTTCAGTGTGTAGGGTAGGGATTTCAGTGTGTGGGGATGTGTTTCAGTGTGTGGGGAAGGGGTTTCAGTGTGTGGGGAAGGGGTTTCCGTGTGTGGAGGCAAGGGATTTCAGTGTGTGGGGAACTGATTCAGTGTGTGGGGAAAGGTTTTCAGTGTGTGGGGAAGGTGATTCACTGTGTGGGGAAGGGGATTCTCTGGGTGGGGAAGGGGTTTCAGTGTGTGGGGAAGGGGTTTCAGTGTGTGGGGAAGGGGTTTCAGTGTGTGGGGAATGGTTTCAATGTGTGGGGAATGGTTTCAGTGTGTGGGGAAGGGGTTTCAGTGTGTGGGGAAGGGTTTCAGTGTCTGTGGAAGGGGTTTCAGTGTGTGGGGAATGGTTTCAATGTGTGGGGAAGGGGTTCCAGTGTGTGTGGAAGGGGTTTCAGTGTGTGGGGAATGGTTCAGTGTGTGGGAAAGGGGTTTCAGTGTGTAGGGAAGGGGTTTCAGTGTGTGGGGAATGGTTTCACTGTGTGGGGAAGTGGTTTCAGTGTGTAGGGAAGGGGTTTCAGTGTGTGGGGAATGGTTTCAGTGTGTGTGGAAGGGGTTTCAGTGTGTGGGAAAGGGTTTCATTGTGTGGGGAAGGGTTTCAGTGTGTGGGGAAGGGGTTTCAGTGTGTGGGGAAGGGTTTCAGTGTGTGGGTATGGGTTTCAGTGTGTGGGGAATGGTTTCAGTGTGTGGGGAAGGAGTTTCAGTGTGTGTGGGAAGGTCTTTCACTGTGTGGGGACGGGTTTCAGTGTGTGGGGAAGGGGTTTCAGTGTGTAGGGTAGGGGTTTCAGTGTGTGGGGAAGGGGTCTCAGTGTGTGGGGAGGGGGTTTCAGTCTGTGGGGAAGGGGTTTCCGTGTGTGGGGAAGGGTTTCAGTGTGTGGGGAATTGATTCAGTGTGTGGGGAAAGGTTTTCAGTGTGTGGGGAAGGTGATTCAGTGTGTGAGGAAGGGGTATCAGTGTCTGGGGAAGGGTTTCAGTGTGTGGGTATGGGTTTCAGTGTGTGGGGAATGGTTTCAGTGTGTGGGGAAGGAGTTTCCGTGTGTGGGAAGGTCTTTCACTGTGTGGGGACGGGGTTCAGTGTGTGGGGAAGGGGTTTCAGTGTGTGGGGAAGGGGTTTCAGTGTGTGGGGAAGGGGTTTCAGTGTGTGGGGAATGGTTTCAGTGTGTGGGGAAAGGGTTTTAGTGTGTGGGGAAGGGGTTTCAGTGTGTGTGGAAGGGGATTCAGTGCGTGGGGAATGGTTTCAATGTGTGGGGAAGGGGTTTCAGTGTATGTGGAAGGGGTTTCATTGTGTGGGGAATTGTGGTTCAGTGTGTGGGGAAGGGGTTTCAGTGTGTGGGGAATGGTTTCAGTGTGTGGGGAAGGGGTTTCACTGTGTGGGGAAGGGGTTTCAGTGTGTGGGGAAGGGGTTTCTCTGTGTGGGCAAGGTGTTTCATTGTATGGGGAAGGGGTTTCAGTGTGTGGGGAAGGGTTTTCAGTGTGTGGGGAATGGTTTCAGTGTGTGGGGAAGGGGTTTCAGTGTGTGGGGAAGGGGTTTCAGTGTGTGTGGAAGGGGGTTTCAGTGTGTGGGGAATGGTTTCAGTGTGTGGGGAAGGGGTTTCAGTGTGAGTCGAAGGGGTTTCAGTGTGTGGGGAATGTGGTTCAGTGTGTGGGGAAGGGGTTTCAGTGTGTGGGGAATGGTTTCAGTGTGTGGGGAAGTGGTTTCACTGTGTGGGGAAGGGGTTTCAGTGTGTGGGGAATGGTTTCAGTGTGTGGGGAAGGGGTTTCAGTGTGTGGGGAAGGGTTTCAGTGTGTGGGGACGGGGTTTCAGTGTGTGGGGTAGGAGTTTCAGTGTGTGGGAAGGTGTTTCACTGTGTGGGGACCGGGTTCAGTGTGTGGGGAATGGTTTCAGTGTGTGGGGAAGGGGTTTCAGTGTGTGGTGAAGGGTTTCAGTGTGTGGGGAAGGGGTTTCCGTGTGTGGGAGCGGGGTTTCAGTGTGTGGGGAAGGGCATTCAGTGTGTGGGAAATTGTTTCAGTGTGTGGGGACGGGGTTCAGTGTGTGGGGAAGGGTTTCAGTGTGTGGGGAAGGGGTTTCACTGTGTGGGGAAGTGGTATCAGTGTGTGGGGAATGGTTTCAGTGTGTTGGGCAGCTATTCAGTGTGTGGGGAAGGTGTCTCACTGTGAGGGGAAGTGTTTTGAGTGTGTGGGGAATGGATTCACTGTGTGGGGAATGGTTTCAGTGTGTGGGTAAGTGGTTTCACTGTGTGTGGAAGGTGTTTCAGTGTGGGGTGAAGGGGATTCAGTGTGTGGGGAAGGGTTTCAGTGTGATGGGAAGGGATTCAGTGTGTGGGGAAGGGGTTTCAGTATGTGGGGAAGGATTTCAGTGTGTGGGGAATGGTTTCAGTGTGTGGGGAATGGTTTCAGCGTGTGGGGAAGGGGTTTCTGTGTGTGGGGAAGGATTTCAGTGTGTGGGGAGGGGTTTCAATGTGTGTGGAAGGGTTTCAGTGTGTGGAGAAGGAGTTTCAGTGTGTGGGGAAGGGTTTCAGTGTGTTGGTATGGGTTTCATTGTGAGGGGAAGGGTTTCAGTGTGTGGGGAAGGAGTTTCAGTGTGTGGGGAAGGTGTTTCACTGTGTGGGGACGGGTATTCAGTGTGTGGGGAAGCGGTTTCAGTGTGTAGTTTAGGGGTTTCAGCCTGTGCGGAAGGGTTTCAGTGTGTGGGGAAGGGGTTTCAGTGTGTGGGGAAGAGGTTTCACTGTGTGGGGAAGGGGTTTCAGTGTGTGGGGAAGAGGTTTCACTGTGTGGGGAAGGGGTTTCCGTGTGTGGGGAAAGGGTTTCAGTGTGTGGGGAAGGGGTTTCACTGTGTGGGGAAGTGGTTTGAGTGTGCGGGGAAGGGGTGTCAGTGCGTGTGGAATGGTTTTAGTGTGTGGGGCATGGGTTTCAGTGTGTGGGGAAGGTGTTTCAGTGTGTGGGGAAGGGTATTCACTGTGTGGGGAATGCTTTCAGTGTGTGGGGAAGGGGTTTCAGTGTGTGGGGAAGGGGTTTCAGTGTGCGTGGAAGAGGTTTCAGTGTGTGGGGAATGGTTTCAGTGTGTGGGGAAGGGGTTTCAGTGTGTGTGGAAGGGGGTTCAGTGTGTGGGGAATGTGGCTCAGTGTGTGTGGAAGGGGTTTCAGTGTATGGGGACAGGGTTTCAGTGTGTGGGGAAGGGTTTCACTGTGTGGGGAAGGTGTTTCAGTGTGTGGGGAAGGGTTTCAGTGTGTGGGGAATGGTTTCAGTGTGTGGGGAATGGTTCCAGCGTGTGGGGAAGGGGTGTCAGTGTGTGGGGAAGGATTTCAGTGTGTGGGGAAGGTTTTCAGTGTGTGGGGAAGGGTTTCAGTATGTGGGTATGGGTTTCAGTGTGTGGGGAATGGGTTCAGTGTGTGGGGAAGGAGGTTCAGTGTGTGGGAAGGTGTTTCACTGTTTGGGGACGGGGTTCAGTGTGTGGGGAAGGGGTTTCAGTGTGTAGGGTAGGGGTTTCAGTGTGTGGGGATGGGTTTCAGTGTGTAGGGAAGGGGTTTCAGTGTGTGGGGATGGGGTTTCAGTCTGTGGGGAAGGGGTTTCCGTGTGTGGGGAAGGGGTTTCAGTGTGTGGGGAATTGATTCAGTGTGTGGGGAATGGTTTTCAGTGTGTGGGGAAGGTGATTCAGTGTGTGGGGAAGGGGATTCTCTGGGTGGGGAAGGGGTTTCAGTGTGTGGGGACGGGGTTTCAGTGTGTGGGGAAGGGGTTTCAGTGTGTGGGGAATGGTTTCAGTGTGTGGGGAAAGGGTTTCAGTGTGTGGGGAAGGGGTTTCAGTGTGTGTGGAAGGGGTTTCAGTGTTTGGGAATGGTTTCAATGTGTGGGGAAGGGGTTTCAGTGTGTGTGGAAGGGGTTTCAGTGTGTGGGGAATGGTTTCAGTGTGTGGGGAAGGGGTTTCTCTGAGTGGGGAAGGGGTTTCAGTGTGTGGGGCTTGGTTTCAGTGTGTGGGGAAGGGGTTTCAGTGTGTGGGGAAGGGTTTCAGTGTGTGGGGAAGGTGTTTCAGTGTGTGGGAAAGGGGTTTCAGTGTGTGGGGAAGGGAATTCAGTGTGTGGGAAATGGTTTCAGTGTGTGGGGACGGGGTTTCAGTGTGTGGGGAATTGTGGTTCAGTGTGTGGGGATGGGGTTTCAGTGTGTGGGGAATGGTTTCAGTGTGTGTGGAAGGGGTTTCTCTGAGTGGGGAAGGGGTTTCAGTGTGTGGGGCTTGGTTTCAGTGTGTGGGGAAGGGGTTTCAGTGTGTGGGGAAGGGTTTCAGTGTGTGGGGAAGGTGTTTCAGTGTGTGGGAAAGGGGTTTCAGTGTGTGGGGAAGGGAATTCAGTGTGTGGGAAATGGTTTCAGTGTGTGGGGACGGGGTTTCAGTGTGTGGGGAAGGGGTTTCCGTGTGTGGGGCAGGGGTTTCAGTGCGTGGGTATTGTTTCAGTGTGTGGGGAAAGGATTTCAGTGTGTGGGGAAGGTGATTCAGTGTGTGTGGAAGGGGATTCTCTGTGTGTGGAAGGGGTTTCAGTGTGTGGGGAAGGGGTTTCAGTGTGTGGGCAAGAAGTTTCAGTGTGTGGGGAAGGGGTTTCAGTGTGTGGGGAAGGGGTTTCAGTGTGTGTGGAACGGGTTTCAGTGTGTGGGGAATGGTTTCATTGTGTGGGGAAGGGGTTTCAGTGTGTGTGGAAGGGGTTTCAGTGTGTGGGGAATGTGGTTCAGTATGTGGGGAAGGGGTTTCAGTGTGTGGGGAATGGTTTCAGTGTGTGAGGAAGGGGGTTCACTGTGTGGGGAAGCGGTTTCTCTGTGTGGGGAATGGATTCAGTGCGTGTGGAAGGGGTTTCAGTGTGTGGGGAAGGGTTTCAGTGTTTGGGGAATGGGTTTCAGTGTGAGGGGACGGGGTTTCAGTGTGTGGGGAAGGGTTTCACTGTGTGGGGAAGGTGTTTCAGTGTGTGGGGAAGGGGATTCAGTGTGTGGGGAAGGTTTTCAGTGTGTGGTGAAGGGTTTCAGTGTGTGGGGAAGGGGTTTCAGTGTGTGGGGAATGGTTTCAGCGTGTGGGGAAAAGGTTTCAGTGTGTGGGGAAGGATGTCAGTGTGTGGGGAAGGTTTTCAGTGTGTGGGGAAGGGTTTCAGTGTGTGGGGAAGGGTTTCAGTGTGTGGGGAATGGTTTCAGTATGTGGGTATGGGTTTCAGTGTGTGGGGAATGGGTTCAGTGTGTGGGGAAGGAGGTTCAGTGTGTGGGAAGGTGTTTCACTGTTTGGGGACGGGGTTCAGTGTGTGGGGAAGGGGTTTCAGTGTGTAGGGTAGGGGTTTCAGTGTGTGGGGATGGGTTTCAGTGTGTAGGGAAGGGGTTTCAGTGTGTGGGGATGGGGTTTCAGTCTGTGGGGAAGGGGTTTCCGTGTGTGGGGAAGGGGTTTCAGTGTGTGGGGAATTGATTCAGTGTGTGGGGAATGGTTTTCAGTGTGTGGGGAAGGTGATTCAGTGTGTGGGGAAGGGGATTCTCTGGGTGGGGAAGGGGTTTCAGTGTGTGGGGACGGGGTTTCAGTGTGTGGGGAAGGGGTTTCAGTGTGTGGGGAATGGTTTCAGTGTGTGGGGAAAGGGTTTCAGTGTGTGGGGAAGGGGTTTCAGTGTGTGTGGAAGGGGTTTCAGTGTTTGGGAATGGTTTCAATGTGTGGGGAAGGGGTTTCAGTGTGTGTGGAAGGGGTTTCAGTGTGTGGGGAATGGTTTCAGTGTGTGGGGAAGGGGTTTCTCTGAGTGGGGAAGGGGTTTCAGTGTGTGGGGCTTGGTTTCAGTGTGTGGGGAAGGGGTTTCAGTGTGTGGGGACGGGTTTCAGTGTGTGGGGAAGGTGTTTCAGTGTGTGGGAAAGGGGTTTCAGTGTGTGGGGAAGGGAATTCAGTGTGTGGGAAATGGTTTCAGTGTGTGGGGACGGGGTTTCAGTGTGTGGGGAATTGTGGTTCAGTGTGTGGGGATGGGGTTTCAGTGTGTGGGGAATGGTTTCAGTGTGTGGGGAAGGGGTTTCTCTGAGTGGGGAAGGTGTTTCAGTGTGTGGGGCTTGGTTTCAGTGTGTGGGGAAGGGGTTTCAGTGTGTGGGGAAGGGTTTCAGTGTGTGGGGAAGGTGTTTCAGTGTGTGGGAAAGGGGTTTCAGTGTGTGGGGAAGGGAATTCAGTGTGTGGGAAATGGTTTCAGTGTGTGGGGACGGGGTTTCAGTGTGTGGGGAAGGGGTTTCCGTGTGTGGGGCAGGGGTTTCAGTGTGTGGGGAATTGATTCAGTGTGTGGGGAAAGGATATCAGTGTGTGGGGAAGGTGATTCAGTGTGTGGTGAAGGGGATTCTCTGTGTGTGGAAGGGGTTTCAGTGTGTGGGGAAGGGGTTTCAGTGTGTGGGCAAGAAGTTTCAGTGTGTGGGGAAGTGGTTTCAGTGTGTGGGGAAGGGGTTTCAGTGTGTGTGGAACGGGTTTCAGTGTGCGTGGAAGGGGATTCAGTGTGTGGGGAATGGTTTCAATGTGTGGGGATGGGGTTTCACTGTATGTGGAAGGGGTTTCATTGTGTGGGGAATTGTGGTTCAGTGTGTGGGGAAGGGGTTTCAGTGTGTGGGGAATGGTTTCAGTGTGTGGGGAAGGGGTTTCACTGTGTGGGGAAGGGGTTTCAGTGTGTGGGGAAGGGGTTTCTCTGTGTGGGGAAGGTGTTTCATTGTATGGGGAAGGGGTTTCAGTGTGTGGGGAAGGGGTTTCAGTGTGTGGGGAATGGTTTCAGTGTGTGGGGAAGGGGTTTCAGTGTGTGGGGAAGGGGTTTCAGTGTGTGTGGAAGGGGGTTTCAGTGTGTGGGGAATGGTTTCAGTGTGTGGGGAAGGGGTTTCAGTGTGAGTCGAAGGGGTTTCAGTGTGTGGGGAATGTGTTTCAGTGTGTGGGGAAGGGGTTTCAGTGTGTGGGGAATGGTTTCAGTGTGTGGGGAAGTGGTTTCACTGTGTGGGGAAGGGGTTTCAGTGTGTGGGGAATGGTTTCAGTGTGTGGGGAAGGGGTTTCAGTGTGTGGGAAAGGGTTTCAGTGTGTGGGGACGGGGTTTCAGTGTGTGGGGTAGGAGTTTCAGTGTGTGGGAAGGTGTTTCACTGTGTGGGGACCGGGTTCAGTGTGTGGGGAATGGTTTCAGTGTGTGGGGAAGGGGTTTCAGTGTGTGGTGAAGGGTTTCAGTGTGTGGGGAAGGGGTTTCCGTGTGTGGGGACGGGGTTTCAGTGTGTGGGGAAGGGCATTCAGTGTGTGGGAAATTGTTTCAGTGTGTGGGGACGGGTTTCAGTGTGTGGGGAAGGGTTTCAGTGTGTGGGGAAGGGGTATCAGTGTGTGGGGAATGGTTTCAGTGTGTTGGGCAGCTATTCAGTGTGTGGGGAAGGTGTCTCACTGTGAGGGGAAGTGTTTTCAGTGTGTGGGGAATGGATTCACTGTGTGGGGAATGGTTTCAGTGTGTGGGTAAGTGGTTTCACTGTGTGTGGAAGGTGTTTCAGTGTGGGGTGAAGGGGATTCAGTGTGTGGGGAAGGGTTTCAGTGTGATGGGAAGGGATTCAGTGTGTGGGGAAGGGGTTTCAGTATGTGGGGAAGGATTTCAGTGTGTGGGGAATGGTTTCAGTGTGTGGGGATTGGTTTCAGTGTGTAGGGTAGATATTCAGTGTGTGGGGAAGGTGTCTCACTGTGAGGGGAAGTGTTTTCAGTGTGTGGGGAATGGATTCACTGTGTGGGGAATGATTTCAGTGTGTGGGGAAGGGGTTTCACTGTGTGTGGAAGGTGTTTCAGTGTGGGGTGAAGGGGATTCAGTGTGTGGGGAAGGGTTTCAGTGTGTGGGGATGGGATTCAGTGTGTGGGGAAGGGGTTTCAGTATGTGGGGAAGTGTTTCAGTGTGTGGGGAATGGTTTCAGTGTGTGGGGAATGGTTTCAGCGTGTGGGGAAGGGGTTTCTGTGTGTGGGGAAGGATTTCAGTGTGTGGGGAGTGGTTTCAATGTGTGTGGAAGGGTTTCACTGTGTGGAGAAGGAGTTTCAGTGTGTGGGGAAGGGTTTCAGTGTGTTGGTATGGGTTTCATTGTGAGGGGAAGGGTTTCAGTGTGTGGGGAAGGAGTTTCAGTGTGTGGGGAAGGTGTTTCACTGTGTGGGGACGGGTATTCAGTGTGTGGGGAAGCGGTTTCAGTGTGTAGTTTAGGGGTTTCAGCCTGTGGGGAAGGGTTTCAGTGTGTGGGGAAGGGTTTTCAGTGTGTGGGGAAGAGGTTTCACTGTGTGGGGAAGGGGTTTCAGTGTGTGGGGAAGAGGTTTCACTGTGTGGGGAAGGGGTTTCCGTGTGTGGGGAAAGGGTTTCAGTGTGTGGGGAAGGGGTTTCACAGTGTGGGGAAGGGGTTTGAGTGTGCGGGGAAGGGGTTTCAGTGCGTGTGGAATGGTTTCAGTGTGTGGGGCATGGGTTTCAGTGTGTGGGGAAGGTGTTTCAGTGTGTGGGGAAGGGTATTCACTGTGTGGGGAATGCTTTCAGTGTGTGGGGAAGGGGTTTCAGTGTGTGGGGAAGGGGTTTCAGTGTGTGTGGAAGAGGTTTCAGTGTGTGGGGAATGGTTTCAGTGTGTGGGGAAGGGGTTTCAGTGTGTGTGGAAGGGTGTTCAGTGTGTGGGGAATGTGGCTCAGTGTGTGGGGAAGGGGTTTCAGTGTGTGGGGAATGGTTTCAGTGTGTGGGGAAGAGTTATCACTGTGTGGGGAAGGGGTTTCAGTGTGTGGGGAATGGTTTCAGTGTGTGCGGAACGGGTTTCAGTGTGTGGGGAAGGGTTTCAGTGTGTGTGGAAGGGGTTTCAATGTGTGGGGACAGGGTTTCAGTGTGTGGGGAAGGGTTTCACTGTGTGGGGAAGGTGTTTCAGTGTGTGGGGAAGGGTTTCAGTGAGTGGGGAATTGTTTCAGTGTGTGGGGAATGGTTTCAGCGTGTGGGGAAGGGGTGTCAGTGTGTGGGGAAGGATTTCAGTGTGTGGGGAAGGGTTTCAGTGTGTGGGGAAGGGTTTCAGTATGTGGGTATGGGTTTCAGTGTGTGGGGAATGGGTTCAGTGTGTGGGGAAGGAGGTTCAGTGTGTGGGAAGGTGTTTCACTGTTTGGGGACGGGGTTCAGTGTGTGGGGAAGGGGTTTCAGTGTGTAGGGTAGGGGTTTCAGTGTGTGGGGATGGGTTTCAGTGTGTAGGGAAGGGGTTTCAGTGTGTGGGGATGGGGTTTCAGTCTGTGGGGAAGGGGTTTCCGTGTGTGGGGAAGGGGATTCAGTGTGTGGGGAATTGATTCAGTGTGTGGGGAATGGTTTTCAGTGTGTGGGGAAGGTGATTCAGTGTGTGGGGAAGGGGATTCTCTGGGTGGGGAAGGGGTTTCAGTGTGTGGGGACGGGGTTTCAGTGTGTGGGGAAGGGGTTTCAGTGTGTGGGGAATGGTTTCAGTGTGTGGGGAAAGGGTTTCAGTGTGTGGGGAAGGGGTTTCAGTGTGTGTGGAAGGGGTTTCAGTGTTTGGGAATGGTTTCAATGTGTGGGGAAGGGGTTTCAGTGTGTGTGGAAGGGGTTTCAGTGTGTGGGGAATGGTTTCAGTGTGTGGGGAAGGGGTTTCTCTGAGTGGGGAAGGGGTTTCAGTGTGTGGGGCTTGGTTTCAGTGTGTGGGGAAGGGGTTTCAGTGTGTGGGGAAGGGTTTCAGTGTGTGGGGAAGGTGTTTCAGTGTGTGGGAAAGGGGTTTCAGTGTGTGGGGAAGGGAATTCAGTGTGTGGGAAATGGTTTCAGTGTGTGGGGACGGGGTTTCAGTGTGTGGGGAATTGTGGTTCAGTGTGTGGGGATGGGGTTTCAGTGTGTGGGGAATGGTTTCAGTGTGTGGGGAAGGGGTTTCTCTGAGTGGGGAAGGGGTTTCAGTGTGTGGGGCTTGGTTTCAGTGTGTGGGGAAGGGGTTTCAGTGTGTGGGGAAGGGTTTCAGTGTGTGGGGAAGGTGTTTCAGTGTGTGGGAAAGGGGTTTCAGTGTGTGGGGAAGGGAATTCAGTGTGTGGGAAATGGTTTCAGTGTGTGGGGACGGGGTTTCAGTGTGTGGGGAAGGGGTTTCCGTGTGTGGGGCAGGGGTTTCAGTGTGTGGGGAATTGTTTCAGTGTGTGGGGAAAGGATTTCAGTGTGTGGGGAAGGTGATTCAGTGTGTGGGGAAGGGGATTCTCTGTGTGTGGAAGGGGTTTCAGTGTGTGGGGAAGGGGTTTCAGTGTGTGGGCAAGAAGTTTCAGTGTGTGGGGAAGGGGTTTCAGTGTGTGGGGAAGGGGTTTCAGTGTGTGTGGAACGGGTTTCAGTGTGTGGGGAATGGTTTCATTGTGTGGGGAAGGGGTTTCAGTGTGTGTGGAAGGGGTTTCAGTGTGTGGGGAATGTGGTTCAGTATGTGGGGAAGGGGTTTCAGTGTGTGGGGAATGGTTTCAGTGTGTGAGGAAGGGGGTTCACTGTGTGGGGAAGGGGTTTCTCTGTGTGGGGAATGGATTCAGTGCGTGTGGAAGGGGTTTCAGTGTGTGGGGAAGGGTTTCAGTGTGTGGGGAATGGGTTTCAGTGTGAGGGGACGGGGTTTCAGTGTGTGGGGAAGGGTTTCACTGTGTGGGGAAGGTGTTTCAGTGTGTGGGGAAGGGGATTCAGTGTGTAGGGAAGGGTTTCAGTGTGTGGTGAAGGGTTTCAGTGTGTGGGGAAGGGGTTTCAGTGTGTGGGGAATGGTTTCAGCGTGTGGGGAAAAGGTTTCAGTGTGTGGGGAAGGATGTCAGTGTGTGGGGAAGGTTTTCAGTGTGTGGGGAAGTTTTTCAGTGTGTGGGGAAGGGTTTCAGTGTGTGGGGAAGGGTTTCAGTGTGTGGGGAATGGTTTCAGTATGTGGGTATGGGTTTCAGTGTGTGGGGAATGGGTTCAGTGTGTGGGGAAGGAGGTTCAGTGTGTGGGAAGGTGTTTCACTTTTTGGGGACGGGGTTCAGTGTGTGGGGAAGGGGTTTCAGTGTGTAGGGTAGGGGTTTCAGTGTGTGGGGATGGGTTTCAGTGTGTAGGGAAGGGGTTTCAGTGTGTGGGGATGGGGTTTCAGTCTGTGGAGAAGGGGTTTCCGTGTGTGGGGAAGGGGTTTCAGTGTGTGGGGAATTGATTCAGTGTGTGGGGAATGGTTTTCAGTGTGTGGGGAAGGTGATTCAGTGTGTGGGGAAGGGGATTCTCTGGGTGGGGAAGGGGTTTCAGTGTGTGGGGACGGGGTTTCAGTGTGTGGGGAAGGGGTTTCAGTGTGTGGGGAATGGTTTCAGTGTGTGGGGAAAGGGTTTCAGTGTGTGGGGAAGGGGTTTCAGTGTGTGTGGAAGGGGTTTCAGTGTTTGGGAATGGTTTCAATGTGTGGGGAAGGGGTTTCAGTGTGTGTGGAAGGGGTTTCAGTGTGTGGGGAATGGTTTCAGTGTGTGGGGAAGGGGTTTCTCTGAGTGGGGAAGGGGTTTCAGTGTGTGGGGCTTGGTTTCAGTGTGTGGGGAAGGGGTTTCAGTGTGTGGGGAAGGGTTTCAGTTTGTGGGGAAGGTGTTTCAGTGTGTGGGAAAGGGGTTTCAGTGCGTGGGGAAGGGAATTCAGTGTGTGGGAAATGGTTTCAGTGTGTGGGGACGGGGTTTCAGTGTGTGGGGAATTGTGGTTCAGTGTGTGGGGATGGGGTTTCAGTGTGTGGGGAATGGTTGCAGTGTGTGGGGAAGGGGTTTCTCTGAGTGGGGAAGGGGTTTCAGTGTGTGGGGCTTGGTTTCAGTGTGTGGGGAAGGGGTTTCAGTGTGTGGGGAAGGGTTTCAGTGTGTGGGGAAGGTGTTTCAGTGTGTGGGAAAGGGGTTTCAGTGTGTGGGGAAGGGAATTCAGTGTGTGGGAAATGGTTTCAGTGTGTGGGGACGGGGTTTCAGTGTTTGGGGAAGGGGTTTCCGTGTGTGGGGCAGGGGTTTCAGTGTGTGGGGAATTGTTTCAGTGTGTGGGGAAAGGATTTCAGTGTGTGGGGAAGGTGATTCACTGTGTGGGGAAGGGGATTCTCTGTGTGTGGAAGGGGTTTCAGTGTGTGGGGAAGGGGTTTCAGTGTGTGGGCAAGAAGTTTCAGTGTGTGGGGAAGGGGTTTCAGTGTGTGGGGAAGGGGTTTCAGTGTGTGTGGAACGGGTTTCAGTGTGTGGGGAATGGTTTCATTGTGTGGGGAAGGGGTTTCAGTGTGTGTGGAAGGGGTTTCAGTGTGTGGGGAATGTGGTTCAGTGTGTGGGGAAGTGGTTTCAGTGTGTGGGGAATGGTTTCAGTGTGTGAGGAAGGGGGTTCACTGTGTGGGGAAGGGGTTTCTCTGTGTGGGGAATGGATTCAGTGTGTGTGGAAGGGGTTTCAGTGTGTGGGGAAGGGTTTCAGTGTGTGGGGAATGGGTTTCAGTGAGAGGGGACGGGGTTTCAGTGTTTCGGGAAGGGTTTCACTGTGTGGGGAAGGTGTTTCAGTGTGTGGGGAAGGGGATTCAGTGTGTCGGGAGGGTTTCAGTGTGTGGTGAAGGGTTTCAGTGTGTGGGGAAGGGGTTTCAGTGTGTGGGGAATGGTTTCAGCGTGTGGGGAAAAGGTTTCAGTGTGTGGGGAAGGATGTCAGTGTGTGGGGAAGGTTTTCAGTATGTGGGGAAGGGTTTCAGTGTGTGGGGAAGGGTTTCAGTGTGTGGGGAATGGTTTCAGTGTGTGGGGAAGGGGTTTCAGTTTGTGGGGAAGGGGTTTCAGTGTGTGTGGAAGGGGTTTCAGTGTGTGGGGAATGGTTTCAGTGTGTGGGGAAGGGGTTTCAGTGTGAGTCGAAGGGGTTTCAGTGTGTGGGGAATGTGGTTCAGTGTGTGGGGAAGGGGTTTCAGTGTGTGGGGAATGGTTTCAGTGTGTGGGGAAGGGGTTTCACTGTGTGGGGAAGGGGTTTCAGTGTGTGGGGAATGGTTTCAGTGTGTGGGGAAGGGGTTTCAGTGTGTGGGGAAGGGTTTCAGGGTGTGGGGACGGGGTTTCAGTGTGTGGGGTAGGAGTTTCAGTGTATGGGAATGTGTTTCACTGTGTGGGGACCGGGTTCAGTTTGTGGGGAATGGTTTCAGTGTGTGGGGAAGGGGTTTCAGTGTGTGGTGAAGGGTTTCAGTGTGTGGGGAAGGGGTTTCCGTGTGTGCGGACGGGGTTTCAGTGTGTGGGGAAGGGTTTCAGTGTGTGGGGAAGGGGTTTCACTGTGTGGGGAAGTGGTATCAGTGTGTGGGGAATGGTTTCAGTGTGTGGGGAATGGTTTCAGTGTGTGGGTAAGTGGTTTCACTGTGTGTGGAAGGTGTTTCAGTGTGGGGTGAAGGGGATTCAGTGTGTGGGGAAGGGTTTCAGTGTGTGGGGAAGGGATTCAGTGTGTGGGGAAGGGGTTTCAGTATGTGGGGAAGGATTTCAGTGTGTGGGGAATGGTGTCAGTGTGTGGGGATTGGTTTCAGTGTGTAGGGTAGATATTCAGTGTGTGGGGAAGGTGTCTCACTGTGAGGGGAAGTGTTTTTAGTGTGTGGGGAATGGATTCACTGTGTGGGGAATGATTTCAGTGTGTGGGGAAGGGGTTTCACTGTGTAGGAAGGTGTTTCAGTGTGGGGTGAAGGGGATTCAGTGTGTGGGGAAGGGTTTCAGTGTGTGGGGATGGGATTCAGTGTGTGGGGAAGGGGTTTCAGTATGTGGGGAAGTCTTTCAGTGTGTGGGGAATGGTTTCAGTGTGTGGGGAATGGTTTCAGCGTGTGGGGAAGGGGTTTCTGTGTGTGGGGAAGGATTTCAGTGTGTGGGGAGGGTTTTCAATGTGTGTGGAAGGGTTTCAGTGTGTGGAGAAGGAGTTTCAGTGTGTGGGGAAGGGTTTCAGTATGTTGGTATGGGTTTCATTGTGAGGGGAAGGGTTTCAGTGTGTGGGGAAGGAGTTTCAGTGTGTGGGGAAGGTGTTTCACTGTGTGGGGACGGGTATTCAGTGTGTGGGGAAGCGGTTTCAGTGTGTAGTTTAGGGGTTTCAGCGTGTGGGGAAGGGTTTCAGTGTGTGGGGAAGGGGTTTCAGTGTGTGGGGAAGAGGTTTCACTGTGTGGGGAAGGGGTTTCAGTGTGTGGGGAAGAGGTTTCACTGTGTGGGGATGGGTTTTCAGTGTGTGGGGAAGATGTTTCAGTGTGTGGGGAAGGGGTTTCCGTGTGTGGGAAAAGGGTTTCAGTGTGTGGGGAAGGGGTTTCACTGTGTGGGGAAGGGGTTTGAGTGTGCGGGGAAGGGGTTTCAGTGCGTGTGGAATTGTCTCAGTGTGTGGGGCATGGGTTTCAGTGTGTGGGGAAGGTGTTTCAGTGTATGGGGAAGGGGATTCACTGTGTGGGGAATGCTTTCAGTGTGTGGGGAAGGGGTTTCAGTGTGTGGGAAGGGGTTTCAGTGTGTGTGGAAGAGGTTTCAGTGTGTGGGGAATGGTTTCAGTGTGTGGGGAAGGGGTTTCAGTGTGTGTGGAAGGGGGTTCAGTGTGTGGGGAATGTGGCTCAGTCTGTGGGGAAGGGGTTTCAGTGTGTGGGGAATGGTTTCAGTGTGTGGGGAAGGGGTATCACTGTCTGGGGAAGGGGTTTCAGTGTGTGGGGAATGGTTTCAGTGTGTGCGGAAGGGGTTTCAGTGTGTTGGGACAGGGTTTCAGTGTGTGGGGAAGGGTTTCACTGTGTGGGGAAGGTGTTTCAGTGTGTGGGGAAGGGTTTCAGTGTGTGGGGAATGGTTTCAGTGTGTGGGGAATGGTTTCAGCGTGTGGGGAAGGGGTGTCAGTGTGTGGGGAAGGATTTCAGTGTGTTTGGAAGGGTTTCAGTGTGTGGGGAAGGGGTTTCAGTATGTGGGTATGGGTTTCAGTGTGTGGGGAATGGTTTCAGTGTGTGGGGAAGGAGGTTCAGTGTGTGGGAAGGTGTTTCACTCTTTGGGGACGGGGTTCAGTGTGTGGGGAAGGGGTTTCAGTGTGTGGGGAATGTGTTTCAGTGTGTGGGGAATGTTTTCAGCGAGTGGGGAAGGGGTTTCAGTGTGTGGGGAACGATCTCAGTGGGTGGAGAGGGGTTTCACTATGTGTGGAATGTGTTTCAGTGTGTGGGGAAGGGGTTGCAGTGTGTGGGGAAGGGTTTCAGTGTGTGGAGTAGGGGTTTCAGTGTGTGGGGAAGGGGTTTCAGTGTATGGGGAAGGGGCTTCAGTGTGTGGGGAATGGTTTCACTGTGTGGGGAAGGGGTTTCAGTGTGTGGAGAAGGGGATTCAGTGTGTGTGGAAGGGGTTTCAAAGTGCGGGGAATGGTTTCAGTGTGTGGGGAAGGGGATTCAGAGTGTGTGGAAGGGGATTCAGTGTGTGGGCAATGTGGTTCAGTGTGTGGGGAAGGGGTTTCACTGTGTGTGGAAGGTGTTTCAGTGTGGGGTGAATGGGTTTCAGTGTGTGGGGAAGTGTTTCAGTGTGTGGGGAGGGGTTTCACTGCGTGTGGAATGTGTTTCAGTGTGTGGGGAAGGGGTTTCAGTATGTGGGGAAGTGTTTCAGTTTTTGGGGAAGGGGTTTCAGTGTGTGGGGAAGGGTATCAGTGTGTGGGGAAGGGTTTCAGTGTGCGCGGAAGGTGTTTCAGTGTGTGGGGAAGGGGAATCAGTGTGTGGGGAAGGGTTTCAGTGTGTGGGGAAGGTGTTTCAGTATGTGGGGAAGTGTTTCAGTGTGTGGGGAATGGTTTCAGTGTGTGGGGAAGGCGATTCACTGTGTGGGGAAGGGGTTTCAGTGTTTGGGGAAGGGGCTTCCGTGTGTGGGGACGTTGTTTCAGTGTGCGGGGAAGGGGTTTCAGTGTGTGGGGAAGGGGTTTCAGTGTGTGGGGAATGGTTTCAGTGTGTGGGGACGGGTTTCAGTGTGTGGGGAAGGGGTTTCACTGTGTGGGGAAAGGGTTGCACTGTGTGGGGAAGGGGTTTCAGTGTGTGGGGAATGGTTTCAGTGTGTGGGGAACGGATTTCAGTGTGTGGGGAAGGTGATTCAGTGTGTGGAGAAGGGGATTCTCTGTGTGGGGAAGGGGTTTCAGTGTGTGGGGAAGGGGTTTCAGTGTGTGGGGAAGGGGTTTCAGTGTGTGGGGAATGGTTTCAGTGTGTGGGGAAGGGTTTCAGTGTGTGGGGAATGTTTTCAGTGTGTGGGGAATGGTTTCAGCGTGTGAGGAAGGGGTTTCAGTGTGTGGGGAAGGGGTTTCACTGTGTGGGGAAGGTGTATCAGTGTGTGGGCAATGGTTTCAGTGTGTGGGGAAGGTATTCAGTGTGTGGGGAAGGGGTTTCACTGTGAGGGGAAGGGGTTTTCAGTGTGTGGGGAATGGTTTCACTGTGTGGGGAATGGTTTCAGTGTGTGGGGAAGGGGTTTCACTGTGTGTGGAAGGTGTTTCAGTGTGGCGGGAAGGGTTTCATTGTGTGGGGAACGGTTTCAGTGTGTGGGGAAGGGGTTTCAGTGTGTGGGGAAGGGTTTCAGTGTGTGGGGAAGGGTTTCAATGTGCGGGGAAGGTGTCTCAGTGTGTGTGGAAGGGTATCACTGTTGGGGAAGGGTTTCAGTGTGTGGGGAATGGTTTCAGTGTGTGGGGAAGGGGTTTAAGAATGTGGGGAAGGGTTTCAGTGTGTGGGGAATGGTTTCAGTGTGTGGGGAATGGTTTCAGCTTGTGGGGAAGGGGTTTCAGTGTGTGGGGAAGGATTTCATTGTGTGGGGAAGGGTTTCAGTGTGTGGGGAAGGGTTTCAGTGTGTGGGGAAGGTGTTTCAGTGTGTGGGGAAGGGGTTTCAGTGTGTGGGGATGGGGTTTCAGTGTGTGGTGAAAGAATTTCAGTGTGTGGTGAATGTGATTCAGTGTGTGTAGATGGGGATTCTCTGTATGGGGAAGGGGTTTCAGTGTGTGGGGAAGGCGTTTCAGTGTGTGGGGAAGGGGTTTCAGTGTGTGGGGAATGGATTCAGTGTGTGGGGAAGTGTTTCAGTGTGTGGGGAATGGTTTAAGTGTGTGGGGAATGTTTTCAGCGTGTGGGGGAGGGGTTTCAGTGTGTGGGGAACGAACTCAGTGTGTGGGGAGGGGTTTCACTATGTGTGGAATGTGTTTCAGTGTGTGGGGAAGGGGTTTCAGTGTGTGGGGAAGGGTTTCAGTGTGTGGGGAAGGAGTTTCAGTGTGTGGGGAAGGGGTTTCAGTGTGTGGGGAATGGTTTCACTGTGTGGGGAAGGTGTTTCTGTGTGTGGAGAAGGGGTTTCAGTGTGTGTGGAAGGGGTTTCAATGTGTGGGGAATGGTTTCAGTGTGTGGGGAAGGGGTTTCAGTGTGTGTGGAAGGGGTTTCAGTGTGTGGGGAATGTGGTTCAGTGTGTGGGGAAGGGGTTTCAGTGTGTGGGGAATGGATTCAGTGTGTAGGGAAAGGGTTTCACTGTGTGGGGAAGGGGTTTCAGTGTGTGGGGAATGGTTTCACTGTTTGGGGAATGGTTTCAGTGTGTGGTTAAGGGGTTTCACTGTGTGTGGAATGTGTTTCAGTGTGGGGTGAAGGGGTTTCAGTATGTGGGGTGGGGTTTCACTCTGTGAGGAATGTGTTTCAGTGTGTGGGGAATGGTTTCAGTGTGTTGGGAAGGGGTTTCAGTGAGTGGGGAAGGGTTTCAGTGTGTGGGGAAGGGTTTCACTGTGCGGGGAATGAGTTTCAGTGTGTGGGGAAGGGTATTCACTGTGTGGGGAAGGGGTTTCAGTGTGTGGGGAATGGTTTCAGTGTGTGGGGAATGGTTTCAGCGTGTGGGGAAGGGGTTTAAGTGTGTGGGGAAGGATTTCAGTGTGTGGGAAAGGTTTTCAGTGTGTGGGGAAGGGTTTCAGTGTGTGGGGAACGGTTTCAGTGTGTGGGGAAGGGGTTGCAGTGTGCGGGGAAGGGTTTCAGTGTGCGGGGAAGGGTTTCACTGTGTGGGGAAGGTGTTTCAGTGAGTGGGGAAGGGGATTCAGTTTGTGGGGAAGGGTTTCAGTGTGTGGGGAAAGGAGTTCAGTGTGTGGGGAAGGTGATTCAGTGTGTGGGGAAGGGGATTCTCTGTGTGGGGAAGGGGTTTTAGTGTGTGGGGAAGGGGTTTCAGTGTGTGGGGAATGGTTTCAGTGTGTGGGGAAGGGGTTTCAGTGTGTGGGGAAGGGGTTTCAGTGTGTGTGGAAGGGGTTTCAGTTTGAGGGAAATAGTTTCACTGTGTGGGGAAGGGGTTTCAGTGTGTGTGGCAGGGGTTTCAGTGTGTGGGGAATGTGGTTCAGTGTGTGGGGAAGGTGTTTCAGTGTGTGGGGAATGGTTTCAGTGTGTGTGGAAGGGGTTTCACTGTGTGGGGAAGTTGTTTCAGTGTGTGGGGAATGGTTTCAGTGTGTGCGGAAGGGGTTACAGTGTGTGGGGAAGGGTTTCAGTGTGTGGGGAAGGGGTTTCAGTGTGTGGGGACAGGGTTTCAGTGTTTGGGTAAGGGGATTCAGTGTGTGGGAAATGGTTTCAGTGTGGGGGGACGGGTTTCAGTGTGTGGGGAAGCGTTTCAGTGTGTGGGCAAGGGGTTTCACTGTGTGGGGAATTGGTATCAGTGTGTGGGGAATGGTTTCAGTGTGTTGGGAAGGTATTCAGTGTGTGGGGAAGGTATTTCACTGTGAGGGGAAGTGTTTTCAGTGTGTGGGGAATGGTTTCACTGTGTGGGGAATGGTTTCAGTGTGTGGGGAAGGGGTTTCAATGTGTGTGGAAGGTGTTTCAGTGTGGGGTGAAGGGGTTTCAGTGTGTGGGGAAGTGTTTCAGTGTGTGGGGAGGGGTTTCACAGTGTGTGGAATGTGTTTCAGTGTGTGGGGAAGGGGTTTCAGTGTGTGGGGAAGGGGTTTCAGTGTGTGGGGAAGGGGTTTCAGTGTGTGGGGAAAGGTTTCAGTGTGTGGGGACGGGTTTCAGTGTGTGGGGAAGGGGTTTCACTGTGTGGGGAAAGGGTTTCACTGTGTGCGGAAGGGGTTTCGGTGTGTGGGGAATGGTTTCAGTGTGTGGGGAACGGATTTCAGTGTGTGGGGAAGGTGATTCAGTGTGTGGAGAAGGGGATTCTCTGTGTGGGGAAGTGGTTTCAGTGTGTGGCGAAGGGGTTTCAGTGTGTGGGGAAGGGGTTTCCGTGTGTGGGGAATGGTTTCAGTGTGTGGGGAAGGGGTTTCAGTGTGTGGGGAAGGGGTTTCAGTGTGTGCGGAAGGGGTTTCAGTGTGTGGGGAATGGTTTCAGTGTGTGGGGAAGTGTTTCAGTGTGTGGGGAATGGTTTCAGTGTGTGGGGAATGTTTTAAGCTTGTGGGGAAGTGGTTTCAGTGTGTGGAGAAGGGGTTTCAGTGTGTGTGGAAGGGGTTTCAATGTGTGGGGAATGGTTTCAGTGTGTGGGGAAGGGGTTTCAGTGTGTGTGGAAGGGGTTTCAGTGTGTGGGGAATGTGGCTCAGTGTGTGGGGAAGGGGTTTCAGTGTGTGGGGAATGGATTCAGTGTGCGGGGAAGGGGTTTCACTGTGTGGGGAAGGGGTTTCAGTGTCTGGGGAATGGTTTCACTGTTTGGGGAATTGTTTCAGTGTGTGGTTAGTTGGTTTCACTGTGTGTGGAATGTGTTTCAGTGTGGGGTGAAGGGGTTTCAGTATGTGGGGTGGGTTTTCGCTGTGTGAGGAATGTGTTTCAGTGTGTGGGGAAGGTGTTTCAGTGTGTGGGGAAGGGTTTCAGTGAGTGGGGAATGGTTTCAGTGTGTGGGGAAGGGGTTTCAGTGAGTGGGGAAGGGTTTCAGTGTGTGGGGAAGGGTTTCACTGTGCGGGGAATGAGTTTCAGTGCGCGGGGAATGGGTTTCAGTGTGTGGGGAAGGGTTTCAGTGTGTGGGGAAGGGTTTCAGTGTGTGGGGAAGGGGTTTCAGTATGTGGGGAAGGAGTTTCAGTGTGTGTGGAATGGTTTCACTGTGTGGGGGATGGTTTCAGCGTGTGGGGAAGGGGTTTCAGTGTGTGGGGAAGGGTTTCAGTGTGTGGGGAAGGGTTTCAGTGTGTGGGGAAGGGGTTTCAGTGTGTGGGAAAGGGGTTTCAGTGTGCGGGGAAGGGTTTCAGTGTGTGGGGAAGGGTTTCACTGTGTGGGGAAGGTGTTTCAGTGAGTGGGGAAGGGGATTCAGTTTGTGGGGAAGGGTTTCAGTGTGTGGGGAAAGGATTTCAGTGTGTGGGGAAGGTGATTCAGTGTGTGAGGAAGGGGATTCTCTGTGTGGGGAAGGGGTTTCAGTGTGTGGGGAAGGGGTTTCAGTGTGTGGGGAATGGTTTCAGTGTGTGGGGAAGGGGTTTCAGTGTGTGGGGAAGGGGTTTCAGTGTGTGTGGAAGGGGTTTCAGTTTGTGGGAAATGGTTTCAGTGAGTGGGGAAGGTGTTTCAGTGTGTGTGGAAGGGGTTTCAGTGTGTGGGGAATATGGCTCAGTGTGTGGGGAAGGTGTTTCAGTTTGTGGGGAATGGTTTCAGTGTGTGTGGTAGGGGTTTCACTGTGTGGGGAAGTGGTTTCAGTGTGTGGGGAATGGTTTCAGTGCGTGGGGAAGGGGTTTCAGTGTGTGGGGAAGGGTTTCAGTGTGTGGGGAAGGGGTTTCAGTGTGTGGGGACGGGGTTTCAGTGTGTGGGGAAGGGGATTCAGTGTGTGGGAAATGGTTTCAGTTTGTGGGGACGGGTTTCAGTGTGTGGGGAAGCGTTTCAGTGTTTGGGGTAGGTGCTTCACTGTGAGGGGAAGTGTTTTCAGTGTGTGGTGAATGGTTTCACTGTGTGGGGAATGGCTTCAGTGTGTGGGGAAGGGGTTTCACTGTGTGTGGAAGGTGTTTCAGTGTGGGGTGAAGGGGTTTCAGTGTGTGGGGAATGTGTTTCAGTGTGTGGGGTGGGGATTCACTGTTTGTGGAATGTGTTTCAGTGTGTGGGGAAGGGGTTTCAGTGTGTGGGGAAGGGGTTTCAGTGTGTGGGGAAAGGTTTCAATGTGTGGGGACGGGTTTCAGTGTGTGGGGAAGGGCTTTCACTGTGTGGGGAAAGGGTTTCACTGTGTGGGGAAGGGGTTTCAGTGTGTGGGGAATGGTTTCAGTGTGTGGGGACCGGATTTCAGTGTGTGGGGAAGGTGATTCAGTGTGTGGAGAAGGGGATTCTCTGTGTGGGGAAGGGGCTTCAGTGTGTGGGGAAGGGGTTTCAGTGTGTCGGGAAGGGGTTTCAGTATGTGGGGAATGGTTTTGGTGTGTGGGGAAGGGGTTTCAGTGTGTGGGGAAGGGGTTTCAGTGTGTGTGGAAGGGGTTTCAGTGTGTGGGGAATGTGGCTCAGTGTGTGGGGAAGGGGTTTCAGTGAGTGGGGAATGGATTCAGTGTGTGGGGAAGGGGTTTCACTGTGTGGGGAAGGGTTTTAAGTGTGTGGGGAATGGTTTCACTGTTTGGGGAATGGTTTCAGTGTGTGGTTAAGTGGTTTCACTGTGTGTGGAATATGTTTCAATGTGGGGTGAAGGGGTTTTCAGTATGTGGGGTGGGGTTTCACTGTGTGAGGAATGTGTTTCAGTGTGTGGGGAAGGTGTTTCAGTGTGTGTGGAAGGGTTTCAGTGAGTGGGGAATGGTTTCAGTGTGTGGGGAAGGGGTTTCAGTGAGTCGGGAAGGGTTTCAGTGTGTGGGGAAGGTTTTCACTGTGCGGGGAATGAGTTTCAGTGTGCGGGGAATGGGTTTCAGTAAGCGGGGAAGGGTTTCAGTGTGTGGGGAAGGGTTTCAGTGTGTGGGGAAGGGGTTTCAGTATGTGGGGAAGGGGTTTCAGTGTGTGTGGAATGGTTTTAGTGTGTGGGGAATGGTTTCAGCGTGTGGGGAAGGGGTTTCAGTGTGTGGGGAAGGGTTTCAGTGTGTGGGGAACGGTTTCAGTGTGTGGGGAAGGGGTTTCAGTGTGTGGGGAAGGGTTTCAGTGTGTGGGGAAGGGTTTCAATGTGTGGGGAAGGTGTTTCAGTGAGTGGGGAAGCGGATTCAATTTGTGGGGAAGGGTTTCAGTGTGTGGGGAAAGGATTTCAGTGTGTGGGGAAGGTGATTCAGTGTGTGGGGAAGGGGATTCTCTGTGTGGGGAAGGGGTTACAGTGTGTGGGGAAGGGGTTTCAGTGTGTGGGGAATGGTTTCAGTGTGTGGGGAAGGGGTTTCAGTGTGTGGGGAAGGGGTTTCAGTGTGTGTGGAAGGGGTTTCAGTGTGTGGGATATGGTTTCAGTGTGTGGGGAAGGGGTTTCAGTGTGTGTGGAAGGGGTTTCAGTGTGTGGGGAATGTGGCTCAGTGTGTGGGGAAGGTGGTTCAGTGTGTGGGGAATGGTTTCAGTGTGTGTGGAAGGGGTTTCACTGTGTGGGGAAGTGGTTTCAGTGTGTGGGGAATGGTTTCAGTGTGTGTGGAAGGGGTTTCAGTGTGTGGGGAAGTGGTTTCAGTGTGTGGTGAATGGATTCAGTGTGTGGGGAAGGGGTTTCACTGTGTGGGGAAGGGGTTTCAGTGTCTGGGGAATGGTGTCACTGTTTGGGGAATGTTTTCAGTGTGTGGTTAAGGGGTTTCACTGTGTGTGGAATGTGTTTCAGTGTGGGGTGAAGGGGTTTCAGTATGTGGGGTGGGGTTTCACTGTGTGAGGAATGTGTTTCAGTGTGTGGGGAAGGTGTTTCCGTGTGTGGGGAAGGGTTTCAGTGTGTGTGGAATGGTTTCAGTGTGTGGGGAATGGTTTCAGCGTGTGGGGAAGGGGTTTCAGTGTGTGGGGAAGGGTTTCAGTGTGTGGGGAAGGGTTTCAGTGTGTGGGGAACGGTTTCAGTGTGTGGGGAAGGGGTTTCAGTGTGCGGGGAAGGGTTTCAGTGTGTGGGGAAGGGTTTCACTGTGTGGGGAAGGTGTTTCAGTGAGTGGGGAAGGGTATTCAGTTTGTGGGGAAGGGTTTCAGTGTGTGGGGAAAGTATTTCAGTGAGTGGGGAAGGTGATTTAGTGTGTGGGGAAGGGGATTCTCTGTGTGGGGAAGGGGTTTCAGTGTGTGGGGAAGGGGTTTCAGTGTGTGGGGAATGGTTTCAGTGTGTGGGGAAGGGGTTTCAGTGTGTGGGGAAGGGGTTTCAGTGTGTGTGGAAGGGGTTTCAGTGTGTGGGAAATGGTTTCAGTGTGTGGGGAAGGGGTTTCAGTGTGTGTGCAAGGGGTTTCAGTGTGTGGGGAATGTGGCTCAGTGTGTGGGGAAGGTGTTTCAGTTTGTGGGGAATGGTTTCAGTGTGTGTGGAAGGGGTTTCACTGTGTGGGGAAGTGGTTTCAGTGTGTGGGGAATGGTTTCAGTGTGTGGGGAAGGGGTTTCAGTGTGTGGGGAAGGGTTTCAGTGTGTGGGGAAGGGGTTTCAGTGTGTGGGGAAGTGGTTTCAGTGTGTGGGGAATGGTTTCAGTGTGTGTGGAAGGGGTTTCACTGTGTGAGGAAGTGGTTTCAGTGTGTGGGGAATGGATTCAGTGTGTGGGGAAGGGGTTTCACTGTGTGGGGAAGGGGTTTCAGTGTCTGGGGAATGGTGTCACTGTTTGGGGAATGGTTTCAGTGTGTGGTTAAGGGGTTTCACTGTGTGTGGAATGTGTTTCAGTGTGGGGTGAAGGGGTTTCAGTATGTGTGGTGGGGTTTCACTGTGTGAGGAATGTGTTTCAGTGTGTGGGGAAGGTGTTTCAGTGTGTGGGGAAGGGTTTCAGTGAGTGGGGAATGGTTTCAGTGTGTGGGGAAGGGGTTTCAGTGAGTGGGGAAGGGTTTCAGTGTGTGGGGAAGGGTTTCACTGTGCGGGGAATGAGTTTCAGTGTGCGGGGAATGGGTTTCAGTGTGTGGGGAAGGGTTTCAGTGTGTGGGGAAGGGTTTCAGTGTGTGGGGAAGGGGTTTCAGTATGTGGGGAAGGGGTTTCAGTGTGTGTGGAATGGTTTCAGTGTGTGGGGAATGGTTTCAGCGTGTGGGGAAGGGGTTTCAGTGTGTGGGGAAGGATTTCAGTGTGTGGGGAAGGGTTTCAGTGTGTGGGGAACGGTTTCAGTGTGTTGGAAAGGGGTTTCAGTGTGCGGGGAAGGGTTTCAGTGTGTGGGGAAGGGTTTCACTGTGTGGGGAAGGTGTTTCAGTGAGTGGGGAAGGGGATTCAGCTTGTGGGGAAGGGTTTCAGTGTGTGGGGAAAGGATTTCAGTGTGTGGGGAAGGTGATTCAGTGTGTGAGGAGGGGGATTCTCTGTGTGGGGAAGGGGTTTCAGTGTGTGGGGAAGGGGTTTCAGTGTGTGGGGAATGGTTTCAGTGTGTGGGGAAGGGGTTTCAGTGTGTGGGGAAGGGGTTTCAGTGTGTGTGGAAGGGGTTTCAGTTTGTGGGAAATGGTTTCAGTGAGTGGGGAAGGTGTTTCAGTGTGTGTGGAAGGGGTTTCAGTGTGTGGGGAATGTGGCTCAGTGTGTGGGGAAGGTGTTTCAGTTTGTGGGGAATGGTTTCAGTGTGTGTGGAAGGGGTTTCACTGTGTGGGGAAGTGGTTTCAGTGTGTGGGGAATGGTTTCAGTGTGTGGGGAAGGGGTTTCAGTGTGTGGGGAAGGGTTTCAGTGTGTGGGGAAGGGGTTTCTGTGTGTGGGGACGGGGTTTCAGTGTGTGGGGAAGGGGATTCAGTGTGTGGGAAATGGTTTCAGTTTGTGGGGACGGGTTTCAGTGTGTGGGGAAGCGTTTCAGTGTTTGGGGTAGGTGTTTCACTGTGAGGGGAAGTGTTTTCAGTGTGTGGTGAATGGTTTCACTGTGTGGGGAATGGCTTCAGTGTGTGTGGAAGGGGTTTCACTGTGTGTGGAAGGTGTTTCAGTGTGGGGTGAAGGGGTTTCAGTGTGTGGGGAAGGGGTTTCAGTGTGTGGGGAGGGGTTTCACTGTGTGTGGAATGTGTTTCAGTGTGTGGGGAAGGGGTTTCAGTGTGTGGGGAAGGGGTTTCAGTGTGTGGGGAAGGGGTTTCAGTGTGTGGGGAAAGGTTTCAATGTGTGGGGATGGGTTTCAGTGTGTGGGGAAGGGGTTTCACTGTGTGGGGAAAGGGTTTCACTGTGTGGGGAAGGGGTTTCAGTGTGTGGGGAATGGTTTCAGTGTGTGGGGAACGGTTTTCAGTGTGTGGGGAAGGTGATTCAGTGTGTGGAAAAGGGGATCCTCTGTGTGGGGAAGGGGCTTCGGTGTGTGGGGAAGGGGTTTCAGTGTGTGGGGAAGGGGTTTCAGTGTGTGGGGAATGGTTTCGGTGTGTGGGGAAGGGGTTTCAGTGTGTGGGGAAGGGGTTTCAGTGTGTGTGGAAGGGGTTTCAGTGTGTGGGGAATGTGGCTCAGTGTGTGGGGAAGGGGTTTCAGTGTGTGGGGAATGGATTCAGTGTGTGGGGAAGGGGTTTCACTGTGTGGGGAAGGGGTTTCAGTGTGTGGGGAATGGTTTCACTGTTTGGGGAATGGTTTCAGTGTGTGGTTAAGGGGTTTCACTGTGTGTGGAATATGTTTCAGTGTGGGGTGAAGGGGTTTCAGTATGTGGGGTGGGGTTTCACTGTGTGAGGAATGTGTTTCAGTGTGTGGGGAAGGTGTTTCAGTGTGTGGGGAAGGGTTTCAGTGAGTGGGGAATGGTTTCAGTGTGTGGGGAAGGGGTTTCAGTGTGTGGCGAAGGGTTTCATTGTGTGGGGAAGGGTTTCACTGTGCGGGGAATGAGTTTCAGTGTGCGGGGAATGGGTTTCAGTGAGTGCGGAAGGGTTTCAGTGTGTGGGGAAGGGTTTCAGAGTGTGGGGAAGGGGTTTCAGTATGTGGGGAAGGGGTTTCAGTGTGTGTGGAATGGTTTTAGTGTGTGGGGAATGGTTTCAGCGTGTGGGGAACGGTTTCAGTGTGTGGGGAAGGGGTTTCAGTGTGCGGGGAAGGGTTTCAGTGTGTGGGGAAGGGTTTCAATGTGTGGGGAAGGTGTTTCAGTGAGTGGGGAAGGGGATTCAGTTTGTGGGGAAGGGTTTCAGTGTGTGGAGAAAGGATTTCAGTGTGTGGGGAAGGTGATTCAGTGTGTGGGGAAGGGGATTCTCTGTGTGGGGAAGGGGTTTCAGTGTGTGGGGAAGGGGTTTCAGTGTGTGGGGAATGGTTTCAGTGTGTGGGGAAGGGGTTTCAGTGTGTGGGGAAGGGGTTTCAGTGTGTGTGGAAGGGGTTTCAGTGTGTGGGATATTGTTTCAGTGTGTGGGGAAGGGGTTTCAGTGTGTGTGGAAGGGGTTTCAGTGTGTGGGGAATGTGGCTCAGTGTGTGGGGAAGGTGGTTCAGTGTGTGGGGAATGGTTTCAGTGTGTGTGGAAGGGGTTTCACTGTGTGGGGAAGTGGTTTCAGTGTGTGGGGAATGGTTTCAGTGTGTGTGGAAGGGGTTTCACTGTGTGGGGAAGTGGTTTCAGTGTGTGGGGAATGGATTGAGTGTGTGGGGAAGGGGTTTCACTGTGTGGGGAAGGGGTTTCAGTGTCTGGGGAATGGTGTCACTGTTTGGGGAATGGGTTCAGTGTGTGGTTAAGGGGTTTCACTGTGTGTGGAATGTGTTTCAGTGTGGGGTGAAGGGGTTTCAGTATGTGGGGTGGGGTTTCACTGTGTGAGGAATGTGTTTCAGTGTGTGGGGAAGGTGTTTCAGTGTGTGGGGAAGGGTTTCAGTGAGTGAGGAATGGTTTCAGTGTGTGGGGAAGGGGTTTCAGTGAGTGGGGAAGGGTTTCAGTGTGTGGGGAAGGGTTTCACTGTGCGGGGAATGAGTTTCAGTGTGCGGGGAATGGGTTTCTGTGTGTGGGGAAGGGTTTCAGTGTGTGGGGAAGGGTTTCAGTGTGTGGGGAAGGGGTTTCAGTATGTGGGGAAGGGGTTTCAGTGTGTGTGGAATGGTTTCAGTGTGTGGGGAATGGTTTCAGCCTGTGGGGAAGGGGTTTCAGTGTGTGGGGAAGGGTTTCAGTGTGTGGGGAAGGGTTTCAGTGTGTGGGGAACGGTTTCAGTGTGTGGGGAAGGGGTTTCAGTGTGCGGGGAAGGGTTTTCGTTGTGTGGGGAAGGGTTTCACTGTGTGGGAAGGTGTTTCAGTGAGTGGGGAAGGGGATTCAGTTTGTGGGGAAGGGTTTCAGTGTGTGGGGAAAGGAATACAGTATGTGGGGAAGGTGATTCAGTGTGTGGGGAAGGGGATTCTCTGTGTGGGGAAGGGGTTTCAGTGTGTGGGGAAGGGGTTTCAGTGTGTGGGGAATGGTTTCAGTGTGTGGGGAAGGGGTTTCAGTGTGTGGGGAAGGGGTTTCAGTGTGTGTGGAAGGGGTTTCAGTGTGTGGGAAATGGTTTCAGTGAGTGGGGAAGGGGTTTCAGTGTGTGTGGAAGGGGTTTCAGTGTGTGGGGAATGTGGCTCTGTGTGTGGGGAAGGGGTTTCAGTGTGTGGGGAATTGTTTCAGTGTGTGGGGAAGGGGTTTCAGTGTGTGGGGAAGGGTTTCAGTGTGTGGGGAAGGGGTTTCAGTGTGTGGGGAAGTGGTTTCAGTGTGTGGGGAATGGTTTCAGTGTGTGGGGAAGGGGATTCACTGTGTGGGGAAGGGGTTTCAGTGTCTGGGGAATGGTGTCACTGTTTGGGGAATGGTTTCAGTGTGTGGTTAAGGGGTTTCACTGTGTGTGGAATGTGTTTCAGTGTGGGGTGAAGGGGTTTCAGTATGTGGGGTGGGGTTTCACTGTGTGAGGAATGTGTTTCAGTGTGTGGGGAAGGTGTTTCAGTGTGTGGGGAAGGGTTCCAGTGAGTGGGGAATGGTTTCAGTGTGTGGGGAAGGGGTTTCAGTGAGTGGGGAAGGGTTTCAGTGTGTGGGGAAGGGTTTCACTGTGCGGGGAATGAGTTTCAGTGTGCGGGGAATGGGTTTCAGTGTGTGGGGAAGGGTTTCAGTGTGTGGGGAAGGGTTTCAGTGTGTGGGGAAGGGGTTTCAGTATGTGGGGAAGGGGTTTCAGTGTGTGTGGAATGGTTTCAGTGTGTGGGGAATGGTTTCAGCGTGTGGGGAAGGGGTTTCAGTGTGTGGGGAAGGGTTTCAGTGTGTGGGGAAGGGTTTCAGTGTGTGGGGAACGGTTTCAGTGTGTGGGGAAGGGGTTTCAGTGTGCGGGGAAGGGTTTCAGTGTGTGGGGAAGGGTTTCAATGTGTGGGAAAGGTGTTTCAGTGAGTGGGGAAGGGGATTCAGATTGTGGAGAAGGGTTTCAGTGTGTGGGGAAGGGTTTCAGTGTGTGGGGAAGGGTTTCAGTGTGTGGGGAAGGGGTTTCAGTATGTGGGGAAGGGGTTTCAGTGTGTGTGGAATGGTTTCAGTGTGTGGGGAATGGTTTCAGCGTGTGGGGAAGGGGTTTCAGTGTGTGGGGAAGGGTTTCAGTGTGTGGGGAAGGGTTTCAGTGTGTGGGGAACGGTTTCAGTGTGTGGGGAAGGGGTTTCAGTGTGCGGGGAAGGGTTTCAGTGTGTGGGGAAGGATTTCACTGTGTGGGAAAGGTGTTTCAGTGAGTGGGGAAGGGGATTCAGTTTGTGGGGAAGGGTTTCAGTGTGTGGGGAAAGGATTTCAGTGTGTGGGGAAGGTGAATCAGTGTGTGGGGAAGGGGATTCTCTGTGTGGGGAAGGGGTTTCAGTGTGTGGGGAAGGGGTTTCAGTGTGTGGGGAATGGTTTCAGTGTGTGGGGAAGGGGTTTCAGTGTGTGGGGAAGGGGTTTCAGTGTGTGTGGAAGGGGTTTCAGTGTGTGGGAAATGGTTTCAGTGAGTGGGGAAGGGGTTTCAGTGTGTGTGGAAGGGGTTTCAGTGTGTGGGAAATGTGGCTCAGTGTGTGGGGAAGGTGTTTCAGTTTGTGGGGAATGGTTTAAGTGTGTGTGGAAGGGGTTTCACTGTGTGGGGAAGTGATTTCAGTGTGTGGGGAATGGTTTCAGTGTGTGGGGAATGTGTTTCAGTGTGTGGGGATGGGTTTCACTCTGTGTGGAATGTGTTTCAGTGTGTGGGGAAGGGGTTTCAGTGTGTGGGGAAGGGCTTTCAGTGTGTGGGGATGGGGTTTTAGTGTGTGGGGAAAGGTTTCAATGTGTGGGGACGGGTTTCAGTGTGTGGGGAAGGGCTTTCACTGTGTGGGGAAAGGGTTTCACTGTGTGGGGAAGGGGTTTCAGTGTGTGGGGAATGGTTTCAGTGTGTGGGGAACGGATTTCAGTGTGTGGGGAAGGTGATTCAGTGTGTGGAGAAGGGGATTCTCTGTGTGGGGAAGGGGCTTCAGAGTGTGGGGAAGTGGTTTCAGTGTGTGGGGAAGGGGTTTCTGTGTGTGGGGAATGGTTTCGGTGTGTGGGGAAGGGGTTTCAGTGTGTGGGGAAGGGGTTTCAGTGTGTGTGGAAGGTGGTTCAGTGTGTGGGGAATGTGGCTCAGTGTGTGGGGAAGGGGTTTCTGTGTGTGGGGAATGGTTTCGGTGTGTGGGGAAGGGGTTTCAGTGTGTGGGGAAGGGGTTTCAGTGTGTGTGGAAGGTGGTTCAGTGTGTGGGGAATGTGGCTCAGTGTGTGGGGAAGGGGTTTCAGTGTGTGGGGAATGGATTCAGTGTGTGGGGAAGGGGTTTCACTGTGTGGGGAAGGGGTTTCAGTGTGTGGGGAATGGTTTCACTGTTTGGGGAATGGTTTCAGTGTATGGTTAAGGAGTTTCACTGTGTGTGGAATGTGTTTCAGTGTGGGGTGAAGGGGTTTCAGTATGTGGGGTGGGGTTTCACTGTGTGAGGAATGTGTTTCAGTGTGTGGAGAAGGTGTTTCAGTGTGTGGGGAAGGGTTTCAGTGAGTGGGGAATGGTTTCAGTGTGTGGGGAAGGGGTTTCAGTGAGTGGGGAATGGTTTCAGTGTGTGGGGAAGGGTTTCACTGTGCGGGGAATGAGTTTCAGTGTGCGGGGAATGGGTTTCAGTGAGTGGGGAAGGGTTTCAGTGTGTGGGGAAGGGTTTCAGTGTGTGGGGAAGGGGTTTCAGTATGTGGGGAAGGGGTTTCAGTGTGTGTGGAATGGTTTTAGTGTGTGGGGAACGGTTTCAGCGTGTGGGGAAGGGGTTTCAGTGTGTGGGGAAGGGTTTCAGTGTGTGGGGAACGGTTTCAGTGTGTGGGGAAGGGGTTTCAGTGTGCGGGGGAGGGTTTCAGTGTGTGGGGAAGGGTTTCAATGTGTGGGGAAGGTGTTTCAGTGAGTGGGGAAGGGGATTCAGTTTGTGGGGAAGGGTTTCAGTGTGTGGGGAAAGGATTTCAATGTGTGGGGAAGGCGATTCAGTGTGTGCGGAAGGGATTCTCTGTGTGGGGAAGGGGTTTCAGTGTGTCGGGATGGGGTTTCAGTGTGTGGGGAATGGTTTCAGTGTGTGGGGAAGGGTTTTCAGTGTGTGGGGAGGGGGTTTCAGTGTGTGTGGAAGGGGTTTCAGTGTGTAGGATATGGTTTCAGTGTGTGGGGAAGGGGTTTCAGTGTGTGTGGAAGGGGTTTCAGTGTGTGTGGAAGGGGATTCAGTTTGGGGGGAAGGGTTTCAGTGTGTGGGGAAAGGATTTCAATATGTGGGGAAGGTGATTCAGTGTGTGGGGAAGGGGATTCTCTGTGTGGGGAAGGGGTTTCAGTGTGTGGGGATGGGGTTTCAGTGTGTGGGGAATGGTTTAAGTGTGTGGGGAAGGGGTTTCAGTGTGTGGGGAAGGGGTTTCAGTGTGTGTGGAAGGGGTTTCAGTGTGTGGGATATGGTTTCTGTGTGTGGGGAAGGGTTTTCAGTGTGTGTGGACGGGTTTCAGTGTCTGGGGAATGTGGCTCAGTGTGTGGGGAAGGTGTTTCAGTGTGTGGGGAATGGTTTCAGTGTGTGTGGAAGGGGTTTCACTGCGTGGGGAAGTGGTTTCAGTGTGTGAGGAATGGTTTCAGTGTGTGTGGAAGGGGTTTCACTGTGTGGGGAAGTGGTTTCAGTGTGTGGGGAATGGTTTCAGTGTGTGGGGAAGGGTTTCAGTGTGTGGGGAAGGGGTTTCAGTGTGTGGGGACGGGGTTTCAGTGTGTGGGGAAGGGGTTTCAGTGTGTGGAGAAGGGGATTCTCTGTTTGGGGAAGGGGCTTCAGTGTGTGGGGAAGGGGTTTCAGTGTGTGGGGAATGGTTTCAGTGTGTGGGGAAGGGGTTTCAGTTTGTGGGGAAGGGGTTTCAGTGTGTGTGGAAGGGGTTTCAATGTGTGGGGAATGGTTTCATCTGTGGGGAATGGTTTCAACGTGTGAGGAACGGGTTTCAGTGTGTGGGGAAGGATTTCAGTGTGTGGAAAGGGGTTTCACTATGTGTGGAATGTGTTTAAGTGTGTGGGGAAGGGGTTGCAGTGTGTGGGGAAGGGTTTCTGTGTGTGGGGAAGGTTTTCAGTGTGTGGGGAAGGGGTTTCACTGTGTGCGGAAGGTCTATCAGTGTGTGGGGAATGGTTTCAGTGTGTGGGGAAGGTATTCAGTGTGTGGGGAAGGGGTTTCACTGTGAGGGGAAGGGGTTTTCAGTGTGTGGGGAATGGTTTCACTGTGTGGGGAATGGTTTCAGTGTGTGGGGAAGGGGTTTCACTGTGTGTGGAAGGTGTTTCAGTGTGGGGGGATGGGTTTCAGTGTGGGGAGAAGAGTTTCAGTGTGTGGGGAAGGGGTTTCAGTGTGTGGGGAAGGGTTTAAGTGTGTGGGGAAGGGTTTCACTGTGCGGGGATGGTGTTTCGGTGTGTGGGGAACGGTATTCACTGTGTGGGGAAGGGTTTCAGTGTGTGGGGAAGGGTTTCAGTGTGTGGGGAAGGGGTGTCAGTATGTGGGGAAGGGGTTTCAGTGTGTGGGGAATGTTTTCAGTGTGTGGGGAATGGTTTCAGTGTGTGGGGAAGGGGTTTCCGTGTGTGGGGAAGGTGTATCAGTGTGTGGGCAATGGTTTCAGTGTGTGGGGAAGGTATTCAGTGTGTGGGGAAGGGGTTTCACTGTGAGGGGAAGGGGTTTTCAGTGTGTGGGGAATGGTTTCACTGTGTGGGGAATGGTTTCAGTGTGTGGGGAAGGGTTTCACTGTGCGGGGAAGGTGTTTCGGTGTGTGGGGAAGGGTATTCACTGTGTGGGGAAGGGTTTCAGTGTGTGGGGAAGGGTTTCAGTGTGTGCGGAAGGGGTGTCAGTATGTGGGGAAGGGGTTTCAGTGTGTGGGGAATGGTTTCAGTGTGTGGGGAATGGTTTCAGTGTGTGGGGAAGGGTTTCAGTGTGTGGGGAATGTTTTCAGTGTGTGGGGAATGGTTTCAGCGTGTGAAGAAGGGGTTTCAGTGTGTGGGGAAGGGGTTTCCCTGTGTGGGGAAGGTGTATCAGTGTGTGGGCAATGGTTTCAGTGTGTGGGGAAGGTATTCAGTGTGCGGGGAAGGGGTTTCAGTGTGTGGGGAAGGGGTTTCACTGTGTGTGGAAGGTGTTTCAGTGTGTGGGGAAGGGCTTTCACAGAGTGGGGAAGGGGTTTCAGTGTGTGGGGAATGGTTTCAGTGTGTTGGGAATGGTTTCAGTGTGTGGGGAAGGTATCCAGTGTGCGGGGAAGGGGTTTCAGTGTGTGGGGAAGGGGTTTCACTGTGTGTGGAAGGTGTTTCAGTGTGTGGGGAAGGGCTTTCACAGAGTGGGGAAGGGGTTTCAGTGTGTGGGGAATGTTTTCAGTGTGTGGGGAATGGTTTCAGCGTGTGAAGAAGGGGTTTCAGTGTGTGGGGAAGGGGTTTCCCTGTGTGGGGAAGGTGTATCAGTGTGTGGGCAATGGTTTCAGTGTGTGGGGAAGGTATTCAGTGTGTGGGGAAGGGGTTTCAATGTGAGGGGAAGGGGCTTTCAGTGTGTGGGGAATGGTTTCACTGTGTGGGGAATGGTTTCAGTGTGTGGGGAAGGGGTTTCACTGTGTGTGGAAGGTGTTTCTGTGTGGTGGGAAGGGTTTCATTGTGTGGGGAATGGTTTCAGTGTGTGGGGAAGGGGTTTCAGTGTGTGGGGAATGGTTTCAGTGTGTGGGGAAGGGTTTCACTGTGCGGGGAAGGTGTTTCAGTGTGTGTGGAAGGGCATTCACTGTTGGGGAAGGGTTTCAGTGTGTGGGGAATGGTTTCAGTGTGTGGGGAAGGGGTTTCAGTATGTGGGGAAGGGTTTCAGTGTGTGGGGAATGGTTTCAGTGTGTGGTCAATGGTTTCAGCTTGTGGGGAAGGGGTTTCAGTGTGTCGGGAAGGATTTCAGTGTGTGGGGAATGGTTTCACTGTGTGGGGAATGGTTTCAGTGTGTGGGGAAGGGGTTTCAGTGTGTGTGGAAGGTGTTTCAGTGTGGGGGGAAGGGTTTTAGTGTGTGGGGAAGAGTTTCAGTGTGTGGGGAAGGGGTTTCAGTGTGTGGGGAAGGGTTTAATTGTGTGGGGAAGGGTTTCACTGTGCGGGGAAGGTGTTTCGGTGTGTGGGGAAGGGTATTCACTGTGTGGGGAAGGGTTTCAGTGTGTGTGGAAGGGTTTCAGTGTTTGGGGAAGGGGTGTCAGTATGTGGGGAAGGGGTTTCAGTGTGTGGGCAATGGTTTCAGTGTGTGGGGAAGGTATTCAGGGTGTGGGGAAGGGGTTTCACTGTGAGGGGAAGGGGCTTTCAGTGCGTGGGGAATGGTTTCACTGTGTGGGGAATGGTTTCAGTGTGTGGGGAAGGGGTTTCACTGTGTGTGGAAGGTGTTTCAGTGTGGTGGGAAGGGTTTCATTGTGTGGGGAAGGGTTTCAGTGTGTGGGGAAGGGGTTTCAGTGTGTGGGGAAGGGTTTCAGTGTGTGGGGAAGGGTTTCACTGTGCGGGGAAGGTGTTTCAGTGTGTGTGGAAGGGTATTCACTGTTGGGGAAGGGTTTCAGTGTGTGGGGAATGGTTTCAGTGTGTGGGGAAGGGGTTTCAGTATGTGGGGAAGTGTTTCAGTGTGTGGGGAATGGTTTCAGTGTGTGGTGAATGGTTTCAGCTTGTGGGGAAGGGGTTTCAGTGTGTGGGGAAGGATTTCAGTGTGTGGGGAAGGGTTTCAGTGTGTGTTGAAGGGGTTTCAGTGTGTGGGGAAGGGGTTTCAGTGTGTGGGGATGGGGTTTCAGTGCGTGGTGAAAGGACTTCAGTGTGTGGGGAAGGTGATTCAGTGTGTGGAGATGGGGATTCTCTGTGTGGGGAAGGGGTTTCAGTGTGTGGGGAAGGGGTTTCAGTGTGTGGGGAAGGGGTTTCAGTGTGTGGTGAATGGATTCAGTGTGTGGGGAAGTGTTTCAGTGTGTGGGGAATGGTTTCAGTGTGTGGGGAATATTTTCAGCGTGTGGGGAAGGGGTTTCAGTGTGTGGGGAACGATCTCTGTGTGTGGGGAGGGGTTTCACTATGTGTGGAATGTGTTTCAGTGTGTGGGGAAGGGGTTTCAGTGTGTGGAGTAGGGGTTTCAGTGTGTGGGGAAGGGGTGTCAGTGTGTGGGGAAGGGGTTTCAGTGTGTGGGGAATGGTTTCACTGTGTGGGGAAGGGGTTTCAGTGTGTGGAGAAGGGGTTTCAGTGTGTGTGGAAGGGGTTTCAATGTGTTGGGAATGGTTTCAGTGTGTGGGGAAGGGGTTTCAGTGTGTGTGGAAGGGGTTTCAGTGTGTGGGGAATGTGGTTCAGTGTGTGGGGAAGGGGTTTCACTCTGTGTGAAAGGTGTTTCAGTGTGGGGTGAAGGGGTTTCAGTGTGTGGGGAAGTGTTTCAGTGTGTGGGGAGGGGTTTCACTGTGTGTGGAATGTGTTTCAGTGTGTGGGGAAGGGGTTTCAGTATGTGGGGAAGGTGTTTTAGTGTGTGGGGAAGGGGAATCAGTGTGTGGGAAAGGGTATCAGTGTGTGGGGAAGGGTCTCAGTGTGCGGGGAAGGTGTTTCAGTGTGTGGGGAAGGGGAATCAGTGTGTGGGAAATGGTCTCAGTGTATGGGGAAGGGGTTTCAGTGTGTGTGGAAGGGTTTCAGTGTGTGGGGAAGGTGTTTCAGTGTGTGGGGAAGGGGAATCAGTGTGTGGGAAAGGGTTTCAGTGTGTGGAGAAGGGGTTTCAGTGTGTGTGGAATGGTTTCAGTGTGTGGGGAATGGTTTCAGCGTGTGGGGAAGGGGTGTCAGTGTGTGGGGAAGGGGTTCAGTGTGTGTGGAAGTGTTTCAGTGTGTGGGGAATGGTTTCAGTGTGTGGGGAATGTTTTCAGCGTGTGGGGAAGGGGTGTCAGTGTGTGGGGAAGGGGTTCAGTGTGTGTGGAAGTGTTTCAGTGTGTGGGGAATGGTTTCAGTGTGTGGGGAATGTTTTCAGCGTGTGGGGAAGTGGTGTCAGTGTGTGGGGAAGGGGTTCAGTGTGTGGGGAAGGGGTTTCAGTGTGTGGGGAATGGTTTCACTGTGTGGCGAAGGGGTTTCAGTGTGTGGAGAAGGGGTTTCAGTGTGTGTGGAAGGGGTTTCAATGTGTGGGGAATGGTTTCAGTGTGTGGGGAAGGGGTTTCAGTGTGTGTGGAAGGGGTTTCAGTGTGTGGGGAATGTGGTTCAGTGTGTGGGGAAGGGGTTTCACTCTGTGTGAAAGGTGTTTCAGTGTGGGGTGAAGGGGTTTCAGTGTGTGTCGAAGTGTTTCAGTGTGTGGGGAGGGGTTTCACTGTGTGTGGAATGTGTTTCAGTGTGTGGGGAAGGGGTTTCAGTATGTGGGGAAGCTCTTTTAGTGTGTGGGGAAGGGGAATCAGTGTTTGGGAAAGGGTATCAGTGTGTGGGGAAGGGTTTCAGTGTGCGGGGAAGGTGTTTCAGTGTGTGGGGAAGTGGAATCAGTGTGTGGGAAAGGGTTTCAGTGTGTGGGGAAGGGGTTTCAGTGTGTGTGGAAGGGTTTCAGTGTGCGGGGAAGGTGTTTCAGTGTGTGGGGAAGGGGAATCAGTGTGTGGGAAAGGGTTTCAGTGTGTGGGGAAGGGGTTTCAGTGTGTGTGGAATGTGTTTCAGTGTTTGGGGAAGGGGTTTCAGTGTGTGGAGTAGGGGTTTCAGTGTGTGGGGAAGGGGTGTCAGTGTGTGGGGAATGGTTTCACTGTGTGGGGAAGGGGTTTCAGTGTGTGGAGAAGGGGTTTCAGTGTCTGTGGAAGGGGTTTCAATGTGTGGGGAATGGTTTCAGTGTGTGGGGAAGGGGTTTCACTGTGTGTGGAAGGGGTTTCAGTGTGTGGGGAATGTGGTTCAGTGTGTGGGGAAGTGGTTTCACTCTGTGTGAAAGGTGTTTCAGTGTGGGGTGAAGGGGTTTCAGTGTGTGGGGAAGTGTTTCAGTGTGTGGGGAGGGGTTTCACTGTGTGTGGAATGTGTTTCAGTGTGTGGGGAAGGGGTTTCAGTATGTGGGGAAGCTGTTTTAGTGTGTGGGGAAGGGGAATCAGTGTGTGGGAAAGGGTATCAGTGTGGGGTGAAGGGGTTTCAGTGTGTGGGGAAGTGTTTCAGTGTGTGGGGAGGGGTTTCACTGTGTGTGGAATGTGTTTCAGTGTGTGGGGAAGGGGTTTCAGTATGTGGGGAAGCTGTTTTAGTGTGTGGGAAAGGGTATCAGTGTGTGGGGAAGGGTTTCAGTGTGCGGGGAAGGTGTTTCAGTGTGTGGGGAAGGGGAATCAGTGTGTGGGAAAGGGTTTCAGTTTGTGGGGAAGGGGTTTCAGTGTGTGTGGAAGGGTTTCAGTGTGCGGGGAAGGTGTTTCAGTGTGTGGGGAAGGGGAATCAGTGTGTGGGAAAGGGTTTCAGTGTGTGGGGAAGGGGTTTCAGTGTGTGTGGAATGGTTTCAGTGTGTGGGGAATGGTTTCAGCGTGTGGGGAAGGGGTTTCAGTGTGTGGGGAAGGGGTTCAGTGTGTGGGGAAGGGTTTCAGTGTGTGGGGAACGGTTTCAGTGTGTGGGGAAGGCGTTTCAGTGTGCGGGGAAGGGTTTCACTGTGTGGGGAAGGGTTTCAGTGTGTGGGGAAGGGATTTCAGTGTGTGGGGAAGGGTTTCAGTGTGTGGGGAAGGGTTTCACTGTGCGAGGAAGGTGTTTCAGTGTGTGGGGAAGGGTTTCAGTGTGTGGGGAAGGGTTTCAGTGTGTGGGGAAGGGGTTTCAGTATGTGGGGAAGGGGTTTCAGTGTGTGGGGAATGGTTGCAGTGTGTGGGGAAGGGGTTTCAGCGAGTGGGGAAGGGGTTTCAGTGTGTGGGGAAGGATGTCAGTGTGTGGGGAAGGGTTTCAGTGTGTGTGGAAGGGTTTCAGTGCGTGGGGTAGTGTTTCAGTATGTGGGGAAGGGGTTTCAGTGTGTGGGGAAGGGTTTCAGTGTGTGGGGAAGGTGATTCAGTGTGTGGGGAAGGGGATTCTCTGTGTGGGGAAGGGGTTTCAGTGTGTGGGGAAGGGTTTTCAGTGTGTGGGGAATGGTTTCAGTGTGTGGGGAAGGGTTTTCAGTGTGTGGGGAAGGGGTTTCAGTGTGTGCGGAAGGGGTTTCAGTGTGTGGGAAACAGTTTCAGTGTGTGGGGAAGGGGTTTCAGTGTGTGTGGAAGGGGTTTCAGTGTGTGGGGAATGTGGTTCAGTGTGTGGGGAAGGTGTTTCAGTGTGTGGGGAATGGTTTCAGTGTGTGTGGAAGGGGTTTCACTGTGTGCAGAAGTGGTTTCAGTGTGTGGGGAATGGTTTCACTGTGTGGGGAAGGGGTTTCAGTGTGTGGGGAAGGGTTTCAGTGTGTGGGGAAGGGGTTTCAGTGTGTGGGGACGGGGTTTGAGTGTGTGTGGAAGGGGATTCAGTGTGTGGGAAATGGTTTCAGTGTGTGGGGACGGGTTTCAGTGTGTGGGGAAGCGTTTCAGTGTGTGGGCAAGGGGTTTCACTGTGTTGGGAATTGGTATCAGTGTGTGGGGAATGGTTTCAGTGTGTTGGGAAGGTATTCAGTGTGTGGGGAAGGTGTTTCACTGTGAGGTGAAGTGTTTTCAGTGTGTGGGGAATGGTTTCACTGTGTGGGGAATGGTTTCAGTGTGTGGGGAAGGGGTTTCACTGTATGTGGAAGGTGTTTCAGTGTGGGGTGAAGGGGTTTCAAAGTGTGGGGACGTGTTTCAGTGTGTGGGGAGGGGTTTCAGTATGTGGGGAAGTGTTTCAGTTTTTGGGGAAGGGGTTTCAGTGTGTGGGGAAGGGTATCAGTGTGTGGGGAAGGGTTTCAGTGTGCTGGGAAGGTGTTTCAGTGTGTGGGGAAGGGGATTCAGTGTGTGGGGAAGGGCTTCAGTGTGTGGGGAAGGGGTTTCAGTATGTGGGGAAGGGTTTCAGTGTGTGGGGAATGGTTTCAGTGTGTGGGGAATGGTTTCAGCGTGTGGACAAGGGGTTTCTGTGTGTGGGGAAGGATTTCAGTGTGTGGGGAGGGGTTTCAGTGGGTGGGGAAGGGTTTCAGTGTGTGGGGAAGGGGTTTCAGTGTGTGGGGAAGGGTTTCAGTGTGTGGGTATGGGTTTCAGTGTGTGGGGTAGGTGTTTCACTGGGTGGGGACGGGGTTTCAGTGTGTGGGGACGGGGTTTCAGTGTGTAGGGTAGGGGTTTCAGCGTGTGTGGAAGATGTTTCAGTGTGTGGGGAAAGGGTTTCAGAGAGTGGGGAAGGGGTTTCACTGTGTGGGGAAGGGGTTTCAGTGTGTGGGGAAGGGGTTTCAGTGTGCGGGGAATGTTTTCAGTGTGTGGGGCAAGGGTTTCAGTGTGTGGGGAAGGTGTTTCAGTGTGTGGGGAAGGGGATTCACTGTGTGGGGAAGGGGTTTCAGTGTTTGGGGAAGTGGTTTCGGGGTGTGGGGACGTTGTTTCAGTGTGTGGGGAAGGGGTTTCAGTGTGTGGGGAAGGTGTTTCAGTGTGTGGGGAAGGGGTTTCAGTGTGTGGGGAATGGTTTCAGTGTGTGGGGACGGGTTTCAGTGTGTGGGGAAGGGGTTTCACTGTGTGGGGAAAGGGTTTCACTGTGTGGGGAAGGGGTTTCAGTGTGTGGGGAATGGTTTCAGTGTGTGGGAATCGGATTTCAGTGTGTGGGGAAGCTGATTCAGTGTGTGGAGAAGGGGATTCTCTGTGTGGGGAAGGGGTTTCAGTGTGTGGGGATGGGGTTTCTGTGTGTGGTGAAAGGATTTCAGTGTGTGGGGAAGGTGATTCAGTGTGTGGAGATGGGGATTCTCTGTGTGGGGAAGGGGTTTCAGTGTGTGGGGAAGGGGTTTCAGTGTGTGGGGAAGGGGTTTCAGTGTGTGGGGAATGGATTCAGTGTGTGGAGAAGTGTTTCAGTGTGTGGGGAATGGTTTCAGTGTGTGGGGGTGGGGTTTCAGTGTGTGTGGAAGGGGTTTCAGTGTGTATGAAAGGGGTTTCCGTGTGTGGGGAAATGGTTTCAGTGTGTGGGGAAGGGGTTTCACTGTGTGGGGAAGGGGTTTCAGTGTGTGGGGAAGGGGTTTCAGTGTGTGGGGAATGGTTTCAGTGTGTGGGGCGAGGGTTTCAGTGTGTGGGGAAGGTGTTTCAGTGTGTGGGGAAGGGGATTCACTGTGTGGGGAAGGGGTTTCAGTGTTTGGGGAAGGGGTTTCTGTGTGTGGGGACGTTGTTTCAGTGTGTGGGGAAGGAGTTTCAGTGTGTGGGGAGTGGGTTTCAGTGTGTGGGGAAGGGGTTTTAGTGCGTGGGGAATGGTTTCAGTGTGTGGGGACGGGTTTCAGTGTGTGGGGAAGGGGTTTCACTGTGCGGGGAAAGGGTTTCAGTGTGTGGGGAAGGGGTTTCAGTGTGTGGGGAAGGGGTTTCAGTGTGTGGGGAAGGGGTTTCACTGTGTGGGGAAGCGGTTTCAGTGTGTGGGGAAGGATTTCAGTGTGTGGGGAGGGGTTTCACTATGTGTGGAAAGTGTTTCAGTGTGTGGGGAAGGTGTTTCAGTGTGTGGGGAAGGGTTTCAGTGTGTGGGGAAGGGTTTGTGTGTGTGGAAGGGGTTTCAGTGTGTGGGGAAGGGTTTCAGTGTGTGGCGAAGGGTTTCACTGTGTGGGGAAGGTGCTTCAGTGTGTGGGGAAGGGGACTCAGTGTGTGGGGAAGGGTTTCAGTGTGTGGGGAAAGGATTTCAGTGTGTGGGGAAGGTGATTCAGTGTGTGGGGAAGGGGATTCTCTCGTGGGGAAGGGGTTTCAGTGTGTGGGGAAGGGGTTACAGTGTGTGGGGAAGGGGTTTCAGTGTGTGGGGAATGGTTTCAGTGTGTGGGGAAGGGGTTTCAGTGTGTGGGGAAGTGGTTTCAGTGTGTGTGGAAGGGGTTTCAGTGTGTGGGGAATGGTTTCAGTGTGTGGGGAAGGGGTTTCAGTGTGTGTGGAAGGGGTTTCAGTTTCTGGGGAATGTGGTTCAGTGTGTGGGTAAGGTGTTTCACTGTGTGGGGAAGGGGTTTCAGTGTGTGGGGAATGGTTTCAGTGTGTGGGGAAGGGGTTTCAGTGTGTGGTGAAGGGTTTCAGTGTGTGGGGAAGGGCATTCAGTGTGTGGGAAATGGTTTCAGTGTGTGGGGACGGGTTTCAGTGTGTGGGCAAGGGTTTCAGTGTGTGGGGAAGGGGTTTCACTGTGTGGGGAAGGGGTATCAGTGTGTGGGGAATGGTTTCAGTGTGCTGGGAAGGTATTCACTGTGTGCGGAAGGTGTCTCACTGTGAAGGGAAGTGTTTTCAGTGTGTGGGGAATGGATTCACTGTGTGGGGAATGGTTTCTGTGTGGCGGGAAGGGGTTTCACTGTGTGTGGAAGGTGTTTCAGTGTGGGGTGAAGGGGATTCAGTGTGTGGGGAAGGGTTTCAGTGTGTGGGGAAGGGATTCAGTGTGTGGGGAAGGGGTTTCAGTATGTGGGGAAGGGTTTCAGCGTGTGGGGAATGGTTTCAGTGTGTGGGGAATGGTTTCAGCGTGTGGGGAGGGGTTTCAGTATGTGGGGAAGGGTTTCAGTGTGTGGGGAATGAGTTTCAGTGTGTGGGGAAGGGTTTCAGTGTGTTGGTATGGGTTTCAGTGTGAGGGGAAGGGTTTCGGTGTTTGGGGAAGGAGTTTCAGTGTGTGGGGAAGGTGTTTCACTGTGTGGGGAAGGGGTTTCAGTGTGTGGGGAAGGGGTTTCAGTGTGTGGGCAAGGGGTTTCAGTGTGTATGGAATGGTTTCAGTGTGTGGGGAAGGGGTTTCAGAGTGTGGGGAAGGGGTTTCAGTGTGTGTGGAAGGGGTTTCAGTGTGTGGGGAATGGTTTCAGTGTGTGGGGGTGGGGTTTCAGTGTGAGTGGAAGGGGTTTCAGTGTGTATGAAAGGGATATCCGTGTGTGGCGAAAGGGTTTCAGTGTGTGGGGAAGGGGTTTCACTGTGTGGGGAAGGGGTTTCAGTGTGTGGGGAAGGGGTTTCAGTGTGTGGGGAATGGTTTCAGTGTGTGGGGCAAGGGTTTCAGTGTGTGGGGAAGGTGTTTCAATGTGTGGGGAAGGGGATTCACTGTGTGGGGAAGGGGTTTCAGTGTTTGGGGAAGGGGTTTCTGTGTGTGGGATCGTTGTTTCAGTGTGTGGGGAAGGAGTTTCAGTGTGTGGGGAGGGGGTTTCAGTGTGTGCGGAAGGGGTTTCAGTGCGTGGGGAATGGTTTCAGTGTGTGGGGACGGGTTTCAGTGTGTGGGGAAGGGGTTTCACTGTGTGGGGAAAGGGTTTCAGTGTGTGGGGAAGGGGTTTCAGTGTGTGGGGAAGGGGTTTCAGTGTGTGGGGAAGGGGTTTCACTGTGTGGGGAAGGGGTTTCAGTGTGTGGGGAAGGATTTCAGTGTGTGGGGAGGGGTTTCACTATGTGTGGAATGTGTTTCAGTGTGTGGGGAAGGTGTTTCAGTGTGTGGGGAAGGGTTTCAGTGTGTGGGGAAGGGTTTGTGTGTGGAAGGGTTTTCAGTGTGTGGGGAAGGTGCTTCAGTGTGTGGGGAAGGGGACTCAGTGTGTGGGGAAGGGTTTCAGTGTGTGGGGAAAGGATTTCAGTGTGTGGGGAAGGTGATTCAGTTTGTGGGGAAGGGGATTCTCTCGTGGGTAAGGGGTTTCAGTGTGTGGGGAAAGGGTTTCAGTGTGTGGGGAAGGGGTTTCAGTGTGTGGGGAATGGTTTCAGTGTGTGGGGAAGGGGTTTCAGTGTGTGGGGAAGTGGTTTCAGTGTGTGTGGAAGGGCTTTCAGTGTGTGGGGAATGGTTTCAGTGTGTGGGAAAGGGGTTTCAGTGTGTGTGGAAGGTGTTTCAGTTTCTGGGGAATGTGGTTCAGTGTGTGGCAAGGTGTTTCACTGTGTGGGGAAGGTGTTTCAGTGTGTGGGGAATGGTTTCAGTGTGTGGGGAAGGGGTTTCAGTGTGTGGGGAAGGGGTTTCAGTATGTGGAGACGGGGTTTCAGTGTGTGGGGAAGGGCATTCAGTGTGTGGGAAATGGTTTCAGTGTGTGGGGACGGGTTTCAGTGTGTGGGCAAGGGTTTCAGTGTGTGGGGAAGGGGTTTCACTGTGTGGGGAAGTGGTATCAGTGTGTGGGGAATGGTTTCAGTGTGCTGGGAAGGTATTCACTGTGTGGGGAATGTGTCTCACTGTGAGGGGAAGTGTTTTCAGTGTGTGGGGAATGGATTCACTGTGTGGGGAATGGTTTCAGTGAGGGGGGAAGAGGTTTCACTGTGTGTGGAAGGTGTTTCAGTGTGGGGTGAAGGGGATTCAGTGTGTGGGGAAGGGTTTCAGTGTGTGGGGAATGGATTCAGTGTGTGGGGAAGGGGTTTCAGTATGTGGGGAAGGGTTTCAGCGTGTGGGGAATGGTTTCAGTGTGTGGGGAATGGTTTCAGCGTGTGGGGAGGGGTTTCAGTGTGTGGGGAAGGGTTTCAGTGTGTGGGGAATGCGTTTCAGTGTGTGGTGAAGGGTTTCAATGTGTTGGTATGGGTTTCAGTGTGAGGGGAAGGGTTTTGGTGTTTGCGGAAGTAGTTTCAGTGTGTGGGGAAGGTGTTTCACTGTGTGGGGACGGGGTTTCAGTGTGTGGGGAAGGGGTTTCAGCGTGTAGGATAGGTATTCATTGTGTGGGGAAGGTGTCCCACTGTGAGGGGAAGTGTTTTCAGTGTGTGGGGAATGGATTCACTGTGTGGGGAATGGTTTCAGTGTGTGGGGAAGGGGTTTCACTGTGTGTGGAAGGTGTTTCAGTGTGGGGTGAAGGGGATTCAGTGTGTGGGGAAGGGTTTCAGTGTGTGGGGAAGGGATACAGTGTGTGGGGAAGGGGTTTCAGTATGTGGGGAAGGGTTTCAGTGTGTGGGGAATGGTTTCAGTGTGTGGTGAATGGTTTCAGCGTGTGGGGAAGGGGTTTCAGTGTGTGGGGAAGGGCTTTCAGTGCGTGGGGAATGGTTTCAGTGTGTGGGGACGGGTTTCAGTGTGTGTTGAAAGGGTTTCAGTGTGTGGGGAAGGGGTTTCACTGAGTGGGGAAGGGGTTTCAGTGTGTGGGGAAGGGGTTTCACTGTGTGGGGAAAGGGTTTCAGTGTGTGGGGAATAGTTTCAGTGTGTGGGGAAAGGATTTCAGTGTGTGGGGAAGGAGTTTCACTGTGTGGGGATGGGTTTTCAGTGTGTGGGGAAGATGTTTCAGTGTGTGCGGACGGGGTTTCAGTGAGTGGGGACGGGGTTTCCGTGTGTGGGGAAGGGGATTCTCTGTGTGTGGAAGTGGTTTCTGTGTGTGGGGAAGGGGTTTCAGTGTGTGGGCAAGGGGTTTCAGTGTGTGGGGAATAGTTTCAGTGTGTGGGGAAGGGGTTTCAGAGTGTGGGGAAGGGGTTTCACTGTGTGGGGAAGGTGTTTCAGTGTGTGGGGAAGGGGTTTCAGTGTGTGGGGAATGGTTTCAGTGTGTGGGGCAAGGGTTTCAGTGTGTGGGGAAGGTGTTTCAGTGTGTGGGGAAGGGGATTCACTGTGTGGGGAAGGGGTTTCAGTGTTTGGGGAAGGGGTTTCAGTGTGTGGGGACGTTGTTTCAGTATGTGGGGAAGGAGTTTCAGTGTGTGGGGAGGGGGTTTCAGTGTGTGGGGAAGGGGTTTCAGTGCGTGGGGAATGGTTTCAGTGTGTGTGGACGGGTTTCAGTGTGTGGGGAAGGGGTTTCACTGTGTGGGGAAAGGGTTTCAGTGTGTGGGGAAGGGGTTTCACTGTGTGGGGAAGGGGTTTCAGTGTGTGGGGAAGGGGTTTCACTGTGTGGGGAAGGGGTTTCAGTGTGTGGGGAAGGATTTCAGTGTGTGGGGAGGGGTTTCACTATGTGTGGAATGTGTTTCAGTGTGTGGGGAAGGTGTTTCAGTGTGTGGGGTGGGGTTTCAGTGTGTGGGGAAGGGTTTGTGTGTGTGGAAGGGGTTTCAGTGTGTGGGGAAGGGTTTCAGTGTGTGGCGAAGGGTTTCACTGTGTGGGGAAGGTGCTTCAGTGTGTGGGGAAGGGGACTCAGTGTGTGGGGAAGGGTTTCAGTGTGTGGGGAAAGGATTTCAGTGTGTGGGGAAGGTGATTCAGAATTTAGAATTTAGAACATTACAGCGCAGTACAGGCCCTTCGGCCCTCGATGTTGCGCCGCCCTGTGAAACCATCTGACCTACACTATTCCATTTTCATCCATGTGTCTATCCAATGTCCACTTAAATGCCCTTAAAATTGGCGAATCTACCACTGCTGCAGGCAGGGCGTTCCGCGCCCTTACTACTCTCTGAGTAAAGAAACTACCTCTCACATCTGTCCGATATCTATCACCCCTCAACTTGAAGCTATGTCCCCTCGTGTTTGCCATCACCATCCGAGGAAAAAGACGCTCACTATCCACCCTATCTAACCCTCTGATTATCTTATATGTCTCTATTAAGTCACCTCTCCTCCTCCTTCTCTCCAACGAAAACAACCTCAAGTCCCTCAGCCTTTCCTCGTAAGACCTTCCCTCCATACCAGGCAACATCCTAGTAAATCTCCTCTGCACCCTTTCCATAGCTTCCACATCCTTCCTATAATGCGGTGACCAGAACTGCACGCAATACTCCAGGTGCGGTCTCACCAGAGTTTTGTACAGCTGCAGCATGACATCGTGGCTCCGAAACTCGACCCCCCTACTAATAAAAGCTAACACACCATATGCCTTCTTAACAGCCCTATTAACCTGGTTAGCAACCTTCAGGGATTTATGCACCTGGACACCAAGATCTCTCTGTTCATCTACAGTACCAAGAATCCTCCCATTAGCCCAGTACTCTGCATTCCTGTTACTACTTCCAAAGTGAATCACCTCACACTTTTCCGCATTAAACTCCATTTGCCATCTCTCAGCCCAGCTCTGCAGCCTATCTATGTCTCTCTGTACCCGACAACATCCTTCGGCACTATCCACAACTCCACCGACCTTAGTGTCATCTGCAAATTTACTAACCCACCCTTCTACACCCTCTTCCAGGTCATTTATAAAAATGACAAACAGCAGTGGCCCCAAAACAGATCCTTGCGGTACACCACTAGTAACTAAACTCCAGGATGAACATTTGCCATCAACCACCACCCTCTGTCTTCTTTCAGCGAGCCAATTTCTGATCCAAAGCTCTAAATCACCTTCAACCCCATACTTGCGTATTTTCTGCAATAGCCTACCGTGGGGAACCTTATCAAACGCCTTACTGAAATCCATATACACCACATCCACTGCTTTACCCTCATCCACCTGTTTGGTCACCTTCTCGAAAAACTCAATAAGGTTTGTGAGGCACGACCTACCCGTCACAAAACCGTGCTGACTATCTCTAATGTACTTATTCTTTTCAAGATGATTATAAATCCTGTCTCTTATAAACTTTTCCAACATTTTACCCACAACCGAAGTAAGGCTCACAGGTCTATAATTACCAGGGCTGTCTCTACTCCCCTTCTTGAACAAGGGGACAACATTTGCAATCCTCCAGTCTTCCGGCACTATTCCTGTCGACAATGACGACATAAAGATCAAGGACAAAGGCTCTGCAATCTCCTCCCTAGCTTCCCAGAGAATCCTAGGATAAATCCCATCTGGCCCAGGGGACTTATCTATTTTCACACTTTCCAAAATTGCTAACACCTCCTCCTTGTGAACCCCAATCCCATCTAGCCTCGTAGCCTGAATCTCAGTATTCTCAACAACATTTTCTTTCTCTACTGTAAATACTGACGCAAAATATTCATTTAACACTTCCCCTACCTCCTCTGATTCCACACACAACTTCCCACTACTATCCTTGATTGGCCCTAATCTAACTCTAGTCATTCTTTTATTCCTGATATACCTATAGAAAGCCTTAGGGTTTTCCCTGATCCGATCCACCAATGACTTCTCGTGTCCTCTCCTTGCTCTTCTTAGCTCTCCCTTTAGATCCTTCCTGGCTAGCTTGTAGCTCTCAAGCGCCCTAACTGAGCCTTCACGTCTCATCCTAACAAAAGCCTTCTTCTTCCTCTTGACAAGCGCTTCAACTTCTTTAGTAAACCACGGCTCCCTCGCACGACAACTTCCTCCCTGCCTCACAGGTACATACTTATCAAGGACACGCAGTAGCTGCTCCTTGAATAAGCTCCACATTTCGATTGTTCCCATCCCCTGCAGTTTCCTTCCCCATCCTACTCATCCTAAATCTTGCCTAATCGCGTCATAATTTCCTTTCCCCCAGTTATAATCCTTGCCCTGCGGTATATACCTGTCCCTGCCCATCGCTAAGGTAAACCTAACCGAATTGTGATCACTATCACCAAAGTGCTCACCTACATCTAAATCTAACACCTGGCCGGGTTCATTTCCCAGTACCAAATCCAATGTGGCATCGCCCCTGGTTGGCCTGTCTACATAATGTGTCAGAAAACCCTCCTGCACACACTGGACAAAAACTGACCCATCTAAAGTACTCGAACTATAGTACTTCCAGTCGATATTTGGAAAGTTAAAGTCCCCCATAACAACTACCCTGTTACTCTCACCCCTGTCGAGAATCATCTTCGCTATCCTTTCCTCTACATCTCTGGAACTATTCGGAGGTCTATAAAAGACTCCCAACAGGGTAACCTCACCTCTCCTGTTTCTAACCTCAGCCCATACTACCTCAGTAGCCGAGTCCTCAAACGTCCTTTCTGTCGCTGTAATACTCTCCTTGATTAGCAATGCCACACCCCCCCCTCTTTTACCATCTTCTCTGTTCTTACTGAAACATCTAAATTCCGGAATCTGCAACATCCATTCCTGCCCCTGCTCTACCCATGTCTCCGAAATGGCCACTACATCGAGATCCCAGGTACCAACCCATGCTGCAAGCTCACCCACCTTATTCCGGATGCTCCTGGCGTTGAAATAGACACACTTTAAACCAGGTTCTTGCTTGCCAGTGCCCTCTTGCGTCCTTGTAACCATATCCCTGACCTAACTACTCTCAACATCCTGTACACTGGCACTACAATTTAGGTTCCCATTCCCCTGCTGAATTAGTTTAAACCCCCCCCGAAGAGCACGAGCAAACCTCCCCCCCAGGATATTGGTACCCCTCTGGTTCAGGTGAAGACCATCCTGTTTGTAGAGGTCCCACCTACCCCAGAAAGAGCCCCAATTATCCAGGAAACCAAAACCCTCCCTCCTGCACCATCCCTGCAGCCACGTGTTCAACTCCTCTCTCTCCCTATTCCTCGCTTCGCTATCACGTGGCACGGGCAACAACCCAGAGATAACAACTCTGTTTGTTCTCGCACTAAGCTTCCACCCTAGCTCCCTAAATTTCTGTCTTAAATCCCCATCTCTCTTCCTACCTATGTCGTTGGTGCCTATGTGGACCACGACTTGGGGCTGCTCCCCCTCCCCATTAAGGATCCCAAAAACACGATCCGAGACATCACGAACCCTGGCACCTGGGAGGCAACATACCAACCGTGAGTCTGTCTCGTTCCCACAGAACCTCCTATCTGTTCCCCTAACTATGGAGTCCCCAATGACTAATGTTCTGCTCCTCTTCCCCCTTCCCTTCTGAGCAACAGGGACAGACTCTGTGCCAGATATCTGTACCCCATTGCTTACCCCTGGTAAGTCGTCCCCCGCAACAGTATCCAAAACGGTATACCTGTTGTTGAGGGAAACGGCCACAGGGGATCCCTGCACTGCCTGCTGGTTCCCTCTCCTTCCCCTGACGGTAACCCATCTACCTACTTCTTTTACCTGAGGTGTGACTACCTCCCCATAACTCCTCTCAATAACCTCCTCCGCTTCCCGAATGATCCGAAGTTCATCCAGCTCCAGCTCCAGTTCCCTAACGCGGTTCTCGAGGAGCTGGAGTTGGGTGCACTTCCCACAGATGCAGTCAGCAGGGACACTCTTGGGGACCCTTACCTCCCACATTCTGCAGGAGGAAAATGCAACTGCCTTAACCTCCATTCCCACTATTCCAAATTCCCAACAAATCTACTGAAAAAACAAAAAGTCAAAACTTGTTAGGTTAGCAATCCAACGGACAGAACTTCCTAAATAAAAAGCTTACCTTATCAACACACCAGAGTACTTTTTTTATGGTTAGAGGAGGAGGGTGGGTGGGAGACACTACACGTGTAGTGTCTCGGGTACAGCCACCACACAAATATATATCTTTTTCATCACCCAGCAGTCCCCTGGTCCTCCGAAAACAAAAGGGAATTCACTTTTAAACTTACGCTGAAATTGACTTCTCAGCTGCAAGCCCGTTCACGCACCTCCGCTGCTATCCACGCTGCGGCCACCGAAACTAAAAGGAGTGGGGAAGGGGATTCAGTGTGTGGGGAATGGTTTCAGTGTGTGGGGAAGGGGTTTTAGTGTGTGGGGAAGTGGTTTCAGTGTGTGTGGAAGGGGTTTCAGTGAGTGGGGAATGGTTTCAGTGTGTGGGGAAGGGGTTTCAGTGTGTGTGGAAGGGGTTTCAGTGTCTGGGAAATGTGGTTCAGTGTGTGGGGAAGATGTTTCAATGTGTGGGGAAGGGGTATCAGTGTGTGGGGAATGGTTTCAGTGTGTGGGGAAGGGGTTTCAGTGTGTGGTGAAGGGTTTCAGTGTGTGGGGAAGGGGTTTCAGTGTGTGGGGACGGGGTTTCAGTGTGTGGAGAAGGGCATTCAGTGTGTCGGAAATGGTTTCAGTGTGTGGGGACGGGTTTCAGTGAGTGGGCAAGGGTTTCAGTGTGTGGGGAAGGGGTTTCACTGTGTGGGGAAGGGGTATCAGTGCGTGGGGAATGGTTTCAGTGTGCTGGGAAGGTATTCACTGTGTGGGGAAGGTGTCTCACTGTGAGGGGAAGTGTTTTCAGTGTGTGGGGAATGGATTCACTGTGTGGGGAATGGTTTCAGTGTGGGGGGAAGGGGTTTCACTGTGTGTGGAAGGTGTTTCAGAGTGGGGTGAAGGGGATTCAGTGTGTGGGGAAGGGTTTCAGTGTGTGGGGAAGGGATTCAGTGTGTGGGGAAGGGGGTTCAGTATGTGGGGAAGGGTTTCAGCGTGTGGGGAATGGTTTCAGTGTGTGGGGAATGGTTCCAACGTGTGGGGAGGGGTTTCAGTGTGTGGGGAAGGGTTTCAGTGTGTGGGGAATGAGTTTCAGTGTGTGGGGAAGGGTTTCAGTGTGTTGGTATGGGTTTCAGTGTGAGGGGAAGGGTTTCGGTGTTTGGGGAAGGAGTTTCAGTGTGTGGGGAAGGTGTTTCACTGTGTGGGGACGGGGTTTCAGTGTGTGGGGAAGGGGTTTCAGTGTGTAGGATAGTTATACATTGTGTGGGGAAGGTGTCCCACTGTGAGGGGAAGTGTTTTCAGTGTGTGGGGAATGGATTCACAGTGTGGGGAATGGTTTCAGTGTGTGGGGAAGGGGTTACACTGTGTGTGGAAGGTGTTTCAGTGTGGGGTGAAGGGGATTCAGTGTGTGGGGAAGGGTTTCAGTGTGTGGTGAAGGGATACAGTGTGAGGGGAAGGGGTTTCAGTATGTGGGGCAGGGTTTCAGTGTGTGGGGAATGGTTTCAGTGTGTGGGGAATGGTTTCAGCGTGTGGGGTATGGTTTTCTGTGTGTGGGGAAGGATTTCAGTGTGTGGGGAGCGGTTACAGTGTGTGGGGAAGGGTTTCAGTGTGTGGGGAAGGAGTTTCAGTGTGTGGGGAAGGGTTTCAGTGTGTTGGTATGGGTTTCAGTGTGAAGGGAAGGGTTTCAGTGTGTGGGGAAGGAGTTTCAGAGTGTGGGGAAGGTGTTTCACTGTGTGGTGAAGGGGTTTCAGTGTGTGGGGAAGCGGTTTCAGTGTGTAGGGTAGGGGTTTCAGCGTGTGGGGAAGGGTTTCAGTGTGTGGGGAAGGGGTTTCAGTGTGTGGGGAAGATGTTTCACTGTGTGGGGATGGGTTTTCAGTGTGTGGGGAAGATGTTTCAGTGGGTGGGGACGGGGTTTCTGTGTGTGGGGAAGGGGTTTCCGTGTGTGGGGAAAGGGTTTCAGTGTGTGGGGAAGGGGTTTCACTGTGTGGGGAAGGGGTTTCAGTGTGTGGGGAAGGGGTTTCAGTGTGTGGGGAATGGTTCCAGTGTGTGGGGCAAGGGTTTCAGTGTGTGGGGAAGGGGTTTCAGTGTGTGGGGAAGGGGATTCACTGTGTGGGGAAGGGGTTTCAGTGTTTGGGGAATGGGATTCGGTGTGTGGGGACGTTGTTTCAGTGTGTGGGGAAGGGGTTTCAGTGTGTGGGAAAGGGGTTTCAGTGTGTGGGGAAGGGCTTTCAGTGCGTGGGGAATGGTTTCAGTGTGTGGGGACGGGTTTCAGTGTGTGTTGAAGGGGTTTCAGTGCGTGGGGAAGGGGTTTCACTGAGTGGGGAATGGTTTCAGTGTGTGGGGAAGGGGTTTCACTGTGTGGGGAAGGGGTTTCAGTGTGTGGGGAAGGGGTTTCAGTGTGTGGGGAATGGTTCCAGTGTGTGGGGCAATGGTTTCAGTGTGTGGGGAAGGGGTTTCAGTGTGTGGGGAAGGGGATTCACTGTGTGGGGAAGGGGTTTCAGTGTTTGGGGAAGGGGATTCGGTGTGTGGGGAAGTTGTTTCAGTGTGTGGGGAAGGGGTTTCAGTGTGTGGGGAAGGGGTATCAGTGTGTGGGGAAGGGGTTTCGGTGTATGGGGAATGGTTTCAGTGTGTGGGGATGTGTTTCACTATGTGTGGAATGTGTTTCAGTGTGTGGGGAAGGGGTTTCAGTGTGTGGGGAAGGGTTTCAGTGTGTGGGGAAGGGTTTCAGTGTGTGGGGAAGGGGTTTCAGTGTGTGGGGAAGGGTTTCAGTGTGTGGGGAAGGGTTATACTGTGTGGGGAACGGATTTCAGTGTGTGCGGAAGGTGATTCAGTGCGTGGGGAATGGTTTCAGTGTGTGCGGAAGGGGTTTCAGTGTGTGGGGAAGGGGTTTCAGTGTGTGTGGAAGGGGTTTCAGTATGTGGGGAATGGTTTCAGTGTGTGGGGAAGGGGTTTCAGTGTGTGGGGTATGGTTTCAGTGTGTGGGGAAGGGGTTTCACTGTGTGGGGAAGGGGTTTCTGTGTGTGGGGAATGGTTTCCGTGTGTGGGGCAAGGGTTTCAGTGTGTGGGGAAGGGGTTTCAGTGTGTGGGGAAGGAGTTTCAGAGTGTGGGGAAGGTGTTTCACTGTGTGGGGAAGGGGTTTCAGTGTGTGGGGAAGCGGTTTCAGTCTGTAGGGTAGGGGTTCCAGCGTGTGGGGAAGGGTTTCAGTGTGTCGAGAAGGGGTTTCAGTGTGTGGGGAAGAGGTTTCAGTGGGTGGGGACGGGGTTTCTGTGTGTGGGGAAGGGGTTTCCGTGTGTGGGGAAAGGGTTTCAGTGTGTGGGGAAGGGATTTCAGTGTGTGGGGAAGGGGTTTCAGTGTGTGGGGAAGGGGTTTCAGTGTGTGGGGAATGGTTCCAGTGTGTGGGGCAAGGGTTTCAGTGTGTGGGGAAGGGGTTTCAGTGTGTGGGGAAGGGGATCCACTGTGTGGGGAAGGGGTTTCAGTGTTTGGGGAAGGGGATTCGGTGTGTGGGGAAGGGGTTTCAGTGCGTGGGGAAGGGGTTTCAGTGAGTGGGGAAGGGGGTTCAGTGTGTGGGGAAGGGGTTTCAGTGCGTGGGGAATGGTTTCAGTGTGTGGGGACGGGTTTCAGTGTATGTTGAAGGGGTTTCAGTGTGTGGGGAAGGGGTTTCACTGAGTGGGGAAGGGGTTTCAGTGTGTGGGGAATGGTTTCAGTGTGTGGGGAAAGGATTTCAGTGTGTGGGGAAGGCGATTCAGTGTGTGCAGAAGGGGATTCTCTGTGTGGGGAAGGGGTTTCAGTGTGTGGGGAAGGGGTTTCAGTCTGTGGGGAAGGGGTTTCTGTGTATGGGGAATGGTTTCAGTGTGTGGGGAAGGGTTTCAGTGTGTGGGGAATGGTTTCAGTGTGTGGGGAATGGTTTCAGCGTGTGGGGAAGGCGTTTCAGTGTGTGGGGAAGGATTTCAGTGTGTGGGGAGGTGTTTCACTATGTGTGGAATGTGTTTCAGTGTGTGGTGAAGGGGTTTCAGTGTGTGGGGAAGGGTTTCAGTGTGTGGGGAAGGGTTTCAGTGTGTGGGGAAGGGGTTTCAGTGTGTGGGGAAGGGTTTCAGTGTGTGGGGAAGAGATATACTGTGTGGGGAAATGATTTCAGTGTGTGGGGAAGGTGATTCAGTGTGTGGGGAATGGTTTCAGTTTGTGGGGAAGGGGTTTCAGTGTGTGGGGAAGGGGTTTCAGTGTGTGTGGAAGGGGTTTCAGTGTGTGGGGAATGGTTTCAGTGTGTGGGGAAGGGGTTTCAGTGTGTGTGGAAGGGGATTCAGTGTGTGGGGTATGGTTTCAGTGTGTGGGGAAGGGGTTTCACTGTGTGGGGAAGGGGTTTCTGTGTGTGGGGAATGGTGTCCGTGTGTGGGGCAAGGGTTTCAGTGTGTGGGGAAGGGGTTTCAGTGTGTGGGAAGGAGTTTCAGAGTGTGGGGAAGATGTTTCACTGTGTGGGGAAGGGGTTTCAGTGTGTGGGGAAGCGGTTTCAGTGTGTAGGGTAGGGGTTCCAGCGTGTGGGGAAGGGTTTCAGTGTGTCGAGAAGGGGTTTCAGTGTGTGGGGAAGAGGTTTCAGTGGGTGGGGACGGGGTTTCTGTGTGTGGGGAAGGGGTTTCCGTGTGTGGGGAAAGGGTTTCAGTGTGTGGGGAAGGGATTTCACTGTGTGGGGAAGGGGTTTCAGTGTGTGGGGAAGGGGTTTCAGTGTGTCGGGAATGGTTCCAGTGTGTGGGGCAAGGGATTCAGTGTGTGGGGAAGGGGTTTCAGTGTGTGGGGAAGGGGATCCACTGTGTGGGGAAGGGGTTTCAGTGTTTGGGGAAGGGGATTCGGTGTGTGGGGAAGGGGTTTCAGTGCGTGGGGAAGGGGTTTCAGTGAGTGGGGAAGGGGGTTCAGTGTGTGGGGAAGGGGTTTCAGTGCGTGGGGAATGGTTTCAGTGTGTGGGGACGGGTTTCAGTGTATGTTGAAGGGGTTTCAGTGTGTGGGGAAGGGGTTTCACTGAGTGGGGAAGGGGTTTCAGTGTGTGGGGAATGGTTTCAGTGTGTGGGGAAAGGATTTCAGTGTGTGGGGAAGGTGATTCAGTGTGTGGAGAAGGGGATTCTCTGTGTGGGGAAGGGGTTTCAGTGTGTGGGGAAGGGGTTTCAGTCTGTGGGGAAGGGGTTTCTGTGTATGGGGAATGGTTTCAGTGTGTGGGGAAGAGTTTCAGTCTGTGGGGAATGGTTTCAGTGTGTGGGGAATGGTTTCAGCGTGTGGGGAAGGCGTTTCAGTGTGTGGGGAAGGATTTCAGTGTGTGGGGAGGTGTTTCACTATGTGTGGAATGTGTTTCAGTGTGTGGGGAAGGGGTTTCAGTGTGTGGGGAAGGGTTTCAGTGTGTGGGGAAGGGTTTCAGTGTGTGGGGAAGGGGTTTCAGTGTGTGGGGAAGTGTTTCAGTGTGTGGGGAAGGGATATACTGTGTGGGGAAAGGATTTCAGTGTGTGGGGAAGGTGATTCAGTGTGTGGGGAATGGTTTCAGTTTGTGGGGAAGGGGTTTCAGTGTGTGGGGAAGGGGTTTCAGTGTGTGTGGAAGGGGATTCAGTGTGTGGGGAATGCGGTTCAGTGTGTGGGGAAGGGGTTTCAGTGTGTTGGGAATGGTTTCAGTGAGTGGGGAAGGGGTTTCACTGTGTGGGGAAGGGGTTTCTGTGTGTGGGGAATGGTTTCAGTGTGTGGGGAAGGGGTTTCAGTGTGTGGGGAAGGGTTTCAGTGTGTGGGGAAGGGGTTTCAGTGTGTGGGGACGGTGTTTCAGAGTGTGGGGAAGGGGTTTCAGTGTGTGGGAAATGGTTTCAGTGTGTGGGGACGGGTTTCAGTGTGTGGGGAAGGGTTTCAGTCGGTGGGGAAGGGGTTTCACTGTTTGGGGAAGGGGTTTTAGTGTGTGGGGAAGTGGTTTCAGTGTGTGTGGAAGGGGTTTCAGTGAGTGGGGAATGGTTTCAGTGTGTGGGGAAGGGGTTTCAGTGTGTGTGGAAGGGGTTTCAGTGTCTGGGAAATGTGGTTCAGTGTGTGGGGAAGATGTTTCAATGGTTGGGGAAGGGGTTTCAGTGTGTGGGGAATGGTTTCAGTGTGTGGGGAAGGGGTTTCAGTGTGTGGTGAATGGTTTCAGTGTGTGGGGAAGGTGTTTCAGTGTGTGGGGACGGGGTTTCAGTGTGTGGAGAAGGGCATTCAGTGTGTCGGAAATGGTTTCAGTGTGTGGGGACGGGTTTCAGTGAGTGGGCAAGGGTTTCAGTGTGTGGGGAAGGGGTTTCACTGTGTGGGGAAGGGGTATCAGTGCGTGGGAATGGTTTCAGTGTGCTGGGAAGGTATTCGCTGTGTGGGGAAGGTGTCTCACTGTGAGGGGAAGTGTTTTTTGTGTGTGGGGAATGGATTCACTGTGTGGGGAATGGTTTCAGTGTGGGGGGAAGGGGTTTCACTGTGTGTGGAATGTGTTTCAGTGTGGGGTGAAGGGGATTCAGTGTGTGGGGAAGGGTTTCAGTGTGTGGGGAAGGGATTCAGTGTGTGGGGAAGGGGGTTCAGTATGTGGGGAAGGGTTTCAGCGTGTGGGGAATGGTTTCAGTGTGTGGGGAATGGTTCCAACGTGTGGGGAGGGGTTTCAGTGTGTGGGGAAGGGTTTCAGTGTGTGGGGAATGAGTTTCAGTGTGTGGGGAAGGGTTTCAGTGTGTTGGTATGGGTTTCAGTGTGAGGGGAAGGGTTTCGGTGTTTGGGGAAGGAGTTTCAGTGTGTGGGGAAGGTGTTTCACTGTGTGGGGACGGGGTTTCAGTGTGTGGGGAAGGGGTTTCAGTGTGTAGGATAGTTATACATTGTGTGGGGAAGGTGTCCCACTGTGAGGGGAAGTGTTTTCAGTGTGTGGGGAATGGATTCACAGTGTGGGGAATGGTTTCAGTGTGTGGGGAAGGGGTTACACTGTGTGTGGAAGGTGTTTCAGTGTGGGGTGAAGGGGATTCAGTGTGTGGGGAAGGGTTTCAGTGTGTGGTGAAGGGATACAGTGTGAGGGGAAGGGGTTTCAGTATGTGGGGCAGGGTTTCAGTGTGTGGGGAATGGTTTCAGTGTGTGGGGAATGGTTTCAGCGTGTGGGGAATGGTTTTCTGTGTGTGGGGAAGGATTTCAGTGTATGGGGAGCGGTTACAGTGTGTGGGGAAGGGTTTCAGTGTGTGGGGAAGGAGTTTCAGTGTGTGGGGAAGGGTTTCAGTGTGTTGGTATGGGTTTCAGTGTGAAGGGAAGGGTTTCAGTGTGTGGGGAAGGAGTTTCAGAGTGTGGGGAAGGTGTTTCACTGTGTGGTGAAGGGGTTTCAGTGTGTGGGGAAGCGGTTTCAGTGTGTAGGGTAGGGGTTTCAGCGTGTGGGGAAGGGTTTCAGTGTGTGGGGAAGGGGTTTCAGTGTGTGGGGAAGAGGTTTCACTGTGTGGGGATGGGTTTTCAGTGTGTGGGGAAGATGTTTCAGTGGGTGGGGACGGGGTTTCTGTGTGTGGGGAAGGGGTTTCCGTGTGTGGGGAAAGGGTTTCAGTGTGTGGGGAAGGGGTTTCACTGTGTGGGGAAGGGGTTTCAGTGTGTGGGGAAGGGGTTTCAGTGTGTGGGGAATGGTTCCAGTGTGTGGGGCAAGGGTTTCAGTGTGTGGGGAAGGGGTTTCAGTGTGTGGGGAAGGGGATTCACTGTGTGGGGAAGGGGTTTCAGTGTTTGGGGAAGGGGATTCGGTGTGTGGGGACGTTGTTTCAGTGTGTGGGGAAGGGGTTTCAGTGTGTGGGGAAGGGGTTTCAGTGTGTGGGGAAGGGCTTTCAGTGCGTGGGGAATGGTTTCAGTGTGTGGGGACGGGTTTCAGTGTGTGTTGAAGGGGTTTCAGTGTGTGGGGAAGGGGTTTCACTGAGTGGGGAAGGGGTTTCAGTGTGTGGGGAAGGGGTTTAACTGTGTGGGGAAGGGGTTTCAGTGTGTGGGGAAGGGGTTTCAGTGTGTGGGGAATGGTTCCAGTGTGTGGGGCAAGGGTTTCAGTGTGTGGGGAAGGGGTTTCAGTGTGTGGGGAAGGGGATTCACTGTGTGGGGAAGGGGTTTCAGTGTTTGGGGAAGGGGATTCGGTGTGTGGGGACGTTGTTTCAGTGTGTGGGGAAGGGGTTTCAGTGTGTGGGGAAGGGGTTTCAGTGTGTGGGGAAGGGGTTTCGGTGTATGGGGAATGGTTTCAGTTTGTGGGGAATGGTTTCAGTGTGTGGGGAATGGTTTCAGCGTGTGGGGAAGGGGTTTCAGTGTGTGGGGAAGGATGTCAGTGTGTGGGGAGGTGTTTCACTATGTGTGGAATGTGTTTCAGTGTGTGGGGAAGGGGTTTCAGTGTGTGGGGAAGGGTTTCAGTGTGTGGGGAAGGGTTTCAGTGTGTGGGGAAGGGGTTTCAGTGTGTGGGGAAGGGTTTCAGTGTGTGGGGAAGGGTTATACTGTGTGGGGAAAGGATTTCAGTGTGTGCGGAAGGTGATTCAGTGCGTGGGGAATGGTTTCAGTGTGTGAGGAAGGGGTTTCAGTGTGTGGGGAAGGGGCTTCAGTGTGTGTGGAAGGGGTTTCAGTATGTGGGGAATGGTTTCAGTGTGTGGGGAAGGGGTTTCAGTGTGTGGGGTATGGTTTCAGTGTGTGGGGAAGGGGTTTCACTGTGTGGGGAAGGGGTTTCTGTGTGTGGGGAATGGTTTCCGTGTGTGGGGCAAGGGTTTCAGTGTGTGGGGAAGGGGTTTCAGTGTGTGGGGAAGGAGTTTCAGAGTGTGGGGAAGGTGTTTCACTGTGTGGGGAAGGGGTTTCAGTGTGTGGGGAAGCGGTTTCAGTGTGTAGGGTAGGGGTTCCAGCGTGTGGGGAAGGGTTTCAGTGTGTCGAGAAGGGGTTTCAGTGTGTGGGGAAGAGGTTTCAGTGGGTGGGGACGGGGTTTCTGTGTGTGGGGAAGGGGTTTCCGTGTGTGGGGAAAGGGTTTCAGTGTGTGGGGAAGGGATTTCACTGTGTGGGGAAGGGGTTTCAGTGTGTGGGGAAGGGGTTTCAGTGTGTGGGGAATGGTTCCAGTGTGTGGGGCAAGGGTTTCAGTGTGTGGGGAAGGGGTTTCAGTGTGTGGGGAAGGGGATCCACTGTGTGGGGAAGGGGTTTCAGTGTTTGGGGAAGGGGATTCGGTGTGTGGGGAAGGGGTTTCAGTGCGTGGGGAAGGGGTTTCAGTGAGTGGGGAAGGGGGTTCAGTGTGTGGGGAAGGGGTTTCAGTGCGTGGGGAATGGTTTCAGTGTGTGGGGACGGGTTTCAGTGTATGTTGAAGGGGTTTCAGTGTGTGGGGAAGGGGTTTCACTGAGTGGGGAAGGGGTTTCAGTGTGTGGGGAATGGTTTCAGTGTGTGGGGAAAGGATTTCAGTGTGTGGGGAAGGCGATTCAGTGTGTGCAGAAGGGGATTCTCTGTGTGGGGAAGGGGTTTCAGTGTGTGGGGAAGGGGTTTCAGTCTGTGGGGAAGGGGTTTCTGTGTATGGGGAATGGTTTCAGTGTGTGGGGAAGGGTTTCAGTGTGTGGGGAATGGTTTCAGTGTGTGGGGAATGGTTTCAGCGTGTGGGGAAGGCGTTTCAGTGTGTGGGGAAGGATTTCAGTGTGTGGGGAGGTGTTTCACTATGTGTGGAATGTGTTTCAGTGTGTGGTGAAGGGGTTTCAGTGTGTGGGGAAGGGTTTCAGTGTGTGGGGAAGGGTTTCAGTGTGTGGGGAAGGGGTTTCAGTGTGTGGGGAAGGGTTTCAGTGTGTGGGGAAGGGATATACTGTGTGGGGAAATGATTTCAGTGTGTGGGGAAGGTGATTCAGTGTGTGGGGAATGGTTTCAGTTTGTGGGGAAGGGGTTTCAGTGTGTGGGGAAGGGGTTTCAGTGTGTGTGGAAGGGGTTTCAGTGTGTGGGGAATGGTTTCAGTGTGTGGGAAGGGGTTTCAGTGTGTGTGGAAGGGGATTCAGTGTGTGGGGTATGTTTTCAGTGTGTGGGGAAGGGGTTTCACTGTGTGGGGAAGGGGTTTCTGTGTGTGGGGAATGGTTTCCGTGTGTGGGGCAAGGGTTTCAGTGTGTGGGGAAGGGGTTTCAGTGTGTGGGAAGGAGTTTCAGAGTGTGGGGAAGATGTTTCACTGTGTGGGGAATGGGTTTCTGTGTGTGGGGAAGCGGTTTCAGTGTTTAGGGTAGGGGTTCCAGCGTGTGGGGAAGGGTTTCAGTGTGTCGAGAAGGGGTTTCAGTGTGTGGGGAAGGGGTTTCAGTGTGTGGGAAGGAGTTTCAGAGTGTGGGGAAGATGTTTCACTGTGTGGGGAAGGGGTTTCAGTGTGTGGGGAAGCGGTTTCAGTGTGTAGGGCAGGGGTTCCAGCGTGTGGGGAAGGGTTTCAGTGTGTCGAGAAGGGGTTTCAGTGTGTGGGGAAGGGATTTCACTGTGTGGGGAAGGGGTTTCTGTGTGTGGGGAAGGGGTTTCAGTGTGTGGGGAATGGTTCCAGTGTGTGGGGCATGGGATTCAGTGTGTGGGGAAGGGGTTTCAGTGTTTGGGGAAGGGGATCCACTGTGTGGGGAAGGGGTTTCAGTGTTTGGGGAAGTGGATTCGGTGTGTGGGGAAGGGGTTTCAGTGCGTGGGGAAGGGGTTTCAGTGAGTGGGGAAGGGGGTTCAGTGTGTGGGGAAGGGGTTTCAGTGCGTGGGGAATGGTTTCAGTGTGTGGGGACCGGTTTCAGTGTATGTTGAAGGGGTTTCAGTGTGTGGGGAAGGGGTTTCACTGAGTGGGGAAGGGGTTTCAGTGTGTGGGGAATGGTTTCAGTGTGTGGGGAAAGGATTTCAGTGTGTGGGGAAGGTGATTCAGTGTGTGGAGAAGGGGATTCTCTGTGTGGGGAAGGGGTTTCAGTGTGTGGGGAAGGGGTTTCAGTCTGTGGGGAAGGGGTTTCTGTGTATGGGGAATGGTTTCAGTGTGTGGGGAAGAGTTTCAGTCTGTGGGGAATGGTTTCAGTGTGTGGGGAATGGTTTCAGCGTGTGGGGAAGGCGTTTCAGTGTGTGGGGAAGGATTTCAGTGTGTGGGGAGGTGTTTCACTATGTGTGGAATGTGTTTCAGTGTGTGGGGAAGGGGTTTCAGTGTGTGAGGAAGGGTTTCAGTGTGTGGGGAAGGGTTTCAGTGTGTGGGGAAGGGGTTTCAGTGTGTGGGGAAGGGTTTCAGTGTGTGGGGAAGGGATATACTGTGTGGGGAAAGGATTTCAGTGTGTGGGGAAGGTGATTCAGTGTGTGGGGAATGGTTTCAGTTTGTGGGGAAGGGGTTTCAGTGTGTGGGGAAGGGGTTTCAGTGTGTGTGGAACGGGTTTCAGTGTGTGGGGAATGGTTTCAGTGTGTGGGGAAGGGGTTTCAGTGTGTGTGGAAGGGGATTCAGTGTGTGGGGAATGCGGTTCAGTGTGTGGGGAAGGGGTTTCAGTGTGTTGGGAATGGTTTCAGTGTGTGGGGAAGGGGTTTCACTGTGTGGGGAAGGGGTTTCTGTGTGTGGGGAATGGTTTCAGTGTGTGGGGAAGGGGTTTCAGTGTGTGGGGAAGGGTTTCAGTAGTGGGGAAGGGGTTTCAGTGTGTGGTGACGGTGTTTCAGAGTGTGGGGAAGGGGATTCAGTGTGTGGGAAATGGTTTCAGTGTGTGGGGACGGGTTTCAGTGTGTGGGGAAGGGTTTCCGTCGGTGGGGAAGTGGTTTCACTGTTTGGGGAAGGGGTATCAGTGTGTGGGGAATGGTTTCAGTGTGTGGGGAAGGTATTCAGTGTGTGGGGAAGGAGTTTCACTGTGAGGGGACGGGGTTTCAGTGTGTGGGGAAGGGGTTTCAGTGTGTAGGGTAGGGGTTTCAGTGTGTGGGGAAGGGTTTCAGTGTGTGGGGAAGGGGTTTCAGTGTGTGGGGAAGGAGTTTCACTGTGTGGGGATGGGTTTTCAGTGTGTGGGGAAGATGTTTCAGTGTGTGGGGACGGGGCAACAGTGTGTGGGGAAGGGGATTCCGTGTGTGGGGAAGGGGTTTCAGTGTGTGGGGAATTGTTTCAGTGTGTGGGGAAAGAATTTCAGTGTGTGAGGAAGGGGATTCTCTGTGTGGGGAAGTTGTTTCAGTGTGTGGGGAAGGGGTTTCAGTGTGTGGGGAAGGGATATACTGTGTGGGGAAAGGATTTCAGTGTGTGGGAAGGTGATTCAGTGTGTGGGGAAGAGGTTTCAGTTTGTGGGGAAGGGGTTTCAGTGTGTGGGGAAGGGGTTTCAGTGTGTGTGGAAGGGGTTTCAGTGTGTGGAGAATGGTTTCAGTGTGTGGGGAAGGGGTTTCAGTGTGTGTGGAAGGGGATTCAGTGTGTGGGGAATGCGGTTCAGTGTGTGGGGAAGGGGTTTCAGTGTGTTGGGAATGGTTTCAGTGTGTGGGGAAGGGGTTTCACTGTGTGGGGAAGGGGTTTCTGTGTGTGGGGAATGGTTTCAGTGTGTGGGGAAGGGGTTTCAGTGTGTGGGGAAGGGTTTCAGTGTGTGGGGAAGGGGTTTCAGTGTGTGGGGACGGTGTTTCAGAGTGTGGGGAAGGGGATTCAGTGTGTGGGAAATGGTTTCAGTGTGTGGGGACGGGTTTCAGTGTGTGGGGAAGGGTTTCAGTCGGTGGGGAAGGGGTTTCACTGTTTGGGGAAGGGGTATCAGTGTGTGGGGAATGGTTTCAGTGTGTGGGGAAGGTATTCAGTGTGTGGGGAAGGAGTTTCACTGTGAGGGGACGGGGTTTCAGTGTGTGGGGAAGGGGTTTCAGTTTGTAGGGTCGGGGTTTCAGTGTGTGGGGAAGTTGTTTCAGTGTGTGGGGAAGGGGTTTCAGTGTGTGGGGAAGGAGTTTCACTGTGTGGGGATGGGTTTTCAGTGTGTGGGGAAGATGTTTCAGTGTGTGGGGACGGGACAACAGTGTGTGGGGAAGGGGTTTCCGTGTGTGAGCAAGGGGTTTCAGTGTGTGGGGAATGGTTTCAGTGTGTGTGGAAGGGGATTCAGCGTGTGGGGAATGCGGTTCAGTGTGTGGGGAAGGGGTTTCAGTGTGTTGGGAATGGTTTCAGTGTGTGGGGAAGGGGTTTCACTGTGTGGGGAAGGGGTTTCTGTGTGTGGGGAATGGTTTCAGTGTGTGGGGAAGGGCTTTCAGTGTGTGGGGAAGGGTTTCAGTGTGTGGGGAAGGGGTTTCAGTGTGTGGGGACGGTGTTTCAGAGTGTGGGGAAGGGGATTCAGTGTGTGGGAAATGGTTTCAGTGTGTGGGGAAGGGTTTCAGTCGGTGGGGAAGGGGTTTCACTGTTTGGGGAAGGGGTATCAGTGTGTGGGGAATGGTTTCAGTGTGTGGGGAAGGTATTCAGTGTGTGGGGAAGGAGTTTCACTGTGAGGGGACGGGGTTTCAGTGTGTGGGGAAGGGGTTTCAGTGTGTAGGGTAGGGGTTTCAGTGTGTGGGGAAGTTGTTTCAGTGTGTGGGGAAGGGGTTTCAGTGTGTGGGGAAGGGCATTCACTGTGTGGGGAGGAGGTTTCAGTGTGTGGGGAAGGGGTTTCACTGTGTGGGGAAGGGGTTTCAGTGTGTGGGGAAGGATTTCAGTCTGTGGGGAGGGGTTTCACTATGTGTGGAATGTGTTTCAGTTTGTGGGGAAGGGATTTCAGTGTGTGGGGAAGGGTTTCATTGTGTGGGGAAGGGGTTTCAGTGTGTGGGGAAGGGTTTCAGTGTGTGGGGAAGGGTTTAACTGTGTGGGGAAGGTGGTTCAGTGTGTGGGGAAGGGGACTCAGTGTGTGGGGAAGGGTTTCAGTGTGTGGGGAAAGGATTTCAGTGTGTGTGGAAGGTTTTTCAGTGTGTGGGGAAGGGGATTCTCTGTGTGGGGAAGGGGTTTCAGTGTGTGGGGAAGGAGTTTCAGTGTGTGGGGTATGGTTTCAGTGTGTGGGGAAGGGGTTTCAGTGTGTGGGGAAGGGGTTTCAGTGTGTGTGGAAGGGGTTTCAGTGTGTGGGGAATGGTTTCAGTGTGTGGGGAAGGGGTTTCAGTGTGTGTGGAAGGGGTTTCAGTGTCTGGGGAATGTGGTTCAGTGTGTGGGGAAGTTGTTTCACTGTGTGGGGAAGGGGTTTCAGTGTGTGGGGAATGGTTTCAGTGTGTGGGGAAGGGGTTTCAGTGTGTGGTGAAGGGTTTCTGTGTGTGGGGTAGGGGTTTCAGTGTGTGGGGACGGGGTTTCAGTGTGTGGGGAATGGTTTCAGTGTGTGGGGACGGGTTTCAGTGTGTGGGGAAGGGGTTTCACTATGTGGGAAAAGAGTTTCAGTGTGTGGGGAAGGGGTTTCACTGTGTGGGGAAGGGGTTTCAGTGTGTGGGGAAGGGGTTTCACTGTGTGGGGAAGGGGTTTCAGTGTGTGGGGAAGGATTTCAGTGTGTGGGGAAGGGTTTCACTATGTGTGGAATGTGTTTCAGTGTGTGGGGAAGGGGTTACAGTGTGTGGGGAAGTGTTTCAGTGTGTGGGGAAGCGTTTCAGTGTGTGGGGAAGGGGTTTCAGTGTGTGGGGAAGGGTTTCACTGTGTGGGGAAGGTGCGTCAGTGTGTGAGCAAGGGGTTTCAGTGTGTGGGCAATGGTTTCAGTGTGTGGGGAAGGGGTTTCAGTGTGTGGGGAAAGGGTTTCAGTGTGTGTGGAAGGGGTTTCAGTGTGTAGGGAATGGTTTCAGTGTGTGGGGGTGGGGTTTCAGTGTGTGTGGAAGGGGTTTCAGTGTCTGGGGAAGGGGTTTCCGTGTGTGGGGAAAGGGTTTCAGTTTGTGGGGAAGGGGTTTCACTCTGTGGGGAAGGGGTTTCAGTGCGTGGGGAAGGGGTTTCAGTGTGTGTGGAATTGTTTCAGTGTGTGGGGCAAGGGTTTCAATGTGTGGGGAATGTGTTTCAATGTGTGGGGAAGGGGATTCACTGTGTGGGGAAGGGGCTTCAGTGTTTGGGGAAGGGGTTTCGGTGTGTGGGGACGTTGTTTCAGTGTGTGGGGAAGGGGTTTCAGTGTGTGGGGACGGGTTTCAGTGTGTGGGGAAGGGGTTTCAGTTTGTGGGGAAGGGGTTTCACTGTGTGGGGATGGGGTTTCAGTGTGTGGGGAAGGATTTCAGTGTGTGGGGAGGGGTTTCCCTATGTGTGGAATGTGTTTCAGTGTGTGGGGAATGTGTTTCAGTGTGTGGGGAAGGGTTTCAGTGTGTGGGGAAGAGGTTTCAGTGTGTGGGGAAGGGTTTCAGTGTGTGGGGAAGGGATTCACTGTGTGGGGAAGGTGCTTCAGTGCGTGGGAAAGGGGACTCAGTGTGTGGGGAAGGGTTTCAGTGTGTGGGGAAAGGATTTCAGTGTGTGGGGAAGGTGATTCAGTGTGTGGGGAAGGGGATTCTCTGTGTGGGGAAGGGGTTTCAGTGTGTGGGGAAGGGGTTTCAGTGTGTGGGGAATGGTTTCAGTGTGTGGGGAAGGGGTTTCAGTGTGTGGGGGAGGGGTTTCCGTGTGTGTGGAAGGGGTTTCAGTGTGTGGGGAATGGTTTCAGTGTGTGGGGAAGGGGTTTCAGTGTCTGGGGAATGAGGTTCAGTGTGTGGGGAAGGTGTTTCACTGTGTGGGGAAGGGGTTTCAGTGTGTGGGGAATGGTTTCAGTGTGTGGGGAAGGGGTTTCAGTTTGTGGTGAAGGGTCTCAGTGTGTGGGGAAGGGGTTTAATTGTGTGGGGACGGGGTTTCAGTGTGTGGGGAATGGTTTAAGTGTGTGGGGACGGGTTTCAGTGTGTGGGGAAGGGGTTTCACTGTGTGGAAAAAGGGATTCAGTGTGTGGGGAAGGGTTTTCACTGTGTGGGGAAGGGGTTTCAGTGTGTGGGGAAGGGGTTTCACTGTGTGGGGAAGGGGTTTCAGTGTGTGGGGAAGGATTTCAATGTGTGGGGAAGGGTTTCACTATGTGTGGAATGTGTTTCAGTGTGTGGGGAATGGGTTTCAGTGCGTGGGGAAGGGTTTCAGTGTGTGGGGAAGCGTTTCAGTGTGTGGGGAAGGCGTTTCAGTGTGTGGGGAAGTGTTTCAGTGAGTGGGGAAGGGTTTCACTGTGTGGGGAAGGTGCTTCAGTGTGTGGGGAAGGGGACTCAGTTTGTGGGGAAGGGTTTCAGTGTGTGGGGAAAGGATTTCAGTGTGTGGGGAGGGTGATTCAGTGTGTGGGGAAGGGGATTCTCTGTGTGGGGAAGGGGTTTCAGTGTGTGGGGAAGGGGTTTCAGTGTGTGGCGAAGGGGTTTCAGTGTGTGGGGAATGGTTTCAGTGTGTGGTGAAGGGGTTTCAGTGTGTGGGGAAGGTGTTTCCGTGTGTGTGGAAGGGGTTTCAGTGTCTCGGGAATGTGGTTCAGTGTGTGGGGAATGGTTTCAGTGTGTGGGGAAGGGGTTTCAGTGTGTGGTGAAGGGTTTCAGTGTGTGGGGAAGGGGTTTCAGTGTGTGAGGACGGGGTTTCAGTGTGTGGGGAAGGGCATTCAGTGTGTGGGAAATGGTTTCAGTGTGTAGGGACGGGTTTCAGTGTGTGGGGAAGGGTTTCAGTGTGTGGGGAAGGGGTTTCACAGTGTGGGGAAGGGGTATCAGTGTGTGGGGAATGGTTTCAGTGTGTTGGGAAGGTATTCAGTGTGTGGGGAAGGTGTCTCACTGTGAGGGGAAGTGTTTTCAGTGTGTGGGGAATGGATTCACTGTGTGGGGAATGGTTTCAGTGTGTGGGGAAGGGGTTTCACTTTGTGTGGAAGGTGTTTCAGCGTGGGCTGAAGGGGATTCAGTGTGTGGGGAAGGGTTTCAGTGTGTGGGGAATGGTTTCAGTGTGTGGGGAATGGTTTCAGTATGTGGGTATGGGTTTCAGTGTGTGGGGAATGGTTTCAGTGTGTGGGGAAGGAGGTTCAGTGTGTGGGAAGGTGTTTCACTGTTTGGGGACGGGGTTCAGTGTGTGGGGAATGGTTTCAGTGTGTGGGGAATGGTTTCAGAGTGTGGGGAACGGGTTTCAGTGTGTGGGGAATGATTTCAGTGTGTGGGGAATGGTTTCAGCGTGTGGGGAAGGGGTTTCTGTGTGTGGGGAAGGATTTCAGTGTGTGGTGAGGGGTTTCAGTGTGTGGGGAAGGGTTTCAGTGTGTGGGGAAGGAGTTTCAGTGTGTGGGGATGGGTTTCAGTGTGTTGGTATGGGTTTCAGTGTGAGGGGAAGGGTTTCAGTGTGTGGGGAAGGAGTTTCAGTGTGTGGGGAAGGTGTTTCACTGTGTGGGGACGGGGTTTCAGTGTGTGGGGAAGGGGTTTCAGTGTGTAGGGTAGGTATACAGTGTGTGGGGAAGGTGTCTCACTGTGAGGGGAAGTGTTTTCAGTGTGTGGGGAATGGATTCACTTTGTGGGGAATGGTTTCAGAGTGTGGGGAAGGGGTTTCAGTGTGTGTGGAAGGTGTTTCAGTGTGGGGTGAAGGGGATTCAGTGTGTGGGGATGGGTTTCAGTGTGTGGGGAAGGGGTTTCAGTGTGTGGGGAATGGTTTCAGTGTATGGGGAAGGTGTTTCACTGTGTGGGGAAGGGGTTTCTGTGAGTGGGGAATGGTTTCAGTGTGTGGGGAAGTGGTTTCAGTGTGTGGGGAAGGGTTTCAGTGTGTGGGGAAGGGTTTTCAGTGTGTGGGGACGGTGTTTCAGTGTGTGGGGAAGGGGATTCAGTGTGTGGGAAATGGTTTCAGTGTGTGGGGACGGGTTGCAGTGTGTGGGGAAGGGTTTCAGTCTGTGGGGAAGGGGTTTCACTGTGTGGGGAAGGGGTATCAGTGTGTGGAGAATGGTTTCAGTGTGTGGGGAAGGTATTCAGTGTGTGGGGAAGGAGTTTCACTGTGAGGGGACGGGGTTTCAGTGTGTGGGGAAGGGGCTTCAGTGTGTAGGGTATGGGTTTCCGTGTGTGGGGAAGGGTTTCAGTGTCTGGGGAAGGGGTTTCAGTGTGTGGGGAAGGAGTTTCACTGTGTGGGGATGGGTTTTCATTGCGTGGGGAAGATGTTTCAGTGTGTGGGGACGGGGCTTCAGTGTGTGGGGAAGGGGTTTCCGTGTGTGGGGAAGGGGTTTCAGTGTGTGGGGAATTGTTTCAGTGTGTGGGGAAAGGATTTCAGTGTGTGGGGAAGGGGATTCTCTGTGTGGGGAAGTGGTTTCAGTGTGTGGGGAAGGGGTTTCAGTGTGTGAGCAAGGGGTTTCAGTGTGTGGGGAATGGTTTCAGTGTGTGGGGAAGGGATTTCAGTGTGTGGGGAAGGGGTTTCAGTGTGTGTGGAAGGGGTTTCAGTGCTTGGGGAAAGGTTTTTGGTGTGTGAGGGTGGGGTTTCAGTGTGTGTGGAAGGGGTTTCAGTGTGTGGGGAAGGGGTTTCCGTGTGTGGGGAAAGGGTTTCAGTGTGTGGGGAAGGGGTTTCACTGTGTGGGGAAGGGGTTTCAGTGTGTGGGGAAGGGGTTTCAGTGTGTGTGGAATTGTTTCAGTGTGTGGGGCAAGGGTTTCAATGTGTGGGGAAGGTGTTTCAGTGTGTGGGGAAGGGGATTCACTGTGTGGGGAAGGGGCTTCAGTGTATGGGGAAGGGGTTTCGGTGTGTGGGGACGTTGTTTCAGTGTGTGGGGAAGGGGTTTCAGTGTGTGGGGACGGGGTTTCAGTGTGTGGGGAAGGGGTATCTGTGCGTGGGGAATGTTTTCAGTGTGTGGGGACGGGTTTCAGTGTCTGGGGAAGGGGTGTCACTGTGTGGGGAAAGGGTTTCAGTGTGTGGGGAATGGCATTCACTGTGTGGGGAAGGGGTTTCAGTGTGTGGGGAAGGGGTTTCACTGTGTGGGGAAGGGGTTTCAGTGTGTGAGGAAGGATTTCAGTGTGTGGGGAGGGGTCTCACTATGTGTGGAATGTGTTTCAGTGTGTGGGGAAGGGGTTACAGTGTGTGGGGAAGGGTTTCATTGTGTGGGGAAGGGGTTTCAGTGTGTGGGGAAGGGTTTCAGTGTGTGGGGAAGGGTTTCACTGTGTGGGGAAGGTGCTTCAGTGTGTGGGGAAGGGGACTCAGTGTGTGGGGAAGGGTTTCAGTGTGTGGGGAAAGGATATCAGTGTGTGGGGAAGGTGATTCAGTGTGTGGGGAAGGGGATTCTCTGTGTGGCGAAGGGGTTACAGTGTGTGGGGAAGGGGTTTCAGTTTGTGGGGAATGGTTTCAGTGTGTGGGGAAGGGGTTTCAGAGTGTGGGGAAGGGGATTCAGTGTGTGTGGAAGGGGTTTCAGTGTGTGGGGAATTGTTTCAGTGTGTGGGGAAGGGGTTTCAGTGTGTGTGGAAGGGGTTTCAGTGTCTGGGGAATGTGGTTCATTGTGTGGGGAAGGTGTTTCAGTGAGTGGGGAAGGGGTTTCAGTGTGTGCGGAATGGTTTCAGTGTGTGGGGAAGGGGTTTCAGAGTGTGGTGAAGGGGTTCAGTGTGTGGGGAAGGGTTTCAGTGTGTGGGGAAGGGGTTTCACAGTGTGGGGAAGGGGTATCAGTGTGTGGGGAATGGTTTCAGTGTGTTGGGAAGGTATTCAGTGTGTGGGGAAGGTGTCTCACTGTGAGGGGAAGTGTTTTCAGTGTGTGGGGAATGGATTCACTGTGTGGGGAATGGTTTCAGTGTGTGGGGAAGGGGTTTCACTTTGTGTGGAAGGTGTTTCAGCGTGGGCTGAAGGGGATTCAGTGTGTGGGGAAGGGTTTCAGTGTGTGGGGAATGGTTTCAGTGTGTGGGGAATGGTTTCAGAGTGTGGGGAACGGGTTTCAGTGTGTGGGGAATGATTTCAGTGTGTGGGGAATGGTTTCAGCGTGTGGGGAAGGGGTTTCTGTGTGTGGGGAAGGATTTCAGTGTGTGGTGAGGGGTTTCAGTGTGTGGGGGAGGGTTTCAGTGTGTGGGGAAGGAGTTTCAGTGTGTGGGGATGGGTTTCAGTGTGTTGGTATGGGTTTCAGTGTGAGGGGAAGGGTTTCAGTGTGTGGGGAAGGAGTTTCAGTGTGTGGGGAAGGTGTTTCACTGTGTGGGGACGGGGTTTCAGTGTGTGGGGAAGGGGTTTCAGTGTGTAGGGTAGGTATACAGTGTGTGGGGAAGGTGTCTCACTGTGAGGGGAAGTGTTTTCAGTGTGTGGGGAATGGATTCACTTTGTGGGGAATGGTTTCAGAGTGTGGGGAAGGGGTTTCAGTGTGTGTGGAAGGTGTTTCAGTGTGGGGTGAAGGGGATTCAGTGTGTGGGGATGGGTTTCAGTGTGTGGGGAAGGGGTTTCAGTGTGTGGGGAATGGTTTCAGTGTATGGGGAAGGTGTTTCACTGTGTGGGGAAGGGGTTTCTGTGAGTGGGGAATGGTTTCAGTGTGTGGGGAAGTGGTTTCAGTGTGTGGGGAAGGGTTTCAGTGTGTGGGGAAGGGTTTTCAGTGTGTGGGGACGGTGTTTCAGTGTGTGGGGAAGGGGATTCAGTGTGTGGGAAATGGTTTCAGTGTGTGGGGACGGGTTGCAGTGTGTGGGGAAGGGTTTCAGTCTGTGGGGAAGGGGTTTCACTGTGTGGGGAAGGGGTATCAGTGTGTGGAGAATGGTTTCAGTGTGTGGGGAAGGTATCCAGTGTGTGGGGAAGGAGTTTCACTGTGAGGGGACGGGGTTTCAGTGTGTGGGGAAGGGGCTTCAGTGTGTAGGGTATGGGTTTCCGTGTGTGGGGAAGGGTTTCAGTGTCTGGGGAAGGGGTTTCAGTGTGTGGGGAAGGAGTTTCACTGTGTGGGGATGGGTTTTCATTGCGTGGGGAAGATGTTTCAGTGTGTGGGGACGGGGCTTCAGTGTGTGGGGAAGGGGTTTCCGTGTGTGGGGAAGGGGTTTCAGTGTGTGGGGAATTGTTTCAGTGTGTGGGGAAAGGATTTCAGTGTGTGGGGAAGGGGATTCTCTGTGTGGGGAAGTGGTTTCAGTGTGTGGGGAAGGGGTTTCAGTGTGTGAGCAAGGGGTTTCAGTGTGTGGGGAATGGTTTCAGTGTGTGGGGAAGGGATTTCAGTGTGTGGGGAAGGGGTTTCAGTGTGTGTGGAAGGGGTTTCAGTGCTTGGGGAAAGGTTTTTGGTGTGTGAGGGTGGGGTTTCAGTGTGTGTGGAAGGGGTTTCAGTGTGTGGGGAAGGGGTTTCCGTGTGTGGGGAAAGGGTTTCAGTGTGTGGGGAAGGGGTTTCACTGTGTGGGGAAGGGGTTTCAGTGTGTGGGGAAGGGGTTTCAGTGTGTGTGGAATTGTTTCAGTGTGTGGGGCAAGGGTTTCAATGTGTGGGGAAGGTGTTTCAGTGTGTGGGGAAGGGGATTCACTGTGTGGGGAAGGGGCTTCAGTGTTTGGGGAAGGGGTTTCGGTGTGTGGGGACGTTGTTTCAGTGTGTGGGGAAGGGGTTTCAGTGTGTGGGGACGGGGTTTCAGTGTGTGGGGAAGGGGTATCTGTGCGTGGGGAATGTTTTCAGTGTGTGGGGACGGGTTTCAGTGTCTGGGGAAGGGGTGTCACTGTGTGGGGAAAGGGTTTCAGTGTGTGGGGAATGGCATTCACTGTGTGGGGAAGGGGTTTCAGTGTGTGGGGAAGGGGTTTCACTGTGTGGGGAAGGGGTTTCAGTGTGTGGGGAAGGATTTCAGTGTGTGGGGAGGGGTTTCACTATGTGTGGAATGTGTTTCAGTGTGTGGGGAAGGGGTTACAGTGTGTGGGGAAGGGTTTCATTGTGTGGGGAAGGGGTTTCAGTGTGTGGGGAAGGGTTTCAGTGTGTGGGGAAGGGTTTCACTGTGTGGGGAAGGTGCTTCAGTGTGTGGGGAAGGGGACTCAGTGTGTGGGGAAGGGTTTCAGTGTGTGGGGAAAGGATATCAGTGTGTGGGGAAGGTGATTCAGTGTGTGGGGAAGGGGATTCTCTGTGTGGCGAAGGGGTTACAGTGTGTGGGGAAGGGGTTTCAGTTTGTGGGGAATGGTTTCAGTGTGTGGGGAAGGGGTTTCAGAGTGTGGGGAAGGGGATTCAGTGTGTGTGGAAGGGGTTTCAGTGTGTGGGGAATGGTTTCAGTGTGTGGGGAAGGGGTTTCAGTGTGTGTGGAAGGGGTTTCAGTGTCTGGGGAATGTGGTTCATTGTGTGGGGAAGGTGTTTCACTGTGTGGGGAAGGGGTTTCAGTGTGTGCGGAATGGTTTCAGTGTGTGGGGAAGGGGTTTCAGAGTGTGGTGAAGGGGTTCAGTTTGTGGGGAAGGGGTTTCAGTGTGTGGGGACGGGGTTTCAGTGTGTGGGGAATGGTTTCAGTGTGTGGGGACGGGTTTCAGTGTGTGGGGAAGGGGTTTCACTGTGTGGGAAAAGGGTTTCAGTGTGTGGGGAAGGTGTTTCACTGTGTGGGGAAGGGGTTTCAGTGTGTGGGGAAGGGGTTTCACTGTGTGGGGAAGGGGTTTCAGTGTGTGGGGAAGGATTTCAGTGTGTGGGGAAGGGTTTCACTCTGTGTGGAATGTGTTTCAGTGTGTGGGGAAGGGGTTTCAGTGTGTGGGGAAGGGTTTCAGTGTGTGGGGAAGCGTTTCAGTGTGTGGGGATGGGATTCAGTGTGTGGGGAAGGGTTTCACTGTGTGGGGAAGGTGCTTCAGTGTGCGGGGAATGGGACTCAGTTTGTGGGGAAGGGTTTCAGTGTGTGGGGAAAGGATTTCAGTGTGTGGGGAAGGTGATTCAGTGTGTGGGGAAGGGGATTCTCTGTGTGGGGTAGGGGTTTCATTGTGTGGGGAAGGGGTTTAAGTGTGTGGCGGAGGGGTTTCAGTGTGTGGGGAATGGTTTCAGTGTGTGGGAAAGGGGTTTCAGTGTGTGGGGAAGGGGATTCCGTGTGTGTGGAAGGGGTTTCAGTTTGTGGGGAATGGTTTCAGTGTGTGGGGAAGTGGTTTCAGTCTGTGTGGAAGGGGTTTCAGTGTCTGGGGAATGTGGTTCAGTGTGTGGGGAAGGTGTTTCACTGTGTGGGGAAGGGATTTCAGTGTGTGGGGTATTGTTTCAGTGTGTGGGGAAGGGGTTTCAGTGTGTGGGGAAGGAGTTTCAGTGTGTGGGGATGGGTTTCAGTGTGTTGGTATGGGTTTCAGTGTGAGGGGAAGGGTTTCAGTGTGTGGGGAAGGAGTTTCAGTGTGTGGGGAAGGTGTTTCACTGTGTGGGGACGGGGTTTCAGTGTGTGGGGAAGGGGTTTCAGTGTGTAGGGTAGGTATACAGTGTGTGGGGAAGGTGTCTCACTGTGAGGGGAAGTGTTTTCAGTGTGTGGGGAATGGATTCACTTTGTGGGGAATGGTTTCAGAGTGTGGGGAAGGGGTTTCAGTGTGTGTGGAAGGTGTTTCAGTGTGGGGTGAAGGGGATTCAGTGTGTGGGGATGGGTTTCAGTGTGTGGGGAAGGGGTTTCAGTGTGTGGGGAATGGTTTCAGTGTATGGGGAAGGTGTTTCACTGTGTGGGGAAGGGGTTTCTGTGAGTGGGGAATGGTTTCAGTGTGTGGGGAAGTGGTTTCAGTGTGTGGGGAAGGGTTTCAGTGTGTGGGGAAGGGTTTTCAGTGTGTGGGGACGGTGTTTCAGTGTGTGGGGAAGGGGATTCAGTGTGTGGGAAATGGTTTCAGTGTGTGGGGACGGGTTGCAGTGTGTGGGGAAGGGTTTCAGTCTGTGGGGAAGGGGTTTCACTGTGTGGGGAAGGGGTATCAGTGTGTGGAGAATGGTTTCAGTGTGTGGGGAAGGTATTCAGTGTGTGGGGAAGGAGTTTCACTGTGAGGGGACGGGGTTTCAGTGTGTGGGGAAGGGGCTTCAGTGTGTAGGGTATGGGTTTCCGTGTGTGGGGAAGGGTTTCAGTGTCTGGGGAAGGGGTTTCAGTGTGTGGGGAAGGAGTTTCACTGTGTGGGGATGGGTTTTCATTGCGTGGGGAAGATGTTTCAGTGTGTGGGGACGGGGCTTCAGTGTGTGGGGAAGGGGTTTCCGTGTGTGGGAAGGGGTTTCAGTGTGTGGGGAATTGTTTCAGTGTGTGGGGAAAGGATTTCAGTGTGTGGGGAAGGGGATTCTCTGTGTGGGGAAGTGGTTTCAGTGTGTGGGGAAGGGGTTTCAGTGTGTGAGCAAGGGGTTTCAGTGTGTGGGGAATGGTTTCAGTGTGTGGGGAAGGGATTTCAGTGTGTGGGGAAGGGGTTTCAGTGTGTGTGGAAGGGGTTTCAGTGCTTGGGGAAAGGTTTTTGGTGTGTGAGGGTGGGGTTTCAGTGTGTGTGGAAGGGGTTTCAGTGTGTGGGGAAGGGGTTTCCGTGTGTGGGGAAAGGGTTTCAGTGTGTGGGGAAGGGGTTTCACTGTGTGGGGAAGGGGTTTCAGTGTGTGGGGAAGGGGTTTCAGTGTGTGTGGAATTGTTTCAGTGTGTGGGGCAAGGGTTTCAATGTGTGGGGAAGGTGTTTCAGTGTGTGGGGAAGGGGATTCACTGTGTGGGGAAGGGGCTTCAGTGTTTGGGGAAGGGGTTTCGGTGTGTGGGGACGTTGTTTCAGTGTGTGGGGAAGGGGTTTCAGTGTGTGGGGACGGGGTTTCAGTGTGTGGGGAAGGGGTATCTGTGCGTGGGGAATGTTTTCAGTGTGTGGGGACGGGTTTCAGTGTCTGGGGAAGGGGTGTCACTGTGTGGGGAAAGGGTTTCAGTGTGTGGGGAATGGCATTCACTGTGTGGGGAAGGGGTTTCAGTGTGTGGGGAAGGGGTTTCACTGTGTGGGGAAGGGGTTTCAGTGTGTGGGGAAGGATTTCAGTGTGTGGGGAGGGGTTTCACTATGTGTGGAATGTGTTTCAGTGTGTGGGGAAGGGGTTACAGTGTGTGGGGAAGGGTTTCATTGTGTGGGGAAGGGGTTTCAGTGTGTGGGGAAGGGTTTCAGTGTGTGGGGAAGGGTTTCACTGTGTGGGGAAGGTGCTTCAGTGTGTGGGGAAGGGGACTCAGTGTGTGGGGAAGGGTTTCAGTGTGTGGGGAAAGGATATCAGTGTGTGGGGAAGGTGATTCAGTGTGTGGGGAAGGGGATTCTCTGTGTGGCGAAGGGGTTACAGTGTGTGGGGAAGGGGTTTCAGTTTGTGGGGAATGGTTTCAGTGTGTGGGGAAGGGGTTTCAGAGTGTGGGGAAGGGGATTCAGTGTGTGTGGAAGGGGTTTCAGTGTGTGGGGAATGGTTTCAGTGTGTGGGGAAGGGGTTTCAGTGTGTGTGGAAGGGGTTTCAGTGTCTGGGGAATGTGGTTCATTGTGTGGGGAAGGTGTTTCACTGTGTGGGGAAGGGGTTTCAGTGTGTGCGGAATGGTTTCAGTGTGTGGGGAAGGGGTTTCAGAGTGTGGTGAAGGGGTTCAGTGTGTGGGGAAGGGGTTTCAGTGTGTGGGGACGGGGTTTCAGTGTGTGGGGAATGGTTTCAGTGTGTGGGGACGGGTTTCAGTGTGTGGGGAAGGGGTTTCACTGTGTGGGAAAAGGGTTTCAGTGTGTGGGGAAGGTGTTTCACTGTGTGGGGAAGGGGTTTCAGTGTGTGGGGAAGGGGTTTCACTGTGTGGGGAAGGGGTTTCAGTGTGTGGGGAAGGATTTCAGTGTGTGGGGAAGGGTTTCACTCTGTGTGGAATGTGTTTCAGTGTGTGGGGAAGGGGTTTCAGTGTGTGGGGAAGGGTTTCAGTGTGTGGGGAAGCGTTTCAGTGTGTGGGGATGGGATTCAGTGTGTGGGGAAGGGTTTCACTGTGTGGGGAAGGTGCTTCAGTGTGTGGGGAATGGGACTCAGTTTGTGGGGAAGGGTTTCAGTGTGTGGGGAAAGGATTTCAGTGTGTGGGGAAGGTGATTCAGTGTGTGGGGAAGGGGATTCTCTGTGTGGGGTAGGGGTTTCATTGTGTGGGGAAGGGGTTTAAGTGTGTGGCGGAGGGGTTTCAGTGTGTGGGGAATGGTTTCAGTGTGTGGGGAAGGGGTTTCAGTGTGTGGGGAAGGGGTTTCCGTGTGTGTGGAAGGGGTTTCAGTTTGTGGGGAATGGTTTCAGTGTGTGGGGAAGTGGTTTCAGTCTGTGTGGAAGGGGTTTCAGTGTCTGGGGAATGTGGTTCAGTGTGTGGGGAAGGTGTTTCACTGTGTGGGGAAGGGATTTCAGTGTGTGGGGTATTGTTTCAGTGTGTGGGGAAGGGGTTTCAGTGTGTGGTGAAGTGTTTCAGTGTGTGGGGAAGGGGTTTCAGTGTGTGGGAAATGGTTTCAGTGTGTGGGGACGGGTTTCAGTGTGTGGGGAAGGGTTTCAGTGTGTGGGGAAGGGGTTTCACAGTGTGAGGAAGGGGTATCAGTGTGTGGGGAATGGTTTCAGTGTGTTGGGAAGGTATTCAGTGTGTGGGGAAGGTGTCTCGCTGTGAGGGGAAGTGATTTCAGTGTGTGGGGAATAGATTCACTGTGTGGGGAATCGTTTCAGTGTGTGGGGAAGGGGTTTCACTTTGTGTGGAAGGTGTTTCAGCGTGGGCTGAAGGGGATTCAGTGTGTGGGGAAGGGTTTCAGTGTGTGGGGAAGGGATTCAGTGTGTGGGGAAGGGGTTTCAGTATGTGGGGAAGGTTTTCAGTATGTGGGGAATGGTTTCAGTGTGTGGGGAATGGTTTCAGCGTGTGGGGAAGGGGTTTCTGTGTGTGGGGAAGGATTTCAGTGTGTGGGGAGGGGTTTCAGTGTGTGGGGAAGGGTTTCAGTGTGTGGGGAAGGAGTTTCAGTGTGTGGGGAAGGTGTTTCACTGTGTGGGGACGGGGTTGCAGTGTGTGGGGAAGGGGCTTCAGTGTGTAGGGTAGGTATTCAGTGTGTGGGGAAGGTGTCTCACTGTGAGGGGAAGTGTTTTCAGTGTGTGGGGAATGGAGTCACTGTGTGGGGAATGGTTTCAGTGTGTGGGGAAGGGGTTTCACTGTGTGTGGAAGGTGTTTCAGTGTGGGGTGAAGGGGATTCAGTGTGTGGGGAAGGGTTTCAGTGTGTTGGGAAGGGATTCAGTGTGTGAGGAAGGGGTTTCAGTATGTGGGGAAGGGTTTCAGTGTGTGGGGAATGGTTGCAGTGTGTGGGGAATGGTTTCAGCGTGTGGGGAAGGGGTTTCTGTGTGTAGGGAAGGATTTCAGTGTGTGGGGAGGGGATCCAGTGTGTGGGGAAGGGTTTCAGTGTGTGGGGAAGGAGTTTCAGTGTGTGGGGAAGGGTTTCAGTGTGTTGGTATGGGTTTCAGTGTGAGGGGAAGGGTTTCAGTGTGTGGGGAAGGAGTTTCAGTTTGTTGTGACGGGGTTTCAGTGTGTGGGGAAGCGGTTTCAGTGTGAAGGATAGGAGTTTCAGAGTGTGGGGATGGGTTTCAGTTTGTGGGGAAGGAGTTTCAGTGTGTGGGGAAGAGGTTTCACTGTGTGGGGATGGGTTTTCAGTGTGTGGGGAAGATGTTTCAGTGTGTGGGGACGGGGTTTCTGTGTGTGGGGAAGGGGTTTCCGTGTGTGGGGAAAGGGTTTCAGTCAGTGGGGAAGGGGTTTCACTGTGTGGGGAAGGGTTTCAGTGTGTGTGGAAGGGGTTTCAGTGTGAGGGGAATGGTTTCAGTGTGTGGGGCAAGGGTTTCAGTGTGTGCGGAAGGGGTTTCAGTGTGTGGGGAATGGTTTCAGTGTTTGGGGAAGGGGTTTCAGTGTGTGGGGAAGGTATTCAGTGTGTGTGGAAGGGGTTTCACTGTGAGGGGACGGGATTTCAGTGTGTGGGGGAGGGGTTTCAGTCTGTAGGGTAGGGGTTTCAGTGTGTGGGGAAGGGTTTCAGTGTGTGGGGAAGGTGTTTCAGTGTGTGGGCAAGGAGTTTCACTGTGTGGGGATGGGTTTTCAGTGTCTGGGGAAGATGTTTCAGTGTGTGGGGACGGGGCTTCAGTGTGTGGGGAACGGGCTTCCGTGTGTGGAGAAGGGGTTTCAGTGTGTGGGGACGGGTTTCAGTGCGTGGGGAAGGGTTTCATTGTGTGGGGAAGGTGTTTCACTGTGTGGGGAAGGGGTATCAGTGTGTGGGGAATGGTTTCAGTGTGTGGGGAAGGTATTCAGTGTGTGGGGAAGGGGTTTCACTGTGAGGGGACGGGGTTTCAGTGTGTGGGGAAGGGGTTTCAGTGTGTAGGGTAGGGGTTTCAGTGTGTGGTGAAGGGTTTCAGTGTGTGGGGAAGGGGTTTCAGTGTGTGGGGAAGGAGTTTCACTGTGTGGGGATGGGTTTTCAGTGTGTGGGGAAGATGTTTCAGTGTGTGGGGACGGGGCTTCAGTGTGTGGGGAAGGGCTTTCCGTGGCTGGAGAAGGGGTTTCAGTGTGTGGGGAATTGTTTTAGTGTGTGGGGAAAGGATTTCAGTGAGTGGGGAAGGGGATTCTCTGTGTGGGGAAGTGGTTTCAGTGTGTGGGGAAGGGGTTTCAGTGTGTGGGCAAGGGGTTTCAGTGTGTGGGGAATGGTTTCAGTGTATGGGGGTGGGTATTCAGTGTGTGTGGAAGGGGTTTCAGTGTGTGGGGAAGGGGTATCCGTGTGTGTGGAAAGGGTTTCAGTCTGTGGGGAAGGGGTTTCACTGTGTGGGGAAGGGGTTTCAGTGTGTGGGGAATTGGTTTCAGTGTGTGGGGAATGGTTTCAGTGTGTGGGGCAAGGGTTTCAGTGTGTGGGGAAGGTGTTTCAGTGTGTGGGGAAGGGGATTCACTGTGTGGGGAAGGGGTTTCGGTGTGTGGGGACGTTGATTCAGTGTGTGGGGCAAGGGTTTCAGTGTGTGGGGAAGGGATTCAGTGTGTGGGGAAGGGGTTTCAGTATGTGGGGAAGGGTTTCAGTATGTGGGGAATGGTTTCAGTGTGTGGGGAATGGTTTCAGCGTGTGGGGAAGGGGTTTCCCTGTGTGTGGGGAAGGATTTCAGTGTGTGGGGAGGGGTTTCAGTGTGTGGGGAAGGGTTTCAGTGTGTGGGGAAGGAGTTTCAGTGTGTGGGGAAGGTGTTTCACTGTGTGGGGACGGGGTTGCAGTGTGTGGGGAAGGGGCTTCAGTGTGTAGGGTAGGTATTCAGTGTGTGGGGAAGGTGTCTCACTGTGAGGGGAAGTGTTTTCAGTGTGTGGGGAATGGAGTCACTGTGTGGGGAATGGTTTCAGATGTGTGGTGAAGGGGTTTCACTGTGTGTGGAAGGTGTTTCAGTGTGGGGTGAAGGGGATTCAGTGTGTGGGGAAGGGTTTCAGTGTGTGGGGAAGGGATTCAGTGTGTGGGGAAGGGGTTTCAGTATGTGGGGAAGGGTTTCAGTGTGTGGGGAATGGTTGCAGTGTGTGGGGAATGGTTTCAGCGTGTGGGGAAGGGGTTTCTGTGTGTAGGGAAGGATTTCAGTGTGTGGGGAGGGGATTCAGTGTGTGGGGAAGGGTTTCAGTGTGTGGGGAAGGAGTTTCAGTGTGTGGGGAAGGGTTTCAGTGTGTTGGTATGGGTTTCAGTGTGAGGGGAAGGGTTTCAGTGTGTGGGGAAGCGGTTTCAGTGTGAAGGATAGGGGTTTCAGAGTGTGGGGAAGGGTTTCAGTTTGTGGGGAAGGGGTTTCAGTGTGTGGGGAAGAGGTTTCACTGTGTGGGGATGGGTTTTCAGTGTGTGGGGAAGATGTTTCAGTGTGTGGGGACGGGGTTTCTGTGTGTGGGGAAGGGGTTTCCGTGTTTGGGGAAAGGGTTTCAGTCAGTGGGGAAGGGGTTTCACTGTGTGGGGAAGGGGTTCAGTGTGTGTGGAAGGGATTTCAGTGTGAGGGGAATGGTTTCAGTGTGTGGGGCAAGGGTTTCAGTGTGTGGGGAAGGGGTTTCAGTGTGTGGGGAATGGTTTCAGTGTGTGGGGAAGGGGTTTCAGTGTGTGAGGAAGGGTTTCAGTGTGTGGGGAAGGGGTTTCAGTGTGTGGGGACGGGGTTTCAGTGTGTGGGGAAGGGGATTCATTGTGTGGGAAATGGTTTCAGTGTGTGGGGACGGGTTTCAGTGCGTGGGGAAGGGTTTCAGTGAGTGGGGAATGGTTTCAGTGTGTGGGGAAGGTATTCAGTGTGTGTGGAAGGGGTTTCACTGTGAGGGGACGGGATTTCAGTGTGTGGGGGAGGGGTTTCAGTCTGTAGGGTAGGGGTTTCAGTGTGTGGGGAAGGGTTTCAGTGTGTGGGGAAGGTGTTTCAGTGTGTGGGCAAGGAGTTTCACTGTGTGGGGATGGGTTTTCAGTGTCTGGGGAAGATGTTTCAGTGAGTGGGGACGGGGCTTCAGTGTGTGGGGAACGGGCTTCCGTGTGTGGAGAAGGGGTTTCAGTGTGTGGGGACGGGTTTCAGTGCGTGGGGAAGGGTTTCATTGTGTGGGGAAGGTGTTTCACTGTGTGGGGAAGGGGTATCAGTGTGTGGGGAATGGTTTCAGTGTGTGGGGAAGGTGTTCAGTGTGTGGGGAATGGGTTTCACTGTGAGGGGACGGGGTTTCAGTGTGTGGGGAAGGGGTTTCAGTGTGTAGGGTAGGGGTTTCAGTGTGTGGTGAAGGGTTTCAGTGTGTGGGGTAGGGGTTTCAGTGTGTGGGGAAGGAGTTTCACTGTGTGGGGATGGGTTTTCAGTGTGTGGGGAAGATGTTTCAGTGTGTGGGGAAGGGGTTTCCGTGGGTGGAGAAGGGGTTTCAGTGTGTGGGGAAGGGGTTTCCGTGGGTGGAGAAGGGGTTTCAGTGTGTGGGGAATTGTTTTAGTGTGTGGGGAAAGGATTTCAATGAGTGGGGAAGGGGATTCTATGTGCGGGGAAGTGGTTTCAGTGTGTGGGGAAGGGGTTTCAGTGTGTGGGCAAGGGGTTTCAGTGTGTGGGGAATGGTTTCAGTGTGTGGGGAAGGGGTTTCAGTGTTTGGGGTGGGGTTTCAGTGTGTGTGGAAGGGGTTTCAGTGTGTGGGGAATGGTTTCAGTGTATGGGGGTGGGGTTTCAGTGTGTGTGGAAGGGGTTTCAGTGTGTGGGGAAGGGGTATCCGTGTTTGTGGAAAGGGTTTCAGTGTGTGGGGAAGGGGTTTCACTGTGTGGGGAAGGGGTTTCAGTGTGTGGGGAATTGGTTTCAGTGTGTGGGGAATGGTTTCAGTGTGTGGGGCAAGGGTTTCAGTGTGTGGGGAAGGTGTTTCAGTGTGTGGGGAAGGGGATTCACTGTGTGGGGAAGGTGTTTCGGTGTGTGGGGACGTTGATTCAGTGTGTGGGGCAAGGGTTTCAGTGTGTGGGGAAGGTGTTTCAGTGTGTGGGGAAGGGGATTCACTGTATGGGGAAGGGGTTTCAGTGTTTGGGGAAGGGGTTTCGTTGTGTGGGGACGTTGTTTCAGTGTGTGGGGAAGGGGTTTCAGTGTGTGGGGGGAGGGGGTTTCAGTGTGTGGGGAAGGTGTTTCAGTGCGTGGGGAATGGTTTCAGTGTGTGGGGACGGGTTTCAGTGTGTGGGGAAGGGGTTTCACTGTGTGGGGAAAGGGTTTCAGTGTGTGGGGAAGGGGTTTCACTGTGTGGGGAAGGGGTTTCCGTGTGTGGGGAAGGGGTTTCACTGTGTGGGCAAGGGGTTTCAGTGTGTGGGAAAGGATTTCAGTGTGTGGGGACCGGCTTCACTATGTGTGGAATGTGTTTCAGCGTGTGGGGAAGGGGTTTCAGTGTGTGGGGAAGGGTTTCAGTGTGTGTGGAAGGGTTTCAGTGTGTGGGGAAGGGGTTTCAGTGTGTGGGGAAGGGTTTCAGTGTGTGGGGAAGGGTTTCACTGTGTGTGGAAGGTGCTTCAGTGTGTGGGGAAGGGGACTCAGTGTGTGGGGAAGGGTTTCAGTGTGTGGGGAAAGGATTTCAGTGTGTGGGGAAGGGGATTCCGTGTGTGGGGAAGGGGTTTCAGTGTGTGGGGAAGGGGTTTCAGTGTGTGTGGAAGGGGTTTCAGTGTGTGGGGAAGGGTTTCAGTGTGTGGGGAATGAGTTTCAGCGTGTGGGGAAGTGTTTCAGTGTGTTGGTATGGGTTTCAGTGTGAGGGGAAGGGTTTCAGTGTGTGGGGAAGTAGTTTCAGTGTGTGGGGAAGGTCTTTCACTGTGTGGGGACGGGGTTTCAATGTGTGGGGAAGCGGTTTCAGTGTGTAGTGTAGGGGTTTCAGCGTGTGGGAAAGGGTTTCAGTGTGTGGCGAAGGGGTTTCAGTGTGTGGGGAAGATGTTTCACTGTGTGGGGATGGGTTTTCAGTGTGTGGGGAAGATGTTTCAGTGCGTGGGGACGGGGTTTCTGTGTGTGGGGAAGGGGATTCCGTGTGTGGGGAAAGGGTTTCAGTGTGTGGGGAGGGGGTTTCACCATGTGGGGAAGGGGTTTGAGTGTGTGGGGAAGGGGTTTCAGTTTGTGGGGAATGGTTTCAGTGTGTGGGGCAAGGGTTTCAGTGTGTGGGGAAGTTGTTTCAGTGTGTGGGGAAGGGGATTCCGTGTGTGGGGAAGGAGTTTCAGTGTGTGGGGAAGGGGTTTCAGTGTGTGTGGAAGGGGTTTCAGTGTGTGGGGAAGGTCTTTCACTGTGTGGGGACGGGGTTTCAGTGTGTGGGGAAGGGGTTTCACTGTGTGGGGTAGGGGTATCAGTGTGTGGGGAATGGTTTCAGTGTGTTGGGAAGGTATTCAGTGTGTGGGGAAGGTGTCGCACTGTGAGGGGAAGTGTTTTCAGTGTGTGGGGAATGGATTCACTGTGTGGGGAATGGTTTCAGTGTGTGGGGAAGGGGTTTCACTGTGTGTGGAAGGTGTTTCAGTGTGGGGTGAAGGGGATTCAGTGTGTGGGGAAGGGTTTCAGTGTGTGGTGAATGGTTTCAGTGTGTGTGCCAAGGGTTTGAGTGTGTGGGGAACGTGTTTCAGTGTGTGGGGAAGGGGATTCACTGTGTGGGGAAGGGGTTTCAGTGTTTGGGGAAGGGGTTTCCGTGTGTGGGGACGATGTTTCAGTGTGTGGGGAAGGGGTTTCAGTGTGTGGGGAAGAGGTTTCAGTGCGTGGGGAATGGTTTCAGTGTGTGGGGAAGGGGTTTCAGTGTGTGGGGAAGGGGTTTCACTGTGTGGGGAAAGGGTTTCAGTGTGTGGGGAAGGGGTTTCACTGTGTGGGGAAGGGGTTTCAGTGTGTGGGGAAGGGGTTTCTCTGTGAGGGGAAGGCGTTTCAGTGTGTGGGGAAGGGGTTTCACTGTGTGGGGAAGGGGTTTCAGTGTGTGGGGAATGGTTTCAGTGTGTGGGGAAGGGGTTTCAGTGTGTGGGGAATGGGTTTCAGTGTGTGTGGAAGGGGTTTTAGTGTGTGGGGAATGTTTTCAGTGTGTGGGGAAGGGGTTTCAGTGTGTGTCGAAGGGGTTTCAGTGTGTGGGGAATGTGGTTCAGTGTGTGGGGAAGGGGTTTCAGTGTGTGGGGAATGGTTTCAGTGTGTGGGGAAGGGGTTTCACTGTGTGGGGAAGGGGTTTCAGTGTGTGGGGAATGGTTTCAGTGTGTGGGGAAGGGGTTTCAGTGTGTGGGGAAGGGGTTTCACTGTGTGGGGAAAGGGTTTCAGTGTGTGGGGAAGGGTTTTCACTGTGTGGGGAAGGGGTTTCAGTGTGTGGGGAAGGGGTTTCTCTGTGTGGGGAAGGGGTTTCAGTGTGTGGGGAAGGGGTTTCACTGTGTGGGGAAGGGGTTTCAGTGTGTGGGGAATGGTTTCAGTGTGTGGGGAAGGGGTTTCAGTGTGTGGGGAATGGGTTTCAGTATGTGTGGAAGGGGTTTCAGTGTGTGGGGAATGTTTTCAGTGTGTGGGGAAGGGGTTTCAGTGTGTGTCGAAGGGGTTTCAGTGTGTGGGGAATGTGGTTCAGTGTGTGGGGAAGGGGTTTCAGTGTGTGGGGAATGGTTTCAGTGTTTGGGGAAGGGGTTTCACTGTGTGGGGAAGGGGTTTCAGTGTGTGGGGAATGGTTTCAGTGTGTGGGGAAGGGGTTTCAGTGTGTGGGGAAGGGTTTCAGTGTGTGGGGAAGGGGATTCAGTGTGTGGGGACGGGGTTTCAGTGTGTGGGGCAGGGTTTCACTGTGTGGGGAATGTGTTTCAGTGTGTGGGGAAGGGGATTCAGTGTGTGGGGAAGCGTTTCAGTGTGTGGGGATGGGTTTCAGTGTGTGGGGAAGGGGTTTCAGTGTGTGGGGAAGGGTTTCAGTGTGTGGGGAATGGTTTCAGTGTGTGGGGAATGGTTTCAGCGTGTGGGGAAGGGGTTTTAGTGTGTGGGGAAGGGTTTCAGTGTGTGGGGAAGGGTTTCAGTGTGTGGGGAAGGGGTTTCAGTGTGTGGGGAAGGTGTTTCAGTGTGTGGGGAAGGGGATTCAGTGTGTGGGGAAGGGGTTTCCGTGTGTGGGGAAAGGGTTTCAGTCAGTGGGGAAGGGGTTTCACTGTGTGGGGAAGGGGTTCAGTGTGTGTGGAAGGGATTTCAGTGTGAGGGGAATGGTTTCAGTGTGTGGGGCAAGGGTTTCAGTGTGTGGGGAAGGGGTTTCAGTGTGTGGGGAATGGTTTCAGTGTGTGGGGAAGGGGTTTCAGTGTGTGAGGAAGGGTTTCAGTGTGTGGGGAAGGGGTTTCAGTGTGTGGGGACGGGGTTTCAGTGTGTGGGGAAGGGGATTCATTGTGTGGGAAATGGTTTCAGTGTGTGGGGACGGGTTTCAGTGCGTGGGGAAGGGTTTCAGTGAGTGGGGAATGGTTTCAGTGTGTGGGGAAGGTATTCAGTGTGTGTGGAAGGGGTTTCACTGTGAGGGGACGGGATTTCAGTGTGTGGGGGAGGGGTTTCAGTCTGTAGGGTAGGGGTTTCAGTGTGTGGGGAAGGGTTTCAGTGTGTGGGGAAGGTGTTTCAGTGTGTGGGCAAGGAGTTTCACTGTGTGGGGATGGGTTTTCAGTGTCTGGGGAAGATGTTTCAGTGAGTGGGGACGGGGCTTCAGTGTGTGGGGAACGGGCTTCCGTGTGTGGAGAAGGGGTTTCAGTGTGTGGGGACGGGTTTCAGTGCGTGGGGAAGGGTTTAATTGTGTGGGGAAGGTGTTTCACTGTGTGGGGAAGGGGTATCAGTGTGTGGGGAATGGTTTCAGTGTGTGGGGAAGGTGTTCAGTGTGTGGGGAATGGGTTTCACTGTGAGGGGACGGGGTTTCAGTGTGTGGGGAAGGGGTTTCAGTGTGTAGGGTAGGGGTTTCAGTGTGTGGTGAAGGGTTTCAGTGTGTGGGGTAGGGGTTTCAGTGTGTGGGGAAGGAGTTTCACTGTGTGGGGATGGGTTTTCAGTGTGTGGGGAAGATGTTTCAGTGTGTGGGGACGGGGCTTCAGTGTGTGGGGAAGGGGTTTCCGTGGGTGGAGAAGGGGTTTCAGTGTGTGGGGAATTGTTTTAGTGTGTGGGGAAAGGATTTCAATGAGTGGGGAAGGGGATTCTATGTGCGGGGAAGTGGTTTCAGTGTGTGGGGAAGGGGTTTCAGTGTGTGGGCAAGGGGTTTCAGTGTGTGGGGAATGGTTTCAGTGTGTGGGGAAGGGGTTTCAGTGTTTGGGGCGGGGTTTCAGTGTGTGTGGAAGGGGTTTCAGTGTGTGGGGAATGGTTTCAGTGTATGGGGGTGGGGTTTCAGTGTGTGTGGAAGGGGTTTCAGTGTGTGGGGAAGGGGTATCCGTGTTTGTGGAAAGGGTTTCAGTGTGTGGGGAAGGGGTTTCACTGTGTGGGGAAGGGGTTTCAGTGTGTGGGGAATTGGTTTCAGTGTGTGGGGAATGGTTTCAGTGTGTGGGGCAAGGGTTTCAGTGTGTGGGGAAGGTGTTTCAGTGTGTGGGGAAGGGGATTCACTGTGTGGGGAAGGTGTTTCGGTGTGTGGGGACGTTGATTCAGTGTGTGGGGCAAGGGTTTCAGTGTGTGGGGAAGGTGTTTCAGTGTGTGGGGAAGGGGATTCACTGTATGGGGAAGGGGTTTCAGTGTTTGGGGAAGGGGTTTCGTTGTGTGGGGACGTTGTTTCAGTGTGTGGGGAAGGGGTTTCAGTGTGTGGGGGGAGGGGGTTTCAGTGTGTGGGGAAGGTGTTTCAGTGCGTGGGGAATGGTTTCAGTGTGTGGGGACGGGTTTCAGTGTGTGGGGAAGGGGTTTCACTGTGTGGGGAAAGGGTTTCAGTGTGTGGGGAAGGGGTTTCACTGTGTGGGGAAGGGGTTTCCGTGTGTGGGGAAGGGGTTTCACTGTGTGGGCAAGGGGTTTCAGTGTGTGGGAAAGGATTTCAGTGTGTGGGGACCGGCTTCACTATGTGTGGAATGTGTTTCAGTGTGTGGGGAAGGGGTTTCAGTGTGTGGGGAAGGGTTTCAGTGTGTGTGGAAGGGTTTCAGTGTGTGGGGAAGGGGTTTCAGTGTGTGGGGAAGGGTTTCAGTGTGTGGGGAAGGGTTTCACTGTGTGTGGAAGGTGCTTCAGTGTGTGGGGAAGGGGACTCAGTGTGTGGGGAAGGGTTTCAGTGTGTGGGGAAAGGATTTCAGTGTGTGGGGAAGGGGATTCCGTGTGTGGGGAAGGGGTTTCAGTGTGTGGGGAAGGGGTTTCAGTGTGTGTGGAAGGGGTTTCAGTGTGTGGGGAAGGGTTTCAGTGTGTGGGGAATGAGTTTCAGCGTGTGGGGAAGTGTTTCAGTGTGTTGGTATGGGTTTCAGTGTGAGGGGAAGGGTTTCAGTGTGTGGGGAAGTAGTTTCAGTGTGTGGGGAAGGTCTTTCACTGTGTGGGGACGGGGTTTCAATGTGTGGGGAAGCGGTTTCAGTGTGTAGTGTAGGGGTTTCAGCGTGTGGGAAAGGGTTTCAGTGTGTGGCGAAGGGGTTTCAGTGTGTGGGGAAGATGTTTCACTGTGTGGGGATGGGTTTTCAGTGTGTGGGGAAGATGTTTCAGTGCGTGGGGACGGGGTTTCTGTGTGTGGGGAAGGGGATTCCGTGTGTGGGGAAAGGGTTTCAGTGTGTGGGGAGGGGGTTTCACCATGTGGGGAAGGGGTTTGAGTGTGTGGGGAAGGGGTTTCAGTTTGTGGGGAATGGTTTCAGTGTGTGGGGCAAGGGTTTCAGTGTGTGGGGAAGTTGTTTCAGTGTGTGGGGAAGGGGATTCCGTGTGTGGGGAAGGAGTTTCAGTGTGTGGGGAAGGGGTTTCAGTGTGTGTGGAAGGGGTTTCAGTGTGTGGGGAAGGTCTTTCACTGTGTGGGGACGGGGTTTCAGTGTGTGGGGAAGGGGTTTCACTGTGTGGGGTAGGGGTATCAGTGTGTGGGGAATGGTTTCAGTGTGTTGGGAAGGTATTCAGTGTGTGGGGAAGGTGTCGCACTGTGAGGGGAAGTGTTTTCAGTGTGTGGGGAATGGATTCACTGTGTGGGGAATGGTTTCAGTGTGTGGGGAAGGGGTTTCACTGTGTGTGGAAGGTGTTTCAGTGTGGGGTGAAGGGGATTCAGTGTGTGGGGAAGGGTTTCAGTGTGTGGTGAATGGTTTCAGTGTGTGTGCCAAGGGTTTGAGTGTGTGGGGAACGTGTTTCAGTGTGTGGGGAAGGGGATTCACTGTGTGGGGAAGGGGTTTCAGTGTTTGGGGAAGGGGTTTCCGTGTGTGGGGACGATGTTTCAGTGTGTGGGGAAGGGGTTTCAGTGTGTGGGGAAGAGGTTTCAGTGCGTGGGGAATGGTTTCAGTGTGTGGGGAAGGGGTTTCAGTGTGTGGGGAAGGGGTTTCACTGTGTGGGGAAAGGGTTTCAGTGTGTGGGGAAGGGGTTTCACTGTGTGGGGAAGGTGTTTCAGTGTGTGGGGAAGGGGTTTCTCTGTGAGGGGAAGGCGTTTCAGTGTGTGGGGAAGGGGTTTCACTGTGTGGGGAAGGGGTTTCAGTGTGTGGGGAATGGTTTCAGTGTGTGGGGAAGGGGTTTCAGTGTGTGGGGAATGGGTTTCAGTGTGTGTGGAAGGGGTTTTAGTGTGTGGGGAATGTTTTCAGTGTGTGGGGAAGGGGTTTCAGTGTGTGTCGAAGGGGTTTCAGTGTGTGGGGAATGTGGTTCAGTGTGTGGGGAAGGGGTTTCAGTGTGTGGGGAATGGTTTCAGTGTGTGGGGAAGGGGTTTCACTGTGTGGGGAAGGGGTTTCAGTGTGTGGGGAATGGTTTCAGTGTGTGGGGAAGGGGTTTCAGTGTGTGGGGAAGGGGTTTCACTGTGTGGGGAAAGGGTTTCAGTGTGTGGGGAAGGGTTTTCACTGTGTGGGGAAGGGGTTTCAGTGTGTGGGGAAGGGGTTTCTCTGTGTGGGGAAGGGGTTTCAGTGTGTGGGGAAGGGGTTTCACTGTGTGGGGAAGGGGTTTCAGTGTGTGGGGAATGGTTTCAGTGTGTGGGGAAGGGGTTTCAGTGTGTGGGGAATGGGTTTCAGTATGTGTGGAAGGGGTTTCAGTGTGTGGGGAATGTTTTCAGTGTGTGGGGAAGGGGTTTCAGTGTGTGTCGAAGGGGTTTCAGTGTGTGGGGAATGTGGTTCAGTGTGTGGGGAAGGGGTTTCAGTGTGTGGGGAATGGTTTCAGTGTTTGGGGAAGGGGTTTCACTGTGTGGGGAAGGGGTTTCAGTGTGTGGGGAATGGTTTCAGTGTGTGGGGAAGGGGTTTCAGTGTGTGGGGAAGGGTTTCAGTGTGAGGGGAAGGGGATTCAGTGTGTGGGGACGGGGTTTCAGTGTGTGGGGCAGGGTTTCACTGTGTGGGGAATGTGTTTCAGTGTGTGGGGAAGGGGATTCAGTGTGTGGGGAAGCGTTTCAGTGTGTGGGGATGGGTTTCAGTGTGTGGGGAAGGGGTTTCAGTGTGTGGGGAAGGGTTTCAGTGTGTGGGGAATGGTTTCAGTGTGTGGGGAATGGTTTCAGCGTGTGGGGAAGGGGTTTTAGTGTGTGGGGAAGGGTTTCAGTGTGTGGGGAAGGGTTTCAGTGTGTGGGGAAGGGGTTTCAGTGTGTGGGGAAGGTGTTTCAGTGTGTGGGGAAGGGGTTTCAGTGTGTGGGGAAGGGTTTCAGTGTGTGGGGAAGGGGTTTCAGTGTGTGGGGAATGGTTTCAGTGTGTGGGCCAAGGGTTTGAGTGTGTGGGGAACGTGTTTCAGTGTGTGGGGAAAGGGATTCACTGTGTGGGGAAGGGGTTTCAGTGTTTGGGGAAGGGGTTTCGGTGTGTGGGGACGTTGTTTCAGTGTGTGGGGAAGGGGTTTCAGTGTGTGGGGAAGAGGTTTCAGTGCGTGGGGAATGGTTTCAGTGTGTGGGGAAGGGGTTTCAGTGTGTGGGGAAGGGGTTTCACTGTGTGGGGAAAGGGTTTCAGTGTGTGGGGAAGGGGTTTCACTGTGTGGGGAAGGGGTTTCAGTGTGTGGGGAAGGGGTTCACTGTGTGGGGTAGGGGTATCAGTGTGTGGGGAATGGTCTCAGTGTGTTGGGAAGGTATTCAGTGTGTGGGGAAGGTGTCTCACTGTGAGGGGAAGTGTTTTCAGTGTGTGGGGAATGGATTCACTGTGTGGGGAATGGTTTCAGTGTGTGGGGAAGGGGTTTCACTGTGTGTGGAAGGTGTTTCAGTGTGGGGTGAAGGGGATTCAGTGTGTGGGGAAGGGTTTCAGTGTGTGGGGAAGGGATTCAGTGTGTGGGGAAGGGGTTTCAGTATGTTGGGAAGGGTTTCAGTGTGTGGGGAATGGTTTCAGTGTGTGGGGAATGGTTTCAGCGTGTGGGGAAGGGGTTTCTGTGAGTGGGGAAGGGTTTCAGTGTGTGGGGAGCGGTTTCAGTGTGTGGGGAAGGGTTTCAGTGTGTGGGGAAGGAGTGTCAGTGAGTGGGGAAGGGTTTCAGTGTGTTGGTTTGGGTTTCAGTGTGAGGGGAAGGGTTTCAGTGTGTGGGGAAGGAGTTTCAGTGTGTGGGGAAGGTGTTTCACTGTGTGGGGAAGGGGTTCAGTGTGTAGGGTAGGTATTCAGTGTGTGGGGAAAGGGTTTCAGTATGTGGGGAAGGGTTTCAGTGTGTGGGGAGGGGTTTCAGTGTGTGAGGAAGGGTTTCAGTATGTGGGGAAGGAGTGTCAGTGTGTGGGGAAGGGTTACAGTGTGTTGGTATGGGTTTCAGTGTGAGGGGAAGGGTTTCAGTGTGTGGGGAAGGGTTTCAGTGTGTGGGGAATGGATTCACTGTGTGGGGAATGGTTTCAGTGTGGGGTGAAGGGGATTCAGTGTGTGGGGAAGGGTTTCAGTGTGTGGGGAAGGGATTCAGTGTGTGGGGAAGGGGTTTCAGTATGTGGGGAAGGGTTTCAGTGTGTGGGGACGGGGTATCTGTGTGTGGGGAAGGATTTCAGTGTGTGGGGAGGGGTTTCAGTGTGTGAGGAAGGGTTTCAGTGTGTGGGGAAGGAGTGTCAGTGTGTGGGGAAGGGGTACAGTGTGTTGGTATGGGTTTCAGTGTGAGGGGAAGGGGTTTCAGTGTGTGGGGAAGGGTTTCAGTGTGTGGGGAAGGGGATTCAGTGTGTGGGGACGGGGTTTCAGTGTGTGGGGTAGGGTTTCACTGTGTGGGGAATGTGTTTCAGTGTGTGGGGAAGGGGATTCAGTGTGTGGGGAAGGGTTTCAGTGTGTGGGGATGGGTTTCAGTGTGTGGGGAAGGGGTTTCAGTGTGTGGGGAAGGGTTTCAGTGTGTGGGGAATGGTTTCAGCGTGTGGGGAATGGTTTCAGCGTGTGGGGAAGGGGTTTCAGTGTGTGGGGAAGGGTTTCAGTGTGTGGGGAAGGGTTTCAGTGTGTGGGGAAGGGGTTTCAGTGTGTGGGGAAGGTGTTTCAGTGTGTGGGGAAGGGGATTCAGTGTGTGGGGAAGGGTTTCAGTGTGTGGGGAAGGGGTTTCAGTGTGTGGGGAATGGTTTCAGTGTGTGGGCCAAGGGTTTGAGTGTGTGGGGAACGTGTTTCAGTGTGTGGGGAAAGGGATTCACTGTGTGGGGAAGGGGTTTCAGTGTTTGGGGAAGGGGTTTCGGTGTGTGGGGATGTTGTTTCAGTGTGTGGGGAAGGGGTTTCAGTGTGTGGGGAAGAGGTTTCAGTGCGTGGGGAATGGTTTCAGTGTGTGGGGAAGGGGTTTCAGTGTGTGGGGAAGGGGTTTCACTGTGTGGGGAAAGGGTTTCAGTGTGTGGGGAAGGGGTTTCACTGTGTGGGGTAGGGGTATCAGTGTGTGGGGAATGGTTTCAGTGTGTTGGGAAGGTATTCAGTGTGTGGGGAAGGTGTCTCACTGTGAGGGGAAGTGTTTTCAGTTTGTGTGGAATGGATTCACTGTGTGGGGAATGGTTTCAGTGTGTGGGGAAGGGGTTTCACTGTGTGTGGAAGGTGTTACAGTGTGGGGTGAAGGGGATTCAGTGTGTGGGGAAGGGTTTCAGTGTGTGGGGAAGGGATTCAGTGTGTGGGGAAGGGGTTTCAGTATGTTGGGAAGGGTTTCAGTGTGTGGGGAATGGTTTCAGTGTGTGGGGAATGGTTTCAGCGTGTGGGGAAGGGGTTTCTGTGTGTGGGGAAGGGTTTCAGTGTGTGGGGAGCGGTTTCAGTGTGTGGGGAAGGGTTTCAGTGTGTGGGGAAGGAGTGTCAGTGTGTGGGGAAGGGTTACAGTGTGTTGGTATGGGTTTCAGTGTGAGGGGAAGGGTTTCAGTGTGTGGGGAAGGAGTTTCAGTGTGAGGGGAGGGGTTTCAGTGTGTGAGGAAGGGTTTCAGTGTGTGGGGAATGGATTCACTGTGTGGGGAATGGTTTCAGTGTGGGGTGAAGGGGATTCAGTGTGTGGGGAAGGGTTTCAGTGTGTGGGGAAGTGATTCAGTGTGTGGGGAAGGGGTTTCAGTATGTGGGGAAGGGTTTCAGTGTGTGGGGACGGGGTATCTGTGTGTGGGGAAGGATTTCAGTGTGTGGGGAGGGGTTTCAGTGTGTGAGGAAGGGTTTCAGTGTGTGGGGAAGGAGTGTCAGTGTGTGGGGAAGGGGTACAGTGTGTTGGTATGGGTTTCAGTGTGAGGGGAAGGGGTTTCAGTGTGTGGGGAAGGGTTTCAGTGTGTGGGGAAGGGGATTCAGTGTGTGGGGACGGGGTTTCAGTGTGTGGGGAAGGGGATTCAGTGTGTGGGGAAGGGTTTCAGTGTGTGGGGATGGGTTTCAGTGTGTGGGGAAGGGTTTTCAGTGTGTGGGGAAGGTTTTCAGTGTGTGGGGAATGGTTTCAGTGTGTGGGGAATGGTTTCAGCGTGTGGGGAAGTGGTTTCAGTGTGTGGGGAAGGGTTTCAGTGTGTGGGGAAGGGTTTCAGTGTGTGGGGAAGGGGTTTCAGTGTGTGGGGAAGGTGTTTCAGTGTGTGGGGAAGGGGATTCAGTGTGTGGGGAAGGGTTTCAGTGTGTGGGGAAGGGGTTTCAGTGTGTGGGGAATGGTTTCAGTGTGTGAGCCAAGGGTTTGAGTGTGTGGGGAACGTGTTTCAGTGTGTGGGGAAGGGGATTCACTGTGTGGGGAAGGGGTTTCAGTGTTTGGGGAAGGGGTTTCGGTGTGTGGGGACGTTGTTTCAGTGTGTGGGGAAGGGGTTTCAGTGAGTGGGGAAGAGGTTTCAGTGCGTGGGGAATGGTTTCAGTGTGTGGGGATGGGGTTTCAGTGTGTGGGGAAGGGGTTTCACTGTGTGGGGAAAGGGTTTCAGTGTGTGGGGAAGGGGTTTCACTGTGTGGGGAAGGGGTTTCAGTGTGTGGGGAAGGGATTTCACTGTGTGGGGTAGGGGTATCAGTGTGTGGGGAATGGTTTCAGTGTGTTGGGAAGGTATTCAGTGTGTGGGGAAGGTGTCTCACTGTGAGGGGAAGTGTTTTCAGTTTGTGGGGAATGGATTCACTGTGTGGGGAATGGTTTAAGTGTGTGGGGAAGGGGTTTCACTGTGTGTGGAAGGTGTTTCAGTGTGGGGTGAAGTGGATTCAGAGTGTGGGGAAAGGTTTCAGTGTGTGGGGAAGGGGTTTCAGTATGTTGGGAAGGGTTTCAGTGTGTGGGGAATGGTTTCAGTGTGTGGGGAATGGTTTCAGCGTGTGGGGAAGGGGTTTCTGTGTGTGGGGAAGGGTTTCAGTGTGTGGGGAGCGGTTTCAGTGTGTGGGGAAGGGTTTCAGTGTGTGGGGAAGGAGTGTCAGTGAGTGGGGAAGGGTTTCAGTGTGTTGGTATGGGTTTCAGTGTGAGGAGAAGGGTTTCAGTGTGTGGGGAAGGAGTTTCAGTGTGTGGGGAAGGTGTTTCACTGTGTGGGGAAGGGATTCAGTGTGTAGGGTAGGTATTCAGTGTGTGGGGAAAGGGTTTCAGTATGTGGGGAAGGGTTTCAGTGTGTGGGACGGGGTATCTGTGTGTGGGGAAGGATGTCAGTGTGTGGGGAGGGGTTTCAGTGTGTGAGTAAGGGTTTCAGTGTGTGGGGAAGGAGTGTCAGTGTGTGGGGAAGGGTTACAGTGTGTTGGTATGGGTTTCAGTGTGAGGAGAAGGGTTTCAGTGTGTGGGGAAGGAGTTTCAGTGTGTGGGGAGGGGTTTCAGTGTGTGTGGAAGGGTTTCAGTGTGTGGGGAATGGATTCACTGTGTGGGGAATGGTTTCAGTGTGTGGGGAACGGATTCAGTGTGTGGGGAAGGGCTTCCAGTATGTGGGGAAGGGTTTCAGTGTGTGGGGACGGGGTATCTGTGTGTGGGGAAGGATTTCAGTGTTTGGGAAGGGGTTTCAGTGTGTGAGGAAGGGTTTCAGTGTGTGGGGAAGGAGTGTCAGTGTGTGGGGAAGGGGTACAGTGTGTTGGTATGGGTTTCAGTGTGAGGGGAAGGGTTTCAGTGTGTGGGGAAGGAGTTTCAGTGTGTGGGGAAGGTGTTTCACTGTGTGAGGACGGGGTTTCAGTGTGTGGGGAAGAGGTTTCAGTGTGTAGGGTAGGGGTTTCAGCGTGTGGGGAAGGGTTTCAGTGTGTGGGGAAGGGGTTTCAGTGTGTGGGGAAGAGGTGTCATTGTGTGGGGATGTGTTTTCAGTGTGTGGGGAAGATGTTTCAGTGTGTGGGGACGGGGTTTCTGTGTGTGGGGAAGGGGTTTCCGTGTGTGGGGAAAGGGTTTCAGTGTGTGGGGAAGGGGTTTCACTGTGTGGGGAAGGGGTTTGAGTGTGTGGGGAATGGTTTCAGTGTGTGGGCCAAGGGTTTGAGTGTGTGGGGAACGTGTTTCAAAGTGTGGGGAAGGGGATTCACTGTGTGGGGAAGGGGTTTCAGTGTTTGGGGAAGGGGTTTCGGTGTGTGGGGACGTTGTTTCAGTGTGTGGGGAAGGGGTTTCAGTGTGTGGGGAAGAAGTTTCAGTGCGTGGGGAATGGTTTCAGTGTGTGGGGAAGGGGTTTCAGTGTGTGGGGAAGGGGTTTCACTGTGTGGGGAAAGGGTTTCCATGTGTGGGGAAGGGGTTTCACTGTGTGGGGAAGGGGTTTCAGTGTGTGGGGAAGGGGTTTCTCTGTGTGGGGAAGGGGTTTCCGTGTGTGGGGAAGGGGTTTCAATGTCTGGGGAAGGGTTTTCAGTGTGTGGGGAATGGTTTCAGTGTCTGGGGAAGGGGTTTCAGTGTGTGGGGAATGGGTTTCAGTGTGTGTGGAAGGGGCTTCAGTGTGTGGGGAATGGTTTCAGTGTGTGGGGAAGGGGTTTCAGTGTGTGTCGAAGGGGTTTCAGTGTGTGGGGAATGTGGTTCAGTGTGTGGGGAAGGGGTTTCAGTGTGTGGGGAATGGTTTCAGTGTGTGGGGAAGGGGTTTCTTTGTGTGGGGAAGGAGTTTCAGTGTGTGGGGAATGGTTTCAGTGTGTGGGGAAGGGGTTTCAGTGTGTGGGGAAGGGTTTCAGTGTGTGGGGAAGGGTTTCAGTGTGTGGGGAAGGGGATTCAGTGTGTGGGGATGGGGTTTCAGTGTGTGGGGAAGGGTTTCACTGTGTGGGGAATGTGTTTCAGTGTGTGGGGAAGGGGATTCAGTGTGTGGGGAAGGGTTTCAGTGTGTGGGGAAGGGTTTCAGTGTGTGGGGAAGGGGTTTCAGTGTGTGGGGAAGGGTTTCAGTGTGTGGGGAAGGGGTTTGACTGTGTGGGGAAGGGGTTTCAGTGTGTGGGGAATGGTTTCAGTGTGTGGGCCAAGGGTTTGAGTGTGTGGGGAACGTGTTTCAGTGTGTGGGGAAGGGGATTCACTGTGTGGGGAAGGGGTTTCAGTGTCTGGGGAAGGGGTTTCGGTGTGTGGGGACGTTGTTTCAGTGTGTGGGGAAGGGGTTTCAGTGTGTGGAGAAGAGGTTTCAGTGCGTGGGGAATGTTTTCAGTGTGTGGGGAAGGGGTTTCAGTGTGTGGGGAAGGGGTTTCACTGTGTGGGGAAAGGGTTTCAGTGTGTGGGGAAGGGGTTTCACTGTGTGGGGAAGGGGTTTCAGTGTGTGGGGAAGGGGTTTCACTGTGTGGGGTAGGGGTATCAGTGTGTGGGGAATGGTTCCAGTGTGTTGGGAAGGTATTCAGTGTGTGGGGAAGGTGTCTCACTGTGAGGGGAAGTGTTTTCAGTGTGTGGGGAATGGATTCACTGTGTGGGGAATGGTTTCAGTGTGTGGGGAAGGGGTTTCACTGTGTGTGGAAGGTGTTTCAGTGTGGGGTGAAGGGGATTCAGTGTGTGGGGAAGGGTTTCAGTGTGTGGGGAAGGGATTCAGTGTGTGGGGAAGGGGTTTCAGTATGTTGGGAAGGGTTTCAGTGTGTGGGGAATGGTTTCAGTGTGTGGGGAATGGTTTCAGCGTGTGGACAAGGGGTTTCTGTGTGTGGGGAAGGGTTTCAGTGTGTGGGGAGCGGTTTCAGTGTGTGGGGAAGGGTTTCAGTGTGTGGGGAAGGAGTGTCAGTGAGTGGGGAAGGGTTTCAGTGTGTTGGTATGGGTTTCAGTGTGAGGGGAAGGGTTTCAGTGTGTGAGGAAGGAGTTTCAGTGTGTGGGGAAGGAGTTTCACTGTGTGGGGAAGGGGTTTCAGTGTGTAGGGTAGGTATTCAGTGTTTGGGGAAGGTGTTTCAGTATGCGGGGAAGGGTTTCAGTGTGTGGGGACCGGGTATCTGTGTGTGGGGAAGGATGTCAGTGTGTGGGGAGGGGTTTCAGTGTGTGAGGAAGGGTTTCAGTGTGCGGGGAAAGAGTGTCAGTGTGTGGGGAAGGGTTACAGTGTGTTGGTATGGGTTTCAGTGTGAGGGGAAGGGTTTCAGTGTGTGGGGAAGGAGTTTCAGTGTGTGGGGAGGGGTTTCAGTGTGTGAGGAAGGGTTTCAGTGTGTGGGGAATGGATTCACTGTGTGGGGAATGGTTTCAGTGTGGGGTGAAGGGGATTCAGTGTGTGGGGAAGGGTTTCAGTGTGTGGGGAAGGGATTCAGTGTGTGGGGAAGGGGTTTCAGTATGTGGGGAAGGGTTTCAGTGTGTGGGGACGGGGTATCTGTGTGTGGGGAAGGATTTCAGTGTGTGGGGAGAGGTTTCAGTGTGTGAGGAAGGGTTTCAGTGTGTGGGGAAGGAGTGTCAGTGTGTGGGGAAGGGGTACAGTGTGTTGGTATGTGTTTCAGTGTGAGGGGAAGGGTTTCAGTGTGTGGGGAAGGAGTTTCAGTGTGTGGGGAAGGTGTTTCACTGTGTGGGGACGGGGTTTCAGTGTGTGGGGAAGCGGTTTCTGTGTGTAGGGTAGGGGTTTCAGCGTGTGGGGAAGTGTTACAGTGTGTGGGGAAGGGGTTTCAGTGTGTGGGGAAGAGGTGACATTGTGTGGGGATGGGTTTTCAGTGTGTGGGGAAGATGTTTCAGTGTGTGGGGACGGGGTTTCTGTGTGTGGGGAAGGGGTTTCCGTGTGTGGGGAAGGGGTTTGAGTGTGCGGGGAAGGGGTTTCAGTGTGTGGGGAATTGTCTCAGTGTGTGGGCCAAGGGTTTGAGTGTGTGGGGAACGTGTTTCAGTGTGTGGGGAAGGGGATTCACTGTGTGGGGAAGGGGTTTCAGTGTTTGGGGAAGGGGTTTCGGTGTGTGGGGACGTTGTTTCAGTGTGTGGGGAAGGGGTTTCAGTGTGTGGGGAAGAGATTTCAGTGTGTGGGGAATGGTTTCAGTGTGTGGGGAAGGGGTTTCAGTGTGTGGGGAAGGGGTTTCACTGTGTGGGGAAAGGGTTTCAGTGTGTGGGGAAGGTGTTTCACTGTGTGGGGAAGGGGATTCAGTGTGTGGGGAAGGGGTTTCTCTGTGTGGGGAAGGGGTTTCAGTGTGTGGGGTAGGGGTTTCACTGTGTGGGGAAGGGGTTTCAGTGTGTGGGGAATGGTTTCAGTGTGTGGGGAAGGGGTTTCAGTGTGTGTGGAAGGGGTTTCAGTGTGTGTGGAAGGGGTTTCAGTGTGTGGGGAATGTTTTCAGTGTGTGGGGAAGGGGTTTCAGTGTGTGTCGAAGGGGTTTCAGTGTGTGGGGAATGTGGTTCAGTGTGTGGGGAAGGGTTTTCAGTGTGTGGGGAATGGTTTCAGTGTGTGGGGAAGGGGTTTCACTGTGTGGGGAAGGGGTTTCAGTGTGTGGGGAATGGTTTCAGTGTGTGGGGAAGGGGTTTCAGTGTGTGGGGAAGGGTTTCAGTGTGTGGGGAAGGGGATTCAGTGTGTGGGGACGGGGTTTCAGTGTGTGGGGTAGGGTTTCACTGTGTGGGGAAGGAGTTTCAGTGTGTGGGGAAGGTGTTTCACTGTGTGGGGACGGGGTTTCAGTGTGTGGGGAAGCGGTTTCTGTGTGTAGGGTAGGGGTTTCAGCGTGTGGGGAAGTGTTACAGTGTGTGGGGAAGGGGTTTCAGTGTGTGGGGAAGAGGTGACATTGTGTGGGGATGGGTTTTCAGTGTGTGGGGAAGATGTTTCAGTGTGTGGGGACGGGGTTTCTGTGTGTGGGGAAGGGGTTTCCGTGTGTGGGGAAGGGGTTTGAGTGTGCGGGGAAGGGGTTTCAGTGTGTGGGGAATTGTCTCAGTGTGTGGGCCAAGGGTTTGAGTGTGTGGGGAATGTGTTTCAGTGTGTGGGGAAGGGGATTCACTGTGTGGGGAAGGGGTTTCAGTGTTTGGGGAAGGGGTTTCGGTGTGTGGGGACGTTGTTTCAGTGTGTGGGGAAGGGGTTTCAGTGTGTGGGGAAGAGATTTCAGTGTGTGGGGAATGGTTTCAGTGTGTGGGGAAGGGGTTTCAGTGTGTGGGGAAGGGGTTTCACTGTGTGGGGAAAGGGTTTCAGTGTGTGGGGAAGGTGTTTCACTGTGTGGGGAAGGGGATTCAGTGTGTGGGGAAGGGGTTTCTCTGTGTGGGGAAGGGGTTTCAGTGTGTGGGGTAGGGGTTTCACTGTGTGGGGAAGGGGTTTCAGTGTGTGGGGAATGGTTTCAGTGTGTGGGGAAGGGGTTTCAGTGTGTGTGGAAGGGGTTTCAGTGTGTGTGGAAGGGGTTTCAGTGTGTGGGGAATGTTTTCAGTGTGTGGGGAAGGGGTTTCAGTGTGTGTCGAAGGGGTTTCAGTGTGTGGGGAATGTGGTTCAGTGTGTGGGGAAGGGTTTTCAGTGTGTGGGGAATGGTTTCAGTGTGTGGGGAAGGGGTTTCACTGTGTGGGGAAGGGGTTTCAGTGTGTGGGGAATGGTTTCAGTGTGTGGGGAAGGGGTTTCAGTGTGTGGGGAAGGGTTTCAGTGTGTGGGGAAGGGGATTCAGTGTGTGGGGACGGGGTTTCAGTGTGTGGGGTAGGGTTTCACTGTGTGGGGAAGGTGTCTCAGTGTGTGGGGAAGGGGATTCAGTTTGTGGGGAAGGGTTTCAGTGTGTTGGGAAGGGGTTTCAGTGTGTGGGGAAGGGGTTTCAGTGTGTGGGGAAGGGTTTCAGTGTGTGGGGAATGGTTTCAGTGTGTGGGGAATGGTTTCAGTGTGTGGGGAATGGTTTCAGCGTGTGGGGAAGTGGTTTCAGTGTGTGAGGAAGGGTTTCAGTGTGTGGGGAAGGGTTTCAGTGTGTGGGGAAGGGGTTTCAGTGTGTGGGGAAGGGTTTCAGTGTGTGGGTATGGGTTTCAGTGTGTGGGGAAGGGTTTCAGTGTGTGGGGTAGGAGTTTCAGTGTGTGGGAAGGTGTTTCACTGTGTGTGGACCGGGTTCAGTGTGTGGGGAAGTGGTTTCAGTGTGTAGGGTAGGGATTTCAGTGTGTGGGGATGGGTTTCAGTGTGTGGGGAAGGGGTTTCAGTGTGTGGGGAAGGGGTTTCCGTGTGTGGGGGCAAGGGGTTTCAGTGTGTGGGGAACTGATTCAGTGTGTGGGGAAAGGTTTTCAGTGTGTGGTGAAGGTGATTCAGTGTGTGGGGAAGGGGATTCTCTGGGTGGGGAAGGGGTTTCAGTGTGTGGGGAAGGGGTTTCAGTGTGTGGGGAAGGGGTTTCAGTGTGTGTGGAAGGGGTTTCAGTGTGTGGGGAATGGTTTCAATGTGTGGGGAATGGTTTCAGTGTGTGGGGAAGGGGTTTCAGTGTGTGGGGAAGGGGTTTCAGTGTGTGTGGAAGGCTTTTCAGTGTGTGGGGAATGGTTTCAATGTGTGGGGAAGGGGTTTCAGTGTGTGTGGAAGGGGATTCAGTGTGTGGGGAATGGTTCAGTGTGTGGGGAAGGTGTTTCAGTGTGTGGGCAATGGTTTCACTGTGTGGGGAAGTGGTTTCCGTGTGTAGGGAAGGGGTTTCAGTGTGTGGGGAATGGTTTCAGTGTGTGGGGAAGGGGTTTCAGTGTGTGGGGAAGGGGTTTCAGTGTGTGTGGAAGGGGTTTCCGTGAGTGGGAAAGGGTTTCAGTGTGTGGGGAATGGTTTCAGTGTGTGGGGAAGGGGTTTCAGTGTGTGGGGAAGGGTTTCAGTGTGTGGGTATGGGTTTCAGTGTGTGGGAAATAGTTTCAGTGTGTGGGGAAGGAGTTTCCATGTGTGGGAAGGTGTTTCACTGTGTGGGGACGGGGTTCAGTGTGTGGGGAAGGGGTTTCAGTGTGTAGGGTAGGGGTTTCAGTGTGTGGGGATGGGTTTCAGTGTGTGGGGAAGGGGTTTCAGTGTGTGGGGAGGGGGTTTCAGTCTGGGGGAAGGGGTTTCCGTGTGTGGGGAATGGTTTTCAGTGTGTGGGGAATTGATTCATTGTGTGGGGAAAGGTTTTCAGTGTGTGGGGAAGGTGTTTCAGTGTGTGGGGAAGGGGATTCTCTGGGTGGGGAAGGCGTTTCAGTGTGTGGGGAAGGGGTTTCAGTGTGTGGGGAAGGGGTTTCAGTGTGTTGGGAATGGTTTCAGTGTGTGGGGAAGGGGTTTCAGTGTGTGGGGAAGGGGTTTCAGTGTGTGTGGAAGGGGATTCAGTGTGTGGGGAATGGTTTCAATGTGTGGGGAAGGGGTTTCAGTGTATGTGGAAGAGGTTGCATTGTGTGGGGAATTGTGGTTCAGTGTTTGGGGAAGGGGTTTCAGTGTGTGGGGAATGGTTTCAGTGTGTGGGGAAGGGGTTTCAGTGTGTGGGGAAGGGGTTTCAGTGTGTGGGGAAGGGGTTTCTCTGTGTGGGGAAGGTGTTTCAATGTATGGGGAAGGGGTTTCAGTGTGTGGGGAAGGGGTTTCAGTGTGTGGGGAATGGTTTCAGTGTGTGGGGAAGGGGTTTCAGTGTGTGGGGAATGGGTTTCAGTGTGGGTGGAAGGGGTTTCAGTGTGTGGGGAATGGTTTCAGTGTGTGGAGAAGGGGTTTCAGTGTGAGTCGAAGGGGTTTCAGTGTGTGGGGTATGTGGTTCAGTGTGTGGGGAAGGGGTTTCAGTGTGTGGGGAATGTTTTCAGTGTGTGGGGAAGGGGTTTCAGTGTGTGGGGAAGGGTTTCAGTGTGTGGGGACGGGGTTCAGTGTGTGGGGTAGGAGTTTCAGTGTGTGGGAAGGTGTTTCACTGTGTGGGGACCGGGTTCAGTGTGTGGGGAATTGGTTTCAGTGTGTAGGGTAGGGGTTTCAGTGTGTGGGGATGTGTTTCAGTGTGTGGGGAAGGGGTTTCTGTGTGTGGGGAAGGGGTTTCCGTGTGTGGGGCAAGGGGTTTCAGTGTGTGGGGAACTGATTCAGTTTGTGGTGAAAGGTTTTCAGTGTGTGGGGAAGGTGATTCAGTGTGTGGGGAAGGGGATTCTCTGGGTGGGGAAGGGGTTTCAGTCTGTGGGGAAGGGGTTTCAGTGTGTGGGGAAGGCGTTTCAGTGTGTGGGGAATGTTTTCAGTGTGTGGGGAAGGGGTTTCAGTGTGTGGGGAAGGGGTTTCAGTGTGTGTGGAAGGGGTTTCAGTGTGTGGGGAAGGGGTTCAATGTGTGGGGAAGGGGTTTCAGTGTGTGTGGAAGGGGTTTCAGTGTGTGGGGAATGGTTCAGTGTGTGGGGAAGGGGTTTCAGTGTGTGGGGAATGGTTTCAGTGTGTGGGGAATGTTTTCAGTGTGTGGGGAAGGTGTTTCACTGTGTGGGGAAGGGGTTTCAGTGTGTGGGGAATGGTTCCAGTGTGTGGGGAAGGGGTTTCTGTGTGTGGTGAAGGGTTTCAGCGTGTGGGGAAGGGTTTCAGTGTGTGGGGAAGGGGTTTCAGTGTGTGGGGAAGAGGTGTCACTGTGTGGGGATGGGTTTTCAGTGTGTGGGGAAGATGTTTCAGTGTGTGCGGACGGGGTTTATGTGTGTGGGGAAGGGGTTTCCGTGTGTGGGGAAAGGGTTTCAGTGTGTGGGGAAGGGGTTTCAGTGTGTGGGGAGGGGGTTTCAGTCTGTGGGGAAGGGGTTTCCGTGTGTGGGAAGGTGTTTCACTGTGTGGGGACGGGGTTCAGTGTGTGGGGAAGGGGTTTCAGTGTGTAGGGTAGGGGTTTCAGTGTGTGGGGATGGGTTTCAGTGTGTGGGGAAGGGGTTTTAGTGTGTGGGGAGGGGGTTTCAGTCTGTGGGAAAGGGGTTTCCGTGTGTGGGGAAGGGGTTTCAGTGTGTGGGGAATTGATTCAGTGTGTGGGGAAAGGTTTTCAGTGTGTGGGGAAGGTGATTCAGTGAGTGGGGAAGGGGATTCTCTGGGTGGGGAAGGGGTTTCAGTGTGTGGGGAAGGGGTTTCAGTGTGTGGGGAAGGGGTTTCAGTGTGTGGGGAAGGGGTTTCAGTGTTTGGGGAAAGGGTTTCAGTGTGTGGGGAAAGGGGTTTCAGTGATGTGGAAGGGGATTCAGATTGTGGGGAATGGTTTCAATGTGTGGGGAAGGGGTTTCAGTGTATGTGGAAGGGGTTTCATTGTGTGGGGAATTGTGGTTCCGTGTGTGGGGAAGGGGTTTCAGTGTGTGGGGAATGGTTTCAGTGTGTGGGGAAGGGGTTTCACTGTGTGGGGAAGGGGTTTCAGTGTGTGGGGAATGGGTTTCTCTGTGTGGGGAAGGTGTTTCAGTGTATGGGGAAGGGTTTTCAGTGTGTGGTAAAGGGTTTCAGTGTGTGGGGAATGGTTTCAGTGTGTGGGGAAGGGGTTTCAGTGTGTGGGGAATGGTTTCAGTGTGTGCGGAAGGGGTTTCAGTGTGTGGGGAAGGGGTTTCAGTGTGTGTGGAAGGGGTTTCAGTGTGTGGGAAAGGGTTTCAGTGTGTGGGGAATGGTTTCAGTGTGTGGGGAAGGGGTTTCAGTGTGTGGGGAAGGGTTTCAGTGTGTGGGTATGGGTTTCAGTGTGTGGGCAATGGTTTCAGTGTGTGGGGAAGGAGTTTCCGTGTGTGGGAAGGTGTTTCACTGTGTGGGGACGGGGTTCAGTGTGTGGGGAAGGGGTTTCAGTGTGTAGGGAATTGTGGATCAGTGTGTGGGGAAGGGGTTTCAGTGTGTGGGGAATGGTCTCAGTGTGTGGGGAAGGGGTTTCACTGTGTGGGGAAGGGGTTTCAGTGTGTGGGGAAGGGGTTTCTCTGTGTGGGGAAGGTGTTTCAGTGTATGGGGAAGGGGTTTCAGTTTGTGGGGAAGTGGTTTCAGTGTGTGGGGAATGGTTTCAGTGTGTGGGGAAGGGGTTTCAGTGTGTGGGGAATGGGTTTCATTGGGTGTGGGAGGGGTTTCAGTGTGTGGGGAATGGTTTCAGTGTGTGGGGAAGGGGTTTCAGTGTGAGTCGAAGGGGTTTCAGTGTGTGGGGAATGTGGCTCAGTGTGTGGGGAAGGGGTTTCAGTGTGTGGGGAAGGGTTTCACTGTGTGGGGAAGTGGTTTCACTGTGTGGGGAAGGGGTTTCAGTGTGTGGGGAATGGTTTCAGTGTGTGGGGAAGGGGTTTCAGTGTGTGGGGAAGGGTTTAAGTGTGTGGGGACGGGGTTTCAGTGTGTGGGGTAGGAGTTTCAGTGTGTGGGAAGGTGTTTCACTGTGTGGGGACCGGGTTCAGTGTGTGGGGAAGTGGTTTCAGTGTGTAGGGTAGGGGTTTCAGTGTGTGGGGATGTGTTTCAGTGTTTGGGGAAGGGGTTTCAGTGTGTGGGGAAGGGGGTTCCGTGTGTGGGGCAAGGGGTTTCAGTGTGTGGGGAACTGATTCAGTGTGTGGGGAAAGGTTTTCAGTGTGTGGGGGCAAGGGGTTCAGTGTGTGGGGAAGGTGATTCAGTGTGTGGGGAAGGGGATTCTCTGGGTGGGGAAGGGGTTTCAGTGTGTGGGGAAGGGGTTTCAGTGTGAGGGGAAGGCGTTTCAGTGTGTGGGGAATGGTTTCAGTGTGTGAGGAAGGGGTTTCAGTGTGTGGGGAAGGGGTTTCAGTGTGTGTGGAATGGGTTTCAGTGTGTGGGGAAGTGGTTCAATGTGTGGGGAAGGGGTTTCAGTGTGTGTGGAAGGGGTTTCAGTGTGTGGGGAATGGTTCAGTGTGTGGGGAAGGGGTTTCAGTGTGTGGGGAATGGTTTCAGTGTGTGGGGAAGGGGTTTCAGTGTGTGGTGAAGGGTTTCAGTGTGTGGGGAAGGGGTTTCAGTGTGTGGGGATGGGGTTTCAGAGTGTGGGGAAGGGCATTCAGAGTGTGGGGAAGGTGTTTCACTGTGTGGGTAAGGGGTTTCAGTGTGTGGGGAATGGTTCCAGTGTGTGGGGAAGGGGTTTAAGTGTGTGGTGAAGGGTTTCAGCGTGTGGGGAAGGGTTTCAGTGTGTGGGGAAGGGGTTTCATTGTGTGGGGAAGAGGTGTCACTGTGTGGGGATGGGTTTTCAGTGTGTGGGGAAGATGTTTCAGTGTGTGCGGACCGGGTTTCTGTGTGTGGGGAAGGGGTTTCCGTGTGTGGGGAAAGGGTTTCAGTGTGTGGGGAAGGGGTTTCAGTGTGTGGGGAGGGGGTTTCAGTCTGTGGGGAAGGAGTTTCCGTGTGTGGGAAGGTGTTTCACTGTGTGGGGACGGGGTTCAGTGTGTGGGGAAGGGGTTTCAGTGTGTAGGGTAGGGGTTTCAGTGTTTGGGGATTGGTTTCAGTGTGTGGGGAAGGGGTTTCAGTGTGTGGGGAGGGGGTTTCAGTCTGTGGGGAAGGGGTTTCCGTGTGTGGGGAAGGGGTTTCAGTGTGTGGGGAATTGATTCAGTGTGTGGGGAAGGGGTTTCAGTGTGTGGGGAATGTGGTTCAGTGTGTGGGGAAGGGGTTTCAGTGTGTGGGGAAGGGTTTCAGTGTGTGGGGAAGTGGTTTCACTGTGTGGGGAAGGGGTTTCAGTGTGTGGGGAATGGTTTCAGTGTGTGGGGAAGGGGTTTCAGTGTGTGGGGAAGGGTTTCAGTGTGTGGGGACGGGGTTTCAGTGTGTGGGGTAGGAGTTTCAGTGTGTGGGAAGGTGTTTCACTGTGTGGGGACCGGGCTCAGTGTGTGGGGAAGTGGTTTCAGTGTGTAGGGTAGGGGTTTCAGTGTGTGGGGATGTGTTTCAGTGTGTGGGGAAGGGGTTTCAGTGTGTGGGGAAGGGGTTTCCGTGTGTGGGGCAAGGGGTTTCAGTGTGTGGTGAACTGATTCAGTGTGTGGGGAAAGGTTTTCAGTGTGTGGGGAAGGTGATTCAGTGTGTGGGGAAGGGGATTCTCTGGGTGGGGAAGGGGTTTCAGTGTGTGGGGAAGGGGTTTCAGTGTGTGGGGGAAGGCGTTTCAGTGAGTGGGGAATGGTTTCAGTGTGTGGGGAAGGGGTTTCAGTGTGTGGGGAAGGGGTTTCAGTGTGTGTGGAATGGGTTTCAGTGTGTGGGGAAGGGGTTCAATGTGTGGGGAAGGGGTTTTAGTGTGTGTGGAAGGGGTTTCTTTGTGTGGGGAATGGTTCAGTGTGTGGGGAAGGGGTTTCAGTGTGTGGGGAATGGTTTCAGTGTGTGGGGAAGTGGTTTCAGTGTGTGGGGAATGGTTCCAGTGTGTGGGGAAGGGGTTTAAGTGTGTGGTGAAGGTTTTCAGCGTGTGGGGAAGGGTTTCAGTGTGTGGGGAAGGGGTTTCAGTGTGTGGGGAAGAGGTGTCACTGTGTGGGGATGGGTTTTCAGTGTGTGGGGAAGATGTTTCAGTGTGTGCGGACCGGGTTTCTGTGTGTGGGGAAGGGGTTTCCGTGTGTGGGGAAAGGGTTTCAGTGTGTGGGGAAGGGGTTTCAGTGTGTGGGGAGGGTGTTTCAGTCTGTGGGGAAGGAGTTTCCGTATGTGGGAAGGTGTTTCACTGTGTGGGGACGGGGTTCAGTGTGTGGGGAAGGGGTTTCAGTGTGTAGGGTAGGGGTTTCTGTGTTTGGGGATGGGTTTCAGTGTGTGGGGAAGGGGTTTCAGTGTGTGGGGAGGGGGTTTCAGTCTGTGGGGAAGGGGTTTCCGTGTGTGGGGAAGGGGTTTCAGTGTGTGGGGAATTGATTCAGTGTGTGGGGAAAGGTTTTCAGTGTGTGGGGAAGGTGATTCAGTGAGTGGGGAAGGGGATTCTCTGGGTGGGGAAGGGGTTTCAGTGTGTGGGGAAGGGGTTTCAGTGTGTGGGGAAGGGGTTTCAGTGTGTGGGGAATGGTTTCAGTGTGTGGGGAAAGGGTTTCAGTGTGTGGGGAAAGGGTTTCAGTGTGTGTGGAAGGGGATTCAGTGTGTGGGGAATGGTTTCAATGTGTGGGGAAGGGGTTTCAGTGTATGTGGAAGGGGTTTCATTGTGTGGGGAATTGTGGTTCAGTGTGTGGGGAAGGGGTTTCAGTGTGTGGGGAATGGTTTCAGTGTGTGGGGAAGGGGTTTCACTGTGTGGGGAAGGGGTTTCAGTGTGTGGGGAATGGGTTTCTCTGTGTGGGGAAGGTGTTTCAGTGTATGGGGAAGGGTTTTCAGTGTGCGGGAAAGGGTTTCAGTGTGTGGGGAATGGTTTCAGTGTGTGGGGAAGGGGTTTCAGTGTGTGGGGAATGGTTTCAGTGTGTGGGGAAGGGGTTTCAGTGGGTGGGGAAGGGGTTTCAGTGTGTGTGGAAGGGGTTTCAGTGTGTGGGAAAGGGTTTCAGTGTGTGGGGAATGTTTTCAGTGTGTGGGGAAGGGGTTTCAGTGTGTGGGGAAGGGTTTCAGTGTGTGGGTATGGGTTTCAGTGTGTGGGGAATGGTTTCAGTGTGTGGGGAAGGAGTTTCAGTGTGTGGGAAGGTGTTTCACTGTGTGGCGACGGGGTTCAGTGTGTGGGGAAGGGGTTTCAGTGTGTAGGGTAGGGGTTTCAGTGTGTGGGGAAGGGGTTTCAGTGTGTGGGGAGGAGGTTTCAGTCTGTGGGGAAGGGGTTTCCGTGTGTGGGGAAGGGGTTTCAGTGTGTGGGGAATTGATTCAGTGTGTGGGGAAAGGTTTTCAGTGTGTGGGGAAGGTGATTCAGTGTGTGGGGAAGGGGATTCTCTGGGTGGGGAAGGGGTTTCAGTGTGTGGGGAAGGGTTTTCAGTGTGTGGGGAAGGGGTTTCAGTGTGTGGGGAATGGTTTCAGTGAGTGGGGAAGGGGTTTCAGTGTGTGGGGATGGGGTTTCAGTGTGTGTGGAAGGGGATTCAGTGTGTGGGGAATGGTTTCAATGTGTGGGGAAGGGGTTTCAGTGTATGTGGAAGGGGTTTCATTGTGTGGGGAATCGTGGTTCAGTGTGTGGGGAAGGGGTTTCAGTGTGTGTGGAAGGGGATTCAGTGTGTGGGGAATGGTTTCAATGTGTGGGGAAGGGGTTTCAGTGTATGTGGAAGGGGTTTCATTGTGTGGGGAATTGTGGTTCAGTGTGTGGGGAAGGGGTTTCAGTGTGCGGGGAATGGTTTCAGTATGTGGGGAAGGGGTTTCACTGTGTGGGGAAGGGTTTTCAGTGTGTGGGGAAGGGGTTCCTCTGTGTGGGGAAGGTGTTTCAGTGTATGGGGAAGGGGTTTCAGTGTGTGGGGAAGGGGTTTCAGTGTGTGGGGAATGGTTTCAGTGTGTGGGGAAGGGGTTTCAGTGTGTGGGGAAGGGGTTTCAGTGTGTGTGTAAGGGGTTTCAGTGTGTGGGGAATGGTTTCAGTGTGTGGGGAAGGGGTTTCAGTGTGAGTCGAAGGGGTTTCAGTGTGTGGGGAAAGTGGTTCACTGTGTGGGGAAGGGGTTTCAGTCTGTGGGGAATGGTTTCAGTGTGTGGGGAAGTGGTTTCACTGTGTGGGGAAGGGGTTTCAGTGTGTGGGGAATGGTTTCAGTGTGTGGGGAAGGGTTTTCAGTGTGTGCGGAAGGGTTTCAGTGTGTGGGGACGGGGTTTCAGTGTGTGGGGTAGGAGTTTCAGTGTGTGGGAAGGTGTTTCACTGTGTGGGGACCGGGTTCAGTGTGTGGGGAAGTGGTTTCAGTGTGTAGGGTAGGGGTTTCAGTGTGTGGGGATGTGTTTCAGTGTGTGGGGAAGGGGTTTCAGTGTGTGGGGAAGGGGTTTCTTTGTGTGGGGCAAGGGGTTTCAGTGTTTGGGGAACTGATACAGTGTGTGGGGAAAGGTTTTCAGTGTGTGGGGAAGGTGATTCAGTGTGTGGGGAAGGGGATTCTCTGGGTGGGGAAGGGGTTTCAGTGTGTGGGGAAGGGGTTTCAGTGTGTTGGGAAGGCGTTTCAGTGTGTGGGGAATGGTTTCAGTGTGTGGGGAAGGGGTTTCAGTGTGTGGGGAAGGGGCTTCAGTGTGGGTGGAAGGGGTTTCAGTGTGTGGGGAAGGGGTTCAATGTGTGGGGAAGGGGTTTCAGTGTGTGTGGAAGGGGTTTCTGTGTGTGGGGAAGGGGTTTCCGTGTGTGGGGAAAGGGTTTCAGTGTGTGGGGAAGGGGTTTCAGTGTGTGGGGAGGGTGTTTCAGTCTGTGGGGAAGGAGTTTCCGTATGTGGGAAGGTGTTTCACTGTGTGGGGACGGGGTTCAGTGTGTGGGGAAGGGGTTTCAGTGTGTAGGGTAGGGGTTTCAGTGTTTGGGGATGGGTTTCAGTGTGTGGGGAAGGGGTTTCAGTGTGTGGGGAGGGGGTTTCAGTCTGTGGGGAAGGGGTTTCCGTGTGTGGGGAAGGGGTTTCAGTGTGTGGGGAATTGATTCAGTGTGTGGGGAAAGGTTTTCAGTGTGTGGGGAAGGTGATTCAGTGAGTGGGGAAGGGGATTCTCTGGGTGGGGAAGGGGTTTCAGTGTGTGGGGAAGGGGTTTCAGTGTGTGGGGAAGGGGTTTCAGTGTGTGGGGAATGGTTTCAGTGTGTGGGGAAAGGGTTTCAGTGTGTGGGGAAAGGGTTTCAGTGTGTGTGGAAGGGGATTCAGTGTGTGGGGAATGGTTTCAATGTGTGGGGAAGGGGTTTCAGTGTATGTGGAATGGGTTTCATTGTGTGGGGAATTGTGGTTCAGTGTGTGGGGAAGGGGTTTCAGTGTGTGGGGAATGGTTTCATTGTGTGGGGAAGGGGTTTCACTGTGTGGGGAAGGGGTTTCAGTGTGTGGGGAATGGGTTTCTCTGTGTGGGGAAGGTGTTTCAGTGTATGGGGAAGGGTTTTCAGTGTGCGGGAAAGGGTTTCAGTGTGAGGGGAATGGTTTCAGTGAGTGGGGAAGGGGTTTCAGTGTGTGGGGAATGGTTTCAGTGTGTGGGGAAGGGGTTTCAGTGGGTGGGGAAGGGGTTTCAGTGTGTGTGGAAGGGGTTTCAGTGTGTGGGAAAGGGTTTCAGTGTGTGGGGAATGTTTTCAGTGTGTGGGGAAGGGGTTTCAGTGTGTGGGGAAGGGTTTCAGTGTGTGGGTATGGGTTTCAGTGTGTGGGGAATGGTTTCAGTGTGTGGGGAAGGAGTTTCAGTGTGTGGGAAGGTGTTTCACTGTGTGGGGACGGGGTTCAGTGTGTGGGGAAGGGGTTTCAGTGTGTAGGGTAGGGGTTTCAGTGTGTGGGGAAGGGGTTTCAGTGTGTGGGGAGGAGGTTTCAGTCTGTGGGGAAGGGGTTTCAGTGTGTGGTGAAGGGTTTCAGTGTTTGGGGAAGGGGTTTCAGTGTGTGGGGACGGGGTTTCAGAGTGTGGGGAAGGGCATTCAGAGTGTGGGGAAGTTGTTTCACTGTGTGGGGAAGGGGTTTCAGTGTGTGGGGAATGGTTCCAGTGTGTGGGGAAGGGGTTTCAGTGTGTGGTGAAGGGTTTCAGCGTGTGGGGAAGGGTTTCAGTGTGTGGGGAAGGGGTTTCAGTGTGTGGGGAAGAGGTGTCACTGTGTGGGGATGGGTTTTCAGTGTGTGGGGAAGATGTTTCAGTGTGTGGGGACGGGGTATCTCTGTGTGGGGAAGGTGTTTCAGTGTATGGGGAAGGGGTTTCAGTGTGTGGGGAAGGGGTTTCAGTGTGTGGGGAATGGTTTCAGTGTGTGGGGAAGGGGTTTCAGTGTGTGGGGAAGGGGTTTCAGTGTGTGTGGAAGGGGTTTCAGTGTGTGGGGAATGGTTTCAGTGTGTGGGGAAGGGGTTTCAGTGTGAGTCGAAGGGGTTTCAGTGTGTGGGGAATGTGGTTCAGTGTGTGGGGAAGGGGTTTCAGTGTGTGGGGAATGGTTTCAGTGTGTGGGGAAGTGGTTTCACTGTGTGGGGAAGGGGTTTCAGTGTGTGGGGAATGGTTTCAGTGTGTGGGGAAGGGGTTTCAGTGTGTGGGGAAGGGTTTCAGTGTGTGGGGACGGGGTTTCAGTGTGTGGGGTAGGAGTTTCAGTGTGTGGGAAGGTGTTTCACTGTGTGGGGACCGGGTTCAGTGTGTGGGGAAGTGGTTTCAGTGTGTAGGGTAGGGGATTCAGTGTGTGGGGATGTGTTTCAGTGTGTGGGGAAGGGGTTTCTGTGTGTGGGGAAGGGGTTTCCGTGTGTGGGGCAAGGGGTTTCAGTGTTTGGGGAACTGATTCAATGTGTGGGGAAAGGTTTTCAGTGTGTGGGGAAGGTGATTCAGTGTGTGGGGAAGGGGATTCTCTGGGTGGGGAAGGGGTTTCAGTGTGTGGGGAAGGGGTTTCAGTGTGTGGGGAAGGCGTTTCAGTGTGTGGGGAATGGTTTCAGTGTGTGGGGAAGGGGTTTCAGTGTGTGGGGAAGGGGTTTGAGTGTGGGTGGAAGGGGTTTCAGTGTGTGGGGAAGGGGTTCAATGTGTGGGGAAGGGGTTTCAGTGTGTGTGGAAGGTGTTTCAGTGTGTGGGGAATGGTTCAGTGTGTGGGGAAGGGGTTTCAGTGTGTGGGGAATGGTTTCAGTGTGTGGGGAAGGGGTTTCAGTGTGTGGTGAAGGGTTTCAGTGTGTGGGGAAGGGGTTTCAGTCTGTGGGGACGGGGTTTCAGAGTGTGGGGAAGGGCATTCAGAGTGTGGGGAAGTTGTTTCACTGTGTGGGGAAGGGGTTTCAGTGTGTGGGGAATGGTTCCAGTGTGTGGGGAAGGGGTTTCAGTGTGTGGTGAAGGGTTTCAGCGTGTGGGGAAGGGTTTCAGTGTGTGGGGAAGGGGTTTCAGTGTGTGGGGAAGAGGTGTCACTGTGTGGGGATGGGTTTTCAGTGTTTGGGGAAGATGTTTCAGTGTGTGGGGACGGGGTTTCTGTGTGTGGGGAAGGGGTTTCCGTGTGTGGGGAAAGGGTTTCAGTGTGTGGGGAAGGGGTTTCAGTGTGTGGGGAGGGGGTTTCAGTCTGTGGGGAAGGAGTTTCCGTGTGTGGGAAGGTGTTTCACAGTGTGGGGACGGGGTTCAGTGTGTGGGGAAGGATTTTCAGTGTGTAGGGTAGGGGTTTCAGTGTGTGGGGATGGGTTTCAGTGTGTGGGGAAGGGGTTTCAGTGTGTGGGGAGGGTGTTTCAGTCTGTGGGGAAGGGGTTTCCGTGTGTGGGGAAGGGGTTTCAGTGTGTGGGGAATTGATTCAGTGTGTGGGGAAAGGTTTTCAGTGTGTGGGGAAGGTGATTCAGTGTGTGGGGAAGGGGATTCTCTGGGTGGGGAAGGGGTTCAGTGTGTGGGGACGGGGTTTCAGTGTGTGGGGAAGGGGTTTCAGTGTGTGGGGAATGGTTTCAGTGTGTGGGGAAAGGGTTTCAGTGTGTGTGGAAGGGGATTCAGTGTGTGGGGAATGGTTTCAATGTGTGGGGAAGGGGTTTCAGTGTATGTGGAAGGGGTTTCATTGTGTGGGGAATTGTGGTTCAGTGTGTGGGGAAGGGGTTTCAGTGTGTGGGGAATGGTTTCAGTGTTTGGGGAAGGGGTTTCTCTGTGTGGGAAAGGGGTTTCAGTGTGTGGAGAATGGGTTTCTCTGTGTGGGGAAGGTGTTTCAGTGCATGGGGAAGGGGTTTCAGTGTGTGGGGAAGGGGTTTCAGTGTGTGGGGAATGGTTTCAGTGTGTGGGGAAGGGGTTTCAGTGTGTGGGGAAGGGGTTTCAGTGTGTGTGGAAGGGGTTTCAGTGTGTGGGGAATGGTTTCAGTGTGTGGGGAAGGGGTTTCAGTGTGAGTCGAAGAGGTTTCAGTGTGTGGGTAATGTGGTTCAGTGTGTGGGGAAGGGGTTTCAGTGTGTGGGGAATGATTTCAGTGTGTGGGGAAGTGGTTTCATTGTGTGGGGAAGGGGTTTCAGTGTGTGGGGAATGGTTTCAGTGTGTGGGGAAGGGGTTTCAGTGTGTGGGGAAGGGTTTCAGTGTGTGGGGACGGGGTTTCAGTGTGTGGGGTAGGAGTTTCAGTGTGTGGGAAGGTGTTTCACTGTGTGGGGACCAGGTTCAGTGTGTGGGGAAGTGGTTTCAGTGTGTAGGGTAGGTGTTTCAGTGTGTGGGGATGTGTTTCAGTGTGTGGGGAAGGGGTTTCAGTGTGTGGGGAAGGGGTTTCAGTGTGTGTGGAAGGGGTTTCAGTGTGTGGGGAATGGTTCAGTGTGTGGGGAAGGGGTTTCAGTGTGTGTGGAAGGGGTTTCAGTGTGTGGGGAATGGTTCAGTGTGTGGGGAAGGGATTTCAGTGTGTGGGGAATGGTTTCAGTGTGTGGGGAAGGGGTTTCAGTGTGTGGTGAAGGGTTTCAGTGTGTGGGGAAGGGGTTTCAGTGTGTGGGGACGGGGTTTCAGAGTGTGGGGAAGGGCATTCAGAGTGTGGGGAAGTTGTTTCACTGTGTGGGGAAGGGGTTTCAGTGTGTGAGGAATGGTTCCAGTGTGTGGGGAAGGGGTTTCAGTGTGTGGTGAAGGGTTTCAGCGTGTGGGGAAGGGCTTCAGTGTGTGGGGAAGGGGTTTCAGTGTGTGGGGAAGAGGTGTCACTGTGTGGGGATGGGTTTTCAGTGTGTGGGGAAGATGTTTCAGTGTGTGGGGACGGGGTTTCTGTGTGTGGGGAAGGGGTTTCCGTGTGTGGGGAAAGGGTTTCAGTGTGTGGGGAAGGGGTTTCAGTGTGTGGGGAGGGGGTTTCAGTCTGTGGGGAAGGAGTTTCCGTGTGTGGGAAGGTGTTTTACTGTGTGGGGACGGGGTTCAGTGTGTGGGGAAGGATTTTCAGTGTGTAGGGTAGGGGTTTCAGTGTGTGGGGATGGGTTTCAGTGTGTGGCGAAGGGGTTTCAGTGTGTGGGGAGGGTGTTTCAGTCTGTGGGGAAGGGGTTTCCGTGTGTGGGGAAGGGGTTTCAGTGTGTGGGGAATTGATTCAGTGTGTGGGGAAAGGTTTTCAGTGTGTGGGGAAGGTGATTCTCTGGGTGGGGAAGGGGTTTCAGTGTGTGGGGACGGGGTTTCAGTGTGTGGGGAAGGGGTTTCAGTGTGTGCGGACCTGATTCAGTGTGTGGGGAAAGGTTTTCAGTGTGTGGGGAAGGTGATTCAGTGTGTGCGGAAGGGGATTCTCTGGGTGTGGAAGGGGTTTCAGTGTGTGGGGAAGGGGTTTCAGTGAGTGGGGAAGGCGTTTCAGTGTGTGGGGAATGGTTTCAGTGTGTGGGGAAGGGGTTTCAATGTGTGGGGAAGGGGTTTCAGTGTGTGTGGAAGGGGTTTCAGTGTGTGGGGAATGGTTCAGTGTGTGGGGAAGGGGTTTCAGTGTGTGGGGAATGGTTTCAGTGTGTGGGGAATGGTTTCAGTGTGTGGGGAAGGGGTTTCAGTGTCTGGGGAAGGGTTTCAGTGTGTGGGGAAGGGGTTTCAGTGTGTGGGGAATGGGTTTCAGTGTGTGTGGAAGGGGTTTCAGTGTGTGGGGAATGGTTTCAGTGTGTGGGGAAGGGGTTTCAGTGTGTGTCGAAGGGGTTTCAGTGTGTGGGGAATGGTTTCAGTGTGTGGGGAAGGGGTTTCAGTGTGTGGGGAATGGGTTTCAGTGTGTGTGGAGGGGTTTCAGTGTGTGGGGAATGGTTTCAGTGTGTGGGGAAGGGGTTTCAGTGTGTGTCGAAGGGGTTTCAGTGTGTGGGGAATGGGGTTCAGTGTGTGGGGAAGGGGTTTCAGTGTGTGGGGAATGGTTTCAGTGTGTGGGGAAGGGGTTTCAGTGTGTGGGGAGGGGTTTCAGTGTGTGGGGAGTGGTTTCAGTGTGTGGGGAAGGGGTTTCAGTGTCTGGGGAAGGGTTTCTGTGTGTGGGGAAGGGGTTTCAGTGTGTGGGGACGGGGTTTCAGTGTGTGGGGAATGGTTCAGTGTGTGGGGAAGGGGTTTCAGTGTGTGGGGAATGGTTTCAGTGTGTGGGGAAGGGGTTTCAGTGTGTGGGGAAGGGTTTCAGTGTGTGGGGAAGGGGTTTCAGTGTGTGGGGACGGGGTTTCAGAGTGTGGGGAGGGGCATTCAGAGTGTGGGGAAGGTGTTTCACTGTGTGGGGAAGGGGTTTCAGTGTGTGGGGAATGGTTTCAGTGTGTGGGGAAGGGGTTTCAGTGTGTCGTGAAGGGTTTCAGCGTGTGGGGAAGGGTTTCAGTGTGTGGGGAAGGGGTTTCAGTGTGTGGGGAAGAGGTGTCACTGTGTGGGGATGGGTTTTCAGTGTGTGGGGAAGGGGTTTCCGTGTGTGGGGAAAGGGTTTCAGAGTGTGGGGAAGGGGTTTCACTGTGTGGGGAAGGGGTTTGAGTGTGTGGGGAAGGGGTTTCAGTGTGTGGGGAATGGTTTCAGTGTGTGGGCCAAGGGTTTGAGTGTGTGGGGAACGTGTTTCAGTGTGTGGGGAAGGGGATTCACTGTGTGGGGAAGGGGTTTCTGTGTTTGGGGAAGGGGTTCCGGTGTGTGGGGACGTTGTTTCAGTGTGTGGGGAAGGGGTTTCAGTGTGTGGGGAAGAGGTTTCAGTGCGTGGGGAATTGTTTCAGTGTGTGGGGAAGGGGTTTCAGTGTGTGGGGAAGGGGTTTCACTGTGTGGGGAAATGGTTTCAGTGTGTGGGGAAGGGGTTTCACTGTGTGGGGAAGGGGTTTCAGTGTGTGGGGAAGGGGTTTCTCTGTGTGGTGAAGGGGTTTCAGTGTGTGGGGAAGGGGTTTCAGTGTGTGGGGAATGGTTTCAGTTTGTGGGGAAGCGGTTTCAGTGTGTGGGGAATGGGTTTCAGTGTGTGTGGAAGGGGTTTCAGTGTGTGGGGAATGGTTTCAGTGTGTGGGGAAGGGGTTTCAGTGTGTGTCGAAGGGGTTTCAGTGTGAGGGGTATGTGGTTCAGTGTGTGGGGAAGGGGTTTCAGTGTGTGGGGAATGGTTTCAGTGTGTGGGGAAGGGGTTTCACTGTGTGGGGAAGGGGTTTCAGTGTGTGGGGAATGGTTTCAGTGTGTGGGGAATGGTTTCAGTGTCTGGGGAAGGGTTTCAGTGTGTGGGGAAGGGGTTTCAGTGTGTGGGGACGGGGTTTCAGTGTGTGGGGAAGCGGTTTCCGTGTGTGGGGAAGGGGATTCAGTGTGTGGGGAAGGGTTTCAGTGTGTGGGGAAGGGTTTCAGTGTGTGGGGAAGGGGTTTCAGTGTGTGGGGAAGGGGTTTCAGTGTGTGGGGAATGGTTTCCGTGTGTGGGGAATGGTTTCAGCGTGTGGGGAAGTGGTTTCAGTGTGTGGGGAATGGTTTCAGTGTGTGGGGATGGGTTTCAGTGTGTGGGGAAGGGGTTTCAGAGTGTGGGGAAGGGTTTCAGTGTGTGGGTATGGGTTTCAGTGTGTGGGGAAGGGTTTCAGTGTGTGGGGTAGGAGTTTCAGTGTGTGGGAAGGTGTTTCACTGTGTGTGGACCGGGTTCAGTGTGTGGGGAAGTGGTTTCAGTGTGTAGGGTAGGGATTTCAGTGTGTGGGGATGGGTTTCAGTGTGTGGGGAAGGGGTTTCAGTGTGTGGGGAAGGGGTTTCCGTGTGTGGGGGCAAGGGGTTTCAGTGTGTGGGGAACTGATTCAGTGTGTGGGTAAAGGTTTTCAGTGTGTGGGGAAGGTGATTCAGTGTGTGGGGAAGGGGATTCTCTGGGTGGGGAAGGTGTTTCAGTGTGTGGGGAAGGGGTTTCAGTGTGTGGGGAAGGGGTTTCAGTGTGTGGGGAATGGTTTCAATGTGTGGGGAATGGTTTCAGTGTGTGGGGAAGGGGTTTCAGTGTGTGGGGAAGGGGTTTCAGTGTGTGTGGAAGGGGTTTCAGTGTGTGGGGAATGGTTTCAATGCGTGGGGAAGGGGTTTCAGTGTGTGTGGAAGGGGTTTCAGTGTGTGGGGAATGGTTCAGTGTGGGAAAGGGGTTTCAGTGTGTAGGGAAGGGGTTTCAGTGTGTGGGGAATGGTTTCACTGTGTGGGGAAGTGGTTTCAGTGTGTAGGGAAGGGGTTTCAGTGTGTGGGGAATGGTTTCAGTGTGTGGGGAAGGGGTTTCAGTGTGTGGGGAAGGGGTTTCAGTGTGTGTGGAAGCGGTTTCAGTGTGTGGGAAAGGGTTTCATTGTGTGGGGAAGGGTTTCAGTGTGTGGGGAAGGGGTTTCAGTGTGTGGGGAAGGGTTTCAGTGTGTGGGTATGGGTTTCAGTGTGTGGGGAATGGTTTCAGTGTGTGGGGAAGGAGTTTCCGTGTGTGGGAAGGTGTTTCACTGTGTGGGGACGGGGTTCAGTGTGTGGGGAAGGGGTTTGAGTGTGTAGTGTAGGGGTTTCAGTGTGTGGGGAAGGGGTCTCAGTGTGTGGGGAGGGGGTTTCAGTCTGTGGGGAAGGGGTTTCCGTGTGTGGGGAAGGGTTTCAGTGTGTGGGGAATTGATTCAGTGTGTGGGGAAAGGTTTTCAGTGTGTGGGGAAGGTGATTCAGTGTGTGGGGAAGGGGATTCTCTAGGTGGGGAAGGGGTTTCAGTGTGTGGGGAAGGGGTTTCAGTGTGTGGGGAAGGGGTTTCAGTGTGTGGGGAATGGTTTCAGTGTGTGGGGAAAGGGTTTCAGTGTGTGGGGAAGGGGTTTCAGTGTGTGTGGAAGGGGATTCATTGTGTGGGGAAGGGTTTCAATGTGTGGGGAAGGGGTTTCAGTGTATGTGGAAGGGGTTTCATTGTGTGGGGAATTGTGGTTCAGTGTGTGGGGAAGGGGTTTCAGTGTGTGGGGAATGGTTTCAGTGTGTGGGGAAGGGGTTTCACTGTGTGGGGAAGGGGTTTCAGTGTGTGGGGAAGGGGTTTCTCTGTGTGGGGAAGGTGTTTCATAGTATGGAGAAGGGGTTTCAGTGTGTGGGGAAGGGGTTTCAGTGTGTGGGGAATGGTTTCAGTGTGTGGGGAAGGGGTTTCAGTGTGTGGGGAAGGGGTTTCAGTGTGTGTGGAAGGGGGTTTCAGTGTGTGGGGAATGGTTTCAGTGTGTGGGGAAGGGGTTTCACTGTGTGGGGAAGGGGTTTCAGTGTGTGGGGAAGGGGTTTCTCTGTGTGGGGAAGGTGTTTCATAGTATGGAGAAGGGGTTTCAGTGTGTGGGGAAGGGGTTTCAGTGTGTGGGGAATGGTTTCAGTGTGTGGGGAAGGGGTTTCAGTGTGTGGGGAAGGGGTTTCAGTGTGAGTCGAAGGGGTTTCAGTGTTTGGGGAATGTGGTTCAGTGTGTGGGGAAGGGGTTTCAGTGTGTGGGGAATGGTTTCAGTGTGTGGGGAAGTGGTTTCACTGTGTGGGGAAGGGGTTTCAGTGTGTGGGGAATGGTTTCAGTGTGTGGGGAAGGGGTTTCAGTGTGTGGGGAAGGGTTTCAGTGTGTGGGGACGGGGTTTCAGTGTGTGGGGTAGGAGTTTCAGTGTGTGGGAAGGTGTTTCACTGTGTGGGGACCGGGTTCAGTGTGTGGGGAATGGTTTCAGTGTGTGGAGAAGGGGTTTCAGTGTGTGGTGAAGGGTTTCAGTGTGTGGGGAAGGGGTTTCCGTGTGTGGGGACGGGGTTTCAGTGTGTGCGGAAGGGTATTCAGTGTGTGGGAAATTGTTTCAGTGTGTGGGGACGGGTTTCAGTGTGTGGGGAAGGGTTTCAGTGTGTGGGGAAGGGGTTTCACTGTGTGGGGAAGTGGTATCAGTGTGCGGGGAATGGTTTCAGTGTGTTGGGCAACTATTCAGTGTGTGGGGAAGGTGTCTCACTGTGAGGGGAAGTGTTTTCTGTGTGTGGGGAATGGATTCACTGTGTGGGGAATGGTTTCAGTGTGTGGGTAAGTGGTTTCACTGTGTGTGGAAGGTGTTTCAGTGTGGGGTGAAGGGGATTCAGTGTGTGGGGAAGGGTTTCAGTGTGATGGGAAGGGATTCAGTGTGTGGGGAAGGGGTTTCAGTATGTGGGGAAGGATTTCAGTGTGTGGGGAATGGTTTCAGTGTGTGGGGATTGGTTTCAGTGTGTAGGGTAGATATTCAGTCTGTGGGGAAGGTGTCTCACTGTGAGGGGAAGTGTTTTCAGTGTGTGGGGAATGGATTCACTGTGTGGGGAATGGTTTCAGTGTGTGGGGAAGGGGTTTCACTGTGTGTGGAAGGTGTTTCAGTGTGGGGTGAAGGGGATTCAGTGTGTGGGGAAGGGTTTCAGTGTGTGGGGATGGGATTCAGTGTGTGGGGAAGGGGTTTCAGTATGTGGGGAAGTGTTTCAGTGTGTGGGGAATGGTTTCAGTGTGTGGGGAATGGTTTCAGCGTGTGGACAAGGGGTTTCTGTGTGTGGGGAAGGATTTCAGTGTGTGGGGTGGGGTTTCAGTGTGTGGGGAAGGGCTTCAGTGTGTGGGGAAGGGGTTTCAGTGTGTGGGGAAGGGTTTCAGTGTGTTGGTATGGGTTTCATTGTGAGGGGAAGGGTTTCAGTGTGTGGGGAAGGAGTTTCAGTGTGTGGGGAAGGTGTTTCACTGTGTGGGGACGGGTATTCAGTGTGTGGGGAAGCGGTTTCAGTGTGTAGTTTAGGGGTTTCAGCGTGTGGGGAAGGGTTTCAGTGTGTGGGGAAGGGGTTTCAGTGTGTGGGGAAGAGGTTTCACTGTGTGGGGAAGGGGTTTCAGTGTGTGGGGAAGAGGTTTCACTGTGTGGGGAAGGGGTTTCCGTGTGTGGGGAAAGGGTTTCAGTGTGTGGGGAAGGGGTTTCACTGTGTGGGGAAGGGGTTTGAGTGTGCGGGGAAGGGGTTTCAGTGCGTGTGGAATGGTTTCAGTGTGTGGGGCATGGGTTTCAGTGTGTGGGGAAGGTGTTTCAGTGTGTGGGGAAGGGGATTCACTGTGTGGGGAATGCTTTCAGTGTGTGGGGAAGGGGTTTCAGTGTGTGGGGAAGGGGTTTCAGTGTGTGTGGAAGAGGTTTCAGTGTGTGGGGAATGGTTTCAGTGTGTGGGGAAGGGGTTTCAGTGTGTGTGGAAGGGGGTTCAGTGTGTGGGGAATGTGGCTCAGTGTGTGGGGAAGGGGTTTCAGTGTGTGGGGAATGGTTTCAGTGTGTGGGGAAGAGGTATCACTGTGTGGGGAAGGGGTTTCAGTGTGTGGGGAATGGTTTCAGTGTGTGCGGAACGGGTTTCAGTGTGTGGGGAAGGGTTTCAGTGTGTGTGGAAGGGGTTTCAGCGTGTGGGGACAGGGTTTCAGTGTGTGGGGAAGGGATTCACTGTCTGGGGAAGGTGTTTCAGTGTGCGGGGAAGGGTTTCAATGTGTGGGGAATGGTTTCAGTGTGTGGGGAATGGTTTCAGCGTGTGGGGAAGGGGTGTCAGTGTGTGGGGAAGGATTTCACTGTGTGGGGAAGGGTTTCAGTGTGTGGGGAAGGGTTTCAGTATGTGGGTATGGGTTTCAGTGTGTGGGGAATGGTTTCAGTGTGTGGGGAAGGAGGTTCAGTGTGTGGGAAGGTGTTTCACTGTTTGGGGACGGGGTTCAGTGTGTGGGGAACGGGTTTCAGTGTGTAGGGTAGGGGTTTCAGTGTGTGGGGATGGGTTTGAGTGTGTAGGGAAGGGGTTTCAGTGTGTGGGGATGGGGTTTCAGTCTGTGGGGAAGGGGTTTCCGTGTGTGGGGAAGGGGTTTCAGTGTGTGGGGAATTGATTCAGTGTGTGGGGAATGGTTTTCAGTGTGTGGGGAAGGTGATTCAGTGTGTGGGGAAGGGGATTCTCTGGGTGGGGAAGGGGTTTCAGTGTGTGGGGACGGGGTTTCAGTGTGTGGGGAAGGGGTTTCAGTGTGTGGGGAATGGTTTCAGTGTGTGGGGAAAGGGTTTCAGTGTGTGGGGAAGGGGTTTCAGTGTGTGTGGAAGGGGTTTCAGTGTTTGGGAATGGTTTCAATGTGTGGGGAAGGGGTTTCAGTGTGTGTGGTAAGGGTTTCAGTGTGTGGGGAATTGTGGTTCAGTGTGTGGGGATGGGGTTTCAGTGTGTGGGGAATGGTTTCAGTGTGTGGGGAAGGGGTTTCTCTGAGTGGGGAAGGGGTTTCAGTGTGTGGGGCTTGGTTTCAGTGTGTGGGGAAGGGGTTTCAGTGTGTGGGGAAGGGTTTCAGTGTGTGGGGAAGGTGTTTCAGTGTGTGGGGAAGGGGTTTCAGTGTGTGGGGAAGGGAATTCAGTGTGTGGGAAATGGTTTCAGTGTGTGGGGACGGGGTTTCAGTGTGTGGGGAAGGGGTTTCCGTGTGTGGGGCAGGGGTTTCAGTGTGTGGGGAATTGTTTCAGTGTGTGGGGAAAGGATTTCAGTGTGTGGGGAAGGTGATTCAGTGTGTGGGGAAGGGGATTCTCTGTGTGTGGAAGGGGTTTCAGTGTGTGGGGAAGGGGTTTCAGTGTGTGGGCAAGAAGTTTCAGTCTGTGGGGAAGGGGTTTCAGTGTGTGGGGAAGGGGTTTCAGTGTGTGTGGAACGGGTTTCAATGTGTGGAGAATGGTTTCATTGTGTGGGGAAGGGGTTTCAGTGTGTGTGGAAGGGGTTTCAGTGTGTGGGGAATGTGGTTCAGTGTGTGGGGAAGGGGTTTCAGTGTGTGGGGAATGGTTTCAGTGTGTGAGGAAGGGGGTTCACTGTGTGGGGAAGGGGTTTCTCTGTGTGGGGAATGGATTCACTGCGTGTGGAAGGGGTTTCAGTGTGTGGGGAATGGTTTCAGTGTGTGGGGAAGGGGTTTCAGTGTGAGGGGAGGGGGTTTCAGTGTGTGGGGAAGGGTTTCACTGTGTGGGGAAGGTGTTTCAGTGTGTGGGGATGGGGATTCAGTGTGTGGGGAAGGTTTTCAGTGTGTGGTGAAGGGTTTCAGTGTGTGGGGAAGGGTTTCAGTGTGTGGGGAAGGGTTTCAGTGTGTGGGGAATGGTTTCAGTGTGTGGGGAAGGGGTTTCAGTGTGTGGGGAAGGGGTTTCAGTGTGAGTCGAAGGGGTTTCAGTGTGTGGGGAATGTGGTTCAATGTGTGGGGAAGGGGTTTCAGTGTGTGGGGAATGGTTTCAGTGTGTGGGGAAGTGGTTTCACTGTGTGGGGAAGGGGTTTCAGTGTGTGGGGAATGGTTTCAGTGTGTGGGGAAGTGGTTTCAGTGTGTGGGGAAGGGTTTCAGTGTGTGGGGACGGGGTTTCAGTGTGTGGGGTAGGAGTTTCAGTGTGTGGGAAGGTGTTTCACTGTGTGGGGACCGGGTTTAGTGTGTGGGGAATGGTTTCAGTGTGTGGGGAAGGGGTTTCAGTGTGTGGTGAAGGGTTTCAGTGTGTGGGGAAGGGGTTTCCGTGTGTGCGGACGGGGTTTCAGTGTGTGGGGAAGGGTTTCAGTGTGTGGGGAAGGGGTTTCACAGTGTGGGGAAGTGGTATCAGTGTGTGGGGAATGGTTTCAGTGTGTGGGGAATGGTTTCAGTGTGTGGGTAAGTGGTTTCACTGTGTGTGGAAGGTGTTTCAGTGTGGGGTGAAGGGTATTCAGTGTGTGGGGAAGGGTTTCAGTGTGTGGGGAAGGGATTCAGTTTGTGGGGAAGGGGTTTCAGTATGTGGGGAAGGATTTCAGTGTGTGGGGAATGGTTTCAGTGTGTGGGGATTGGTTTCAGTGTGTAGGGTAGATATTCAGTGTGTGGGGAAGGTGTCTCACTGTGAGGGGAAGTGTTTTCAGTGTGTGGGGAATGGATTCACTGTGTGGGGAATGATTTCAGTGTGTGGGGAAGGGGTTTCACTGTGTGTGGAAGGTGTTTCAGTGTGGGGTGAAGGGGATTCAGTGTGTGGAGAAGGGTTTCAGTGTGTGGGGATGGGATTCAGTGTGTGGGGAAGGGGTTTCAGTATGTGGGGAAGTGTTTCGGTGTGTGGGGAATGGTTTCAGTGTGGGGGGAATGGTTTCAGCGTGTGGGGAAGGGGTTTCAGTGTGTGGGGAAGGATTTCAGTGTGTGGGGAGGGTTTTCAATGTGTGTGGAAGGTTTTCAATGTGTGGAGAAGGAGTTTCAGTGTGTGGGGAAGGAGTTTCAGTGTGTGGGGAAGGTGTTTCACTGTGTGGGGACGGGTATTCAGTGTGTGGGGAAGCGGTTTCAGTGTGTAGTTTAGGGGCTTCAGCGTGTGGGGAAGGGTTTCAGTGTGTGGGGAAGGGGTTTCAGTGTGTGGGGAAGAGGTTTCACTGTGTGGGGAAGGGGTTTCAGTGTGTGGGGAAGAGGTTTCACTGTGTGGGGATGGGTTTTCAGTGTGCGGGGAAGATGTTTCAGTGTGTGGGGAAGGGGTTTCCGTGTGTGGGAAAAGGGTTTCAGTGTGTGGGGAAGGGGTTTCACTGTGTGGGGAAGGGGTTTGAGTGTGCGGGGAAGGGGTTTCAGTGCGTGTGGAATTGTCTCAGTGTGTGGGGCATGGGTTTCAGTGTGTGGGGAATGTGTTTCAGTGTATGGGGAAGGGGATTCACTGTGTGGGGAATGCTTTCAGTGTGTGGGGAAGGTGTTTCAGTGTGTGGGGAATGGTTTCAGTGTGTGCGGAAGGGGTTTCAGTGTGTGGGGAAGGGTTTCAGTGTGTGTGGAAGGGGTTTCAGTGTGTGGGGACAGGGTTTCAGTGTGTGGGGAAGGGTTTCACTGTGTGGGGAAGGTGTTTCAGTGTGTGGGGAAGGGTTCCAGTGTGTGGGGAATGGTTTCAGTGTGTGGGGAATGGTTTCAGCGTGTGGGGAAGGGGTGTCAGTGTGTGGGGAAGGATTTCAGTGTGTGGGGAAGGGTTTCAGTGTGTGGGGAAGGGTTTCAGTATGTGGGTATGGGTTTCAGTGTGTGGGGAATGGTTTCAGTGTGTGGGGAAGGAGGTTCAGTGTGTGGGAAGGTGTTTCACTGTTTGGGGACGGGGTTCAGTGTGTGGGGAAGGGGTTTCAGTGTGTAGGGTAGGGGTTTCAGTGTGTGGGGATGGGTTTCAGTGTGTAGGGAAGGGGTTTCAGTGTGTGGGGATGGGGTTTCAGTCTGTGGGGAAGGGGTTTCCGTGTGTGGGGAAGGGGTTTCAGTTTGTGGGTAATTGATTCAGTGTGTGGGGAATGGTTTTCAGTGTGTGGGGAAGATTTTTCAGTGTGTGGGGAAGGGGTTTCCGTTTGTGGGGAAAGGGTTTCAGTGTGTGGGGAAGGGGTTTCACTGTGTGGGGAAGGGTTTCAGTGTGTGGGGAAGGGGTTTCTGTGTGTGGGGATGGGGTTTCAGTCTGTGGGGAAGGGGTTTCCGTGTGTGGGGAAGGGGTTTCAGTGTGTGGGGAATTCATTCAGTGTGTGGGGAAAGGTTTTCAGTGTGTGGGAAAGGTGATTCAGTGTGTGCGGAAGGGGATTCTCTGGGTGGGGAAGGGGTTTCAGTGTGTGGGGACGGGGTTTCAGTGTGTGGGGAAGGGGTTTCAGTGTGTGGGGAATGGTTTCAGTGTGTGGGGAAAGGGTTTCAGTGTGTGGGGAAGGGGTTTCAGTGTGTGTGGAAGGGGTTTCAGTGTATGGGGAATGGTTTCAATGTGTGGGGAAGGGGTTTCAGTGTGTGTGGAAGGGGTTTCAGTGTGTGGGGAATTGTGGTTCAGTGTGTGGGGAAGGGGTTTCAGTGTGTGGGGAATGGTTTCAGTGTGTGGGGAAGGGGTTTCTCTGTGTGGGGAAGGGGTTTCAGTGTGTGGGGCTTGGTTTCATTGTGTGGGGAAGGGGTTTCAGTGTGTGGGGAAGGGTTTCAGTGTGTGGGGAGGGTGTTTCAGTGTGTGTGGACGGGGGTTCAGTGTGTGGGGAAGGGGATTCAGTGTGTGGGAAATGGTTTCAGTGTGTGGGGACGGGGTTTCAGTGAGTGGGGAAGGGGTTTCCGTGTGTGGGGAAGGGGTTTCAGTGTGTGGGAAATTTTTTCAGTGTGTGGGGAAAGGAATTCAGTGTGTGGGGAAGGTGATTCAGTGTGTGGGGAAGGGGATTCTCTGTGTGTGGAAGGGGTTTCAGTGTGTGGGGAAGGGGTTTCAGTGTGTGGGCAAGAGGTTTCAGTGTGTGGGGAAGCGGTTTCAGTATGTGGGGAAGGGGTTTCAGTGTGTGTGGAACGGGTTTCAGTGTGTGGGGAATGGTTTCATTGTGTGGGGAAGGGGTTTCAGTGTGTGAGGAAGGGGTTTCAGTGTGTGGGGAATGTGGTTCAGTGTGTGGGGAAGGGGTTTCAGTGTGTGGGGAATGGTTTCAGTGTGTGAGGAAGGGGGTTCACTGTGTGGGGAAGGGGTTTCTCTGTGTGGGGAATGGTTTCAGTGCGTGGGGAAGGGGTTTCAGTGTGTGGGGAAGGGTTTCAGTGTGTGGGGAAGGGGATTCAGTGTGTGGGGAAGGGTTTCAGTGTGTGGGGAAGGGTTTCAGTGTGTGTGGAAGGGGTTTCAGTGTGTGGGGAATGGTTTCCGCGTGTGGGGAAGGGGTTTCAGTTTGTGGGGAAGGATTTCAGTGTGTGGGGAAGGGTTTCAGTGTGTGGGGAAGGGTTTCAGTGTGTGGGGAATGGTTTCAGTGTGTGGGGAATGGTTTCATTGTGTGGGGAACGGATTTCAGTGTGTGTGGAAGTGGTTTCAGTGTGTGGGGAATGGTTCAGTGTGTGGGGAAGGGGTTTCAGTGTGTGGGGAATGGTTTCAGTGTGTGGGGAAGGGGTTTCAGTGTTTGGTGAAGGGTTTCAGTGTGTGGGGAAGGGGTTTCAGTGTGTGGGGACGGGGTTTCAGTGTGTGGGGAAGGGCATTCAGTGTGTGGGGAAGGTGTTTCACTGTGTGGGGAAGGGGTTTCAGTGTGTGGATAAGTGGTTTCACTGTGTGTGGAAGGTGTTTCAGTGTGGGGTGAAGGGGATTCAATGTGTGGGGAAGGGGTTCAGTGTGTGGGGAAGGGATTCAGTGTGTGGGGAAGGGGTTTCAGTATGTGGGGAATGGTTTCAGTGTGTGGGGAATGGTTTCAGTGTGTGGGGAATGGTTTCAGTGTGTAGGGTAGATATTCAGTGTGTGGGGAAGGTGTCTCACTGTCAGGGGAAGTGTTTTCAGTGTGTGGGGAATGGATTCACTGTGTGGGGAATGGTTTCAGTGTGTGGGGAAGGGGTTTCACTGTGTGTGGAAGGTGTTTCAGTGTGGGGTGAAGGGGATTCAGTGTGTGGGGAAGGGTTTCAGTGTGTGGGGAAGGAATTCAGTGTGTGGGGAAGGGGTTTCAGTATGTTGGGAAGTGTTGCAGTGTGTGGGGAATTGTTTCAGTGTGTGGGGAATGGTTTCAGCGTGTGGGGAAGGGGTTTCTGTGTGTGGGGAAGGATTTCAGTGTGTGGGGAGGGGTGTCAATGTGTGTGGAAGGGTTTCAGTGTGTGGAGAAGGAGTTTCAGTGTGTGGGGAAGGGTTTCAGTGTGTTGGTATTGGTTTCAGTGTGAGGGGAAGGGTTTCAGTGTGTGGGGAAGGGGTTTGACTGTGTGGGGAAGGGGTTTCAGTGTGTGCGGAATGGTTTCAGTGTGTGGGGCAAGGGTTTCAGTGTGTGGGGAAGGTGTTTCAGTGTGTGGGGAAGGGTATTCACTGTGTGGGGAAGGGGTTTCAGTGTTTGGGGAAGGGGTTTCGGTGTGTGGTGACGTTGTTTCAGTGCGTATGGAAGGGGTTTCAGTGTGTGGGGAAGAGTTTTCAGTGTGTGGGGAAGGGGTTTCAGTGCATGGGGAATGGTTTCAGTGTGTGGGGACGGGTTTCAGTGTGTGGGGAAGGAGTTTCACTGTGTGGGGAAAGGGTTTCAGTGTGTGCGGAAGGGGTTTCACTGTGTGGGGAGGTGGTTTCAGTGTGTGGGGAAGGGGTTTCTCTGTGTGGGGAAGGGGTTTCAGTGTATAGGGAAGGGGTTTCAATGTGTGGGGAATGGTTTCAGTGTGTGGGGAAGGGGTTTCAGTGTGGGGTGAAGGGGATTCAGTGTGTGGGGAAGGGTTTCAGTGTGTGGGGAAGGGATTCAGTGTGTGGGGAAGGGGTTTCAGTATGTGGGGAAGTGTTTCAGTGTGTGGGGAATGGTTTCAGTGCGTGGTTAATGGTTTCAGCGTGTGGGGAAGGGGTTTCTGTGTGTGGGGAAGGATTTCAGTGTGTTGGTATTGGTTTCAGTGTGAGGGGAAGGGTTTCAGTGTGTGGGGAAGGATTTTCAGTGTGTGGGGAAGGTGTTTCACTGTGTGGGGACGGGGTTTCAGTGTGTGGGGAATGGTTTCAGCGTGTGGGGAAGGGGCTTCTGTGTGTGAGGAAGGATTTCAGTGTGTGGGGAGGGGTTTCAATGTGTGTGGAAGGGTTTCAGTGTGTGGAGAAGGAGTTTCAGTGTGTGGGGAAGGGTTTCAGTGTGTTGGTATTGGTTTCAGTGTGAGGGGAAGGGTTTCAGTGTGCGGGGAAGGATTTTCAGTGTGTGGGGAAGGTGTTTCACTGTGTGGGGACAGGGTTTCAGTGTGTGGGGAAGCGGTTTCAGTGTGTAGTTTAGGGGTTTCAGTGTGTGGGGAAGGGTTTCAGTGTGTGGGGAAGGGGTTTCAGTGTGTGAGGAAGAGGTTTCACTGTGTGGGGATGGGTTTTCAGTGGGTGGGGAAGATGTTTCAGTGTGTGGGGAAGGGGTTTCCGTGTGTGGGGAAAGGGTTTCAGTGTGTGGGGAAGGGGTTTCACTGTGTGGGGAAGGGGTTTGAGTGTGTGGGGAAGGGGTTTCACTGTGTTGGGAAGGGGTTTGAGTGTGTGGGGAAGGGGTTTCAGTGTGTGCGGAATGGTTTTAGTGTGTGGGGCAAGGGTTTCAGTGTGTGGGGAAGGTGTTTCAGTGTGTGGGGAAGGGGATTCACTGTGTGGGGAAGGGGTTTCAGTGTTTGCAGAAGGGGTTTCGGTGTGTGGTGACGTTGTTTCAGTGCGTGGGGAAGGGGTTTCAGTGTGTGGGGAAGGGGTTTCAGTGTGTGGGGAAGGGGTTTCAGTGTGTGGGGAAGGGGTTTCAGTGCATGGGGAATGGTTTCAGTGTGTGGGGACGGGTTTCAGTGTGTGGGGAAGCGGTTTCACTGTGTGGGGAAGTGGTTTCAGTGTGTGGGGAAGGGGTTTCACTGTGTGGGGAAGTGGTTTCAGTGTGTGGGGAAGGGGTTTCTCTGTGTGGGGAAGGGATTTCAGTGTGTAGGGAAGGGGTTTCAGTGTGAGGGGAATGGTTTCAGTGTGTGGGGAATGGGTTTCAGTGTGGGGTGAAGGGGATTCAGTGTGTGGGGAAGGGTTTCAGTGTGTGGGGAAGGGATTCAGTGTGTGGGGAAGGGGCATTCAGTATGTGGGGAAGTGTTTCAGTGTGTGGGGAATGGTTTCAGTGTGTGGGGAATGGTTTCAGCGTGTGGGGAAGGGGTTTCTGTGTTTGGGGAAGGATTTCAGTGTGTGGGGAGGGGTTTCAATGTGTGTGGAAGGGTTTCAGTGTGTGGAGAAGGAGTTTCAGTGTGTGGGGAAGGATTTCAGTGTGTTGGTATTGGTTTCAGTGTGAGGGGAAGGGTTTCAGTGTGTGGGGATGGATTTTCAGTGTGTGGGGAAGGTGTTACACTGTGTGGGGACGGGGTTTCAATGTGTGGGGAATGGTTTCAGCGTGTGGGGAAGGGGTTTCTGTGTGTGGGGAAGGATTTCAGCGTGTGTGGAGGGGTTTCAATGTGTGTGGAAGGGTTTCAGTGTGTGGAGAAGGAGTTTCAGTGTGTGGGGAGGGGTTTCAGTGTGTTGGTATTGGTGTCAGTGTGAGGGGAAGGGTTTCAGTGTGTGGGGAAGGATTTTCAGTGTGTGGGGAAGGGGTTTCACTGTGTGGGGATAGGGTTTCAGTGTGTGGGGAAGCGGTTTCATTGTGTAGTTTAGGGGTTTCAGCGTGTGGCGAAGGGTTTCAGTGTGTGGGGAAGGGGTTTCAGTGTGTGGGGAAGAGGTTTCACTGTGTGGGGATGGGTTTTCAGTGTGTGGGGAAGATGTTTCAGTGTGTGGGGAAGGGGTTCCCGTGTGAGGGGAAAGGGTTTCAGTGTGTGGGGAAGGGGTTTCAGTGTGTGGGGAAGAGGTTTCACTGTGTGGGGATGGGTTTTCAGTGTGTGGGGAAGATGTTTCAGTGTGTGGGGAAGGGGTTCCCGTGTGAGGGGAAAGGGTTTCAGTGTGTGGGGAAGGGGTTTCACTGTGTGGGGAAGGGGTTTGAGTGTGTGGGGAAGGGGTTTCAGTGTGTGCGGAATTGTTTCAGTGTGTGGGGCAAGGGTTTCAGTGTGTGAGGAAGGTGTTTCTGTGTGTGGGGAAGGGGTTTCAGTGTTTGGGGAAGGGGTTTCGGTGTGTGGTGACGTTGTTTCAGTGCGTGGGGAAGGGGTTTCAGTGTGTGGGGAAGGGGTTTCAGTGTGTGGGGAAGGGGTTTCTGTGCGTGGGGAATGGTATCAGTGTGTGGGGACGGGTTTCAGTGTGTGGGAAAGGGGTTTCACTGTGTGGGGAAAGGGTTTCAGGGAGTGGGGAAGGGGTTTCACTGTGTGGGGAAGTGGTTTCAGTGTGTGGGGAAGGGGTTTCTCAGTGTGGGGAAGGTGTTTCAGTGTGTAGGGAAGGGGTTTCAGTGTGCGGGGAATGGTTTCAGTCTGTGGGGAAGGGGATTCACTGTGTGGGGAAGCGGTTTCAGTGTGTGTGGAAGGGGTTTCAGTGTGTGGGGAATAGTTTCAGTGTGTGGGGAAGGGGTTTCAGTGTGTGTGGAAGGGTGTTCAGTGTGTGGGGAATGTGGTTCAGTGTGTGGGGAAGGGGTTTCAGTGTGTGGGGAATGGTTTCAGTGTGTGGGGAAGGGGTTTCACTGTGTGGGGAAGGGGTTTCAGTGTGTGGGGAATGGTTTCAGTGTGTGCGGAAGGGGTTTCAGTGTGTGGGGACGGGGTTTCAGTGTGTGGGGAAGGGTTTCACTGTGTGGGGAAGGTGTTTCAGTGTGTGGGTTGGGGATTCAGTGTGTGGGGAAGGGTTTCAGTGTGTGGGGAAGGTTTTCAGTGTGTGGGGAATGGTTTCAGTGTGTGGGGAATGGTTTCAGCGTCTGGGGAAGGGGTGTCAGTGTGTGGGGAAGGGGATTCAGTGTGTGGGGAATGGTTTCAGTGTGTGCGGAAGGGGTTTCACTGTGTGGGGAAGGGTTTCACTGTGTGGGGAAGGTGTTTCAGTGTGTGGGGAAGGGGATTCAGTGTGTGGGGAAGGGTGTCAGTGTGTGGGCAAGGGTTTCAGTGTGTGGGGAATGGTTTCAATGTGTGGGGAAGGGTTTTAGTGTGTGGGGAAGGGTTTCAGTGTGTGGGGAAGGGGTTTCAGTGTGTGGGGAAGGGTTTCAGTGTGTGGGTATGGGTTTCAGTGTGTGGGGAATGGTTTCAGTGTGTGGGGAAGGAGTTTCAGTGTGTGGGAAGGTGTTTCACTGTGTGGGGACGGGGTTCAGTGTGTGGGGAAGGGGTTTCAGTGTGTAGGGTAGGGGTTTCAGTGTGTGGGGATGGGTTTCAGTGTGTGGGGAAGGGGTTTCAGTGTGTGAGGATGGGGTTTCAGTCTGTGGGGAAGGGGTTTCCGTGTGTGGGGAAGGGGTTTCAGTGTGTGGGGAATTGATTCAGTGTGTGGGGAAGGGGTTTCAGTGTGTGGGGAAGGGGTTTCAGTGTGTGGGGAATGGTTTCAGTGTGTGGGGAAAGGGTTTCAGTGTGTGGGGAAGGTGATTCAGTGTGTGCGGAAGGGGTTTCAGTGTGTGGGGAAGGGGTTTCAGTGTGTGGGGAATGGTTTCAGTGTGTGGGGAAAGGGTTTCAGTGTGTGGGGAAGGGGCTTCAGTGTGTGTGGAAGGGGTTTCAGTGTGTGGGGAGTTGTGGTTCAGTCTGTGGGGAAGGGGTTTCAGTGTGTGGGGAATGGTTTCAGTGTGTGGGGAAGGGGTTTCTCTGTGTGGGGAAGGGGTTTCAGTGTGTGGGGCTTGGTTTCAGTGTGTGGGGAAGGGGTTTCAGTGTGTGGGGAAGGGTTTCAGTGTGTGGGGAAAGGGATTCAGTGTGTGGGAAATGGTTTCAGTGTGTGGGGACGGGGTTTCAGTGTATGGGGAAGTGGTTTCCGTGTGTGGGGAAGGGGTTTCAGTGTGTGGGGAATTGTTTCAGTGTGTGGGGAAAGGATTTCAGTGTGTGGGGAGGGTGATTCAGTGTGTGGGGAAGATGATTATCTGTGTGTGGAAGGGGTTTCAGTGTGTGGGGAAGGGTTTCAGTGTGTGGGGAAGGGGTTTCAGTGTGTGCGGAAGGGTTTCAGTGTGTGGGGAAGGGTTTCACTGTCTGGGTAAGGTGTTTCAGTGTGTGGGGAAGGGGTTTCAGTGTGTGCGGAAGGGTTTCATTGTGTGGGGAATGGTTTCAGCGTGTGGGGAAGGGGTTTCTGTGTGTGGGGAAGGATTTCAGTGTGTTGGTATTGGTTTCAGTGTGAGAGGAAGGGTTTCAGTGTGTGGGGAAGGATTTTCAGTGTGTGGGGAAGGTGTTTCACTGTGTGGGGACGGGGTTTCAGTGTGTGGGGAATGGTTTCAGCGTGTGGGGAAGGGGCTTCTGTGTGTTGGGAAGGATTTCAGTGTGTGGGGAGGGGTTTCAATGTGTGTGGAAGGGTTTCAGTGTGTGGAGAAGGAGTTTCAGTGTGTGGGGAAGGGTTTCAGTGTGTTGGTATTGGTTTCAGTGTGAGGGGAAGGGTTTCAGTGTGCGGGGAAGGATTTTCAGTGTGTGGGGAAGGTGTTTCACTGTGTGGGGACAGGGTTTCAGTGTGTGGGGAAGCGGTTTCAGTGTGTAGTTTAGGGGTTTCAGTGTGTGGGGAAGGGTTTCAGTGTGTGGGGAAGGGGTTTCAGTGTGTGAGGAAGAGGTTTCACTGTGTGGGGATGGGTTTTCAGTGGGTGGGGAAGATGTTTCAGTGTGTGGGGAAGGGGTTTCCGTGTGTGGGGAAAGGGTTTCAGTGTGTGGGGAAGGGGTTTCACTGTGTGGGGAAGGGGTTTGAGTGTGTGGGGAAGGGGTTTCACTGTGTTGGGAAGGGGTTTGAGTGTGTGGGGAAGGGGTTTCAGTGTGTGAGGAATGGTTTTAGTGTGTGGGGCAAGGGTTTCAGTGTGTGGGGAAGGTGTTTCAGTGTGTGGGGAAGGGGATTCACTGTGTGGGGAAGGGGTTTCAGTGTTTGAAGAAGGGGTTTCGGTGTGTGGTGACGTTGTTTCAGTGCGTGGGGAAGGGGTTTCAGTGTGTGGGGAAGGGGTTTCAGTGTGTGGGGAAGGGGTTTCAGTGCATGGGGAATGGTTTCAGTGTGTGGGGACGGGTTTCAGTGTGTGGGGAAGCGGTTTCACTGTGTGGGGAAGTGGTTTCAGTGTGTGGGGAAGGGGTTTCACTGTGTGGGGAAGTGGTTTCAGTGTGTGGGGAAGGGGTTTCTCTGTGTGGGGAAGGGATTTCAGTGTGTAGGGAAGGGGTTTCAGTGTGAGGGGAATGGTTTCAGTGTGTGGGGAAGGGGTTTCAGTGTGGGGTGAAGGGGATTCAGTGTGTGGGGAAGGGTTTCAGTGTGTGGGGAAGGGATTCAGTGTGTGGGGAAGGGGCATTCAGTATGTGGGGAAGTGTTTCAGTGTGTGGGGAATGGTTTCAGTGTGTGGGGAATGGTTTCAGCGTGTGGGGAAGGGGTTTCTGTGTTTGGGGAAGGATTTCAGTGTGTGGGGAGGGGTTTCAATGTGTGTGGAAGGGTTTCAGTGTGTGGAGAAGGAGTTTCAGTGTGTGGGGAAGGATTTCAGTGTGTTGGTATTGGTTTCAGTGTGAGGGGAAGGGTTTCAGTGTGTGGGGATGGATTTTCAGTGTGTGGGGAAGGTGTTACACTGTGTGGGGACGGGGTTTCAATGTGTGGGGAATGGTTTCAGCGTGTGGGGAAGGGGTTTCTGTGTGTGGGGAAGGATTTCAGCGTGTGTGGAGGGGTTTCAATGTGTGTGGAAGGGTTTCAGTGTGTGGAGAAGGAGTTTCAGTGTGTGGGGAGGGGTTTCAGTGTGTTGGTATTGGTGTCAGTGTGAGGGGAAGGGTTTCAGTGTGTGGGGAAGGATTTTCAGTGTGTGGGGAAGGGGTTTCACTGTGTGGGGATAGGGTTTCAGTGTGTGGGGAAGCGGTTTCATTGTGTAGTTTAGGGGTTTCAGCGTGTGGCGAAGGGTTTCAGTGTGTGGGGAAGGGGTTTCAGTGTGTGGGGAAGAGGTTTCACTGTGTGGGGATGGGTTTTCAGTGTGTGGGGAAGATGTTTCAGTGTGTGGGGAAGGGGTTCCCGTGTGAGGGGAAAGGGTTTCAGTGTGTGGGGAAGGGGTTTCAGTGTGTGGGGAAGAGGTTCCACTGTGTGGGGATGGGTTTTCAGTGTGTGGGGAAGATGTTTCAGTGTGTGGGGAAGGGGTTCCCGTGTGAGGGGAAAGGGTTTCAGTGTGTGGGGAAGGGGTTTCACTGTGTGGGGAAGGGGTTTGAGTGTGTGGGGAAGGGGTTTCAGTGTGTGCGGAATTGTTTCAGTGTGTGGGGCAAGGGTTTCAGTGTGTGAGGAAGGTGTTTCTGTGTGTGGGGAAGGGGTTTCAGTGTTTGGGGAAGGGGTTTCGGTGTGTGGTGACGTTGTTTCAGTGCGTGGGGAAGGGGTTTCAGTGTGTGGGGAAGGGGTTTCAGTGTGTGGGGAAGGGGTTTCTGTGCGTGGGGAATGGTATCAGTGTGTGGGGACGGGTTTCAGTGTGTGGGAAAGGGGTTTCACTGTGTGGGGAAAGGGTTTCAGGGAGTGGGGAAGGGGTTTCACTGTGTGGGGAAGTGGTTTCAGTGTGTGGGGAAGGGGTTTCTCTGTGTGGGGAAGGGGTTTCAGTGTGTAGGGAAGGGGTTTCAGTGTGCGGGGAATGGTTTCAGTCTGTGGGGAAGGGGATTCACTGTGTGGGGAAGCGGTTTCAGTGTGTGTGGAAGGGGTTTCAGTGTGTGGGGAATAGTTTCAGTGTGTGGGGAAGGGGTTTCAGTGTGTGTGGAAGGGTGTTCAGTGTGTGGGGAATGTGGTTCAGTGTGTGGGGAAGGGGTTTCAGTGTGTGGGGAATGGTTTCAGTGTGTGGGGAAGGGGTTTCACTGTGTGGGGAAGGGGTTTCAGTGTGTGGGGAATGGTTTCAGTGTGTGCGGAAGGGGTTTCACTGTGTGGGGAAGGGTTTCAGTGTGTGTGGAAGGGGTTTCAGTGTGTGGGGACGGGGTTTCAGTGTGTGGGGAAGGGTTTCACTGTGTGGGGAAGGTGTTTCAGTGTGTGGGTTGGGGAGTCAGTGTGTGGGGAAGGGTTTCAGTGTGTGGGGAAGGTTTTCAGTGTGTGGGGAATGGTTTCAGTGTGTGGGGAATGGTTTCAGCGTGTGGGGAAGGGGTGTCAGTGTGTGGGGAAGGGGATTCAGTGTGTGGGGAATGGTTTCAGTGTGTGCGGAAGGGGTTTCACTGTGTGGGGAAGGGGTTTGAGTGTGTGGGGAAGGGGTTTCACTGTGTTGGGAAGGGGTTTGAGTGTGTGGGGAAGGGGTTTCAGTGTGTGCGGAATGGTTTTAGTGTGTGGGGCAAGGGTTTCAGTGTGTGGGGAAGGTGTTTCAGTGTGTGGGGAAGGGGATTCACTGTGTGGGGACGGGGTTTCAGTGTGTGGGGAATGGTTTCAGCGTGTGGGGAAGGGGCTTCTGTGTGTTGGGAAGGATTTCAGTGTGTGGGGAGGGGTTTCAATGTGTGGGGAAGGGGTTCAGTGTGTGGAGAAGGAGTTTCAGTGTGTGGGGAAGGGTTTCAGTGTGTTGGTATTGGTTTCAGTGTGAGGGGAAGGGTTTCAGTGTGCGGGGAAGGATTTTCAGTGTGTGGGGAATGTGTTTCACTGTGTGGGGACAGGGTTTCAGTGTGTGGGGAAGCGGTTTCAGTGTGTAGTTTAGGGGTTTCAGTGTGTGGGGAAGGGTTTCAGTGTGTGGGGAATAGTTTCAGTGTGTGGGGAAGGGGTTTCAGTGTGTGTGAAAGGGTGTTCAGTGTGTGGGGAATGTGGTTCAGTGTGTGGGGAAGGGGTTTCAGTGTGTGGGGAATGGTTTCAGTGTGTGGGGAAGGGGTTTCACTGTGTGGGGAATGGGTTTCAGTGTGTGGGGAATGGTTTCAGTGTGTGCGGAAGGGGTTTCACTGTGTGGGGAAGGGTTTCAGTGTGTTTGGAAGGGGTTTCAGTGTGTGGGGACGGGGTTTCAGTGTGTGGGGAAGGGTTTCACTGTGTGGGGAAGGTGTTTCAGTGTGTGGGTTGGGGAGTCAGTGTGTGGGGAAGGGTTTCAGTGTGTGGGGAAGTTTTTCAGTGTGTGGGGAATGGTTTCAGTGTGTGGGGAATGGTTTCAGCGTGTGGGGAAGGGGTGTCAGTGTGTGGGGAAGGGGATTCAGTGTGTGGGGAATGGTTTCAGTGTGTGCGGAAGGGGTTTCACTGTGTGGGGAAGGGGTTTGAGTGTGTGGGGAAGGGGTTTCACTGTGTTGGGAAGGGGTTTGAGTGTGTGGGGAAGGGGTTTCAGTGTGTGCGGAATGGTTTTAGTGTGTGGGGCAAGGGTTTCAGTGTGTGGGGAAGGTGTTTCAGTGTGTGGGGAAGGGGATTCACTGTGTGGGGACGGGGTTTCAGTGTGTGGGGAATGGTTTCAGCGTGTGGGGAAGGGGCTTCTGTGTGTTGGGAAGGATTTCAGTGTGTGGGGAGGGGTTTCAATGTGTGGGGAAGGGGTTCAGTGTGTGGAGAAGGAGTTTCAGTGTGTGGGGAAGGGTTTCAGTGTGTTGGTATTGGTTTCAGTGTGAGGGGAAGGGTTTCAGTGTGCGGGGAAGGATTTTCAGTGTGTGGGGAAGGTCTTTCACTGTGTGGGGACAGGGTTTCAGTGTGTGGGGAAGCGGTTTCAGTGTGTAGTTTAGGGGTTTCAGTGTGTGGGGAAGGGTTTCAGTGTGTGGGGAATAGTTTCAGTGTGTGGGGAAGGGGTTTCAGTGTGTGTGGAAGGGTGTTCAGTGTGTGGGGAATGTGGTTCAGTGTGTGGGGAAGGGGTTTCAGTGTGTGGGGAATGGTTTCAGTGTGTGGGGAAGGGGTTTCACTGTGTGGGGAAGGGGTTTCAGTGTGTGGGGAATGGTTTCAGTGTGTGCGGAAGGGGTTTCACTGTGTGGGGAAGGGTTTCAGTGTGTGTGGAAGGGGTTTCAGTGTGTGGGGACGGGGTTTCAGTGTGTGGGGAAGGGTTTCACTGTGTGGGGAAGGTGTTTCAGTGTGTGGGTTGGGGAGTCAGTGTGTGGGGAAGGGTTTCAGTGTGTGGGGAAGGTTTTCAGTGTGTGGGGAATGGTTTCAGTGTGTGGGGAATGGTTTCAGCGTGTGGGGAAGGGGTGTCAGTGTGTGGGGAAGGGGATTCAGTGTGTGGGGAATGGTTTCAGTGTGTGCGGAAGGGGTTTCACTGTGTGGGGAAGGGGTTTGAGTGTGTGGGGAAGGGGTTTCACTGTGTGGGGAAGGGGTTTGAGTGTGTGGGGAAGGGGTTTCAGTGTGTGCGGAATGGTTTTAGTGTGTGGGGCAAGGGTTTCAGTGTGTGGGGAAGGTGTTTCAGTGTGTGGGGAAGGGGATTCACTGTGTGGGGACGGGGTTTCAGTGTGTGGGGAAGGTGTTTCAGTGTGTGGGGAAGGGGATTCACTGTGTGGGGAAGGTGTTTGTGTGTGGGTTGGGGAGTCAGTGTGTGGGGAAGGGTTTCAGTGTGTGGGGAAGGTTTTCAGTGTGTGGGGAATGGTTTCAGTGTGTGGGGAATGGTTTCAGCGTGTGGGGAAGGGGTGTCAGTGTGTGGGGAAGGGGATTCAGTGTGTGGGGAATGGTTTCAGTGTGTGCGGAAGGGGTTTCACTGTGTGGGGAAGGGTTTCACTGTGTGGGGAAGGTGTTTCAGTGTGTGGGGAAGGGGATTCAGTGTGTGGGGAAGGGTTTCAGTGTGTGGGCAAGGGTTTCAGTGTGTGGGGAATGGTTTCAGTGTGTGGGGAAGGGTTTTAGTGTGTGGGGAAGGGGTTTCACTGTGTGGGGAAGGGGTTTCAGTGTGTGGGGAAGGGTTTCAGTGTGTGGGTATGGGTTTCAGTGTGTGGGAATGGTTTCAGTGTTTGGGGAAGGAGTTTCAGTGTGTGGGAAGGTGTTTCACTGTGTGGGGACGGGGTTCAGTGTGTGGGGAAGGGGTTTCAGTGTGTAGGGTAGGGGTTTCAGTGTGTGGGGATGGGTTTCAGTGTGTGGGGAAGGGGTTTCAGTGTGTGAGGATGGGGTTTCAGTCTGTGGGGAAGGGGTTTCCGTGTGTGGGGAAGGGGTTTCAGTGTGTGGGGAATTGATTCAGTGTGTGGGGAAGGGGTTTCAGTGTGTGGGGAAGGGGTTTCAGTGTGTGGGGAATGGTTTCAGTGTGTGGGGAAAGGGTTTCAGTGTGTGGGGATGGTGATTCAGTGTGTGCGGAAGGGGTTTCAGTGTGTGGGGAAGGGGTTTCAGTGTGTGGGGAATGGTTTCAGTGTGTGGGGAAAGGGTTTCAGTGTGTGGGGAAGGGGCTTCAGTGTGTGTGGAAGGGGTTTCAGTGTGTGGGGAGTTGTGGTTCAGTCTGTGGGGAAGGGGTTTCAGTGTGTGGGGAATGGTTTCAGTGTGTGGGGAAGGGGTTTCTCTGTGTGGGGAAGGGGTTTCAGTGTGTGGGGCTTGGTTTCAGTGTGTGGGGAAGGGGTTTCAGTGTGTGGGGAAGGGTTTCAGTGTGTGGGGAAGCGGATTCAGTGTGTGGGAAATGGTTTCAGTGTGTGGGGACGGGGTTTCAGTGTATGGGGAAGTGGTTTCCGTGTGTGGGGAAGGGGTTTCAGTGTGTGGGGAATTGTTTCAGTGTGTGGGGAAAGGATTTCAGTGTGTGGGGAGGGTGATTCAGTGTGTGGGGAAGATGATTATCTGTGTGTGGAAGGGGTTTCAGTGTGTGGGGAAGGGTTTCAGTGTGTGGGGAAGGGGTTTCAGTGTGTGCGGAAGGGTTTCAGTGTGTGGGGAAGGGTTTCACTGTCTGGGTAACGTGTTTCAGTGTGTGGGGAAGGGGTTTCAGTGTGTGCGGAAGGGTTTCAGTGTGTGGGGAAGGGTTTCACTGTCTGGGTAAGGTGTTTCAGTGTGTGGGGAAGGGGATTCAGTGTGTGCGGAAGGGTTTCAGTGTGTGGGCAAGGGTTTCAGTGTATAGTGAAGGGGTTTCAGTGTGTGGGGAAGGGTTTCAGTGTGTGGGGAATGGTTTCAGTGTGTGGGGAATTGTTTCAGTGCGTGGGGAAGGGTTTCAGCGTGTGGGGAAGGTGATTTCAGTGTGTGGGGAAGTATTTCAGTGTGTGGGGAAGGGTTGCAGTGTGTGGGGAAGGGTTTCAGTGTGTGGGGAAGTTGTTTCAGTGTGTGGGGAAGGGTTTCACTGTGAGGGTATGCGTTTCAGTGTGTGGGGAAGTTTTTCAGTGTGTGGGGAAGAAGTTTCGGTGCGTGGTGAAGGTGTTTCACTGTGTGGGGATAGGGTTTTAGTGTGTAGGGAAGGTGTTTCAGTGTGTGGGGAATGGTTTCAGTGTGTGGGGAAAGGATTTCAGTGTGTGGGGAAGGTGATTCAGTGTGTGGGGAAGGGAATTCTCTGTGTGGGGAAGGGGTTTTCAGTGTTTGGGGAAGGGGTTTCAGTGTGTGGGGAAGGTGTTTCAGTGTGTGGGGAATGGTTTCAGTGTGTGGGGAAGGCGTTTCAGTGTGTGTGGAAGGGGTTTCATTGTGTGTGGAAGGGGTTTCAGTGTGTGGGGAATGGTTTCAGTGTGTGGGGAAGGGCGTTTCAGTGTGTGTGGAAGGGGTTTCAGTGTGTGGGGAATGTGGTTCAGTGTTTGGGGAAGGTGTTTCAGTGTGTGGGGAATGGTTTCAGTGTGTGTGGAAGGGGTTTCACTGTGTGGGGATGGGGTTTCAGTGTGTGGGGAATGCTTTCAGTGTGTGGGGAAGGGGTTTCAGTGTGAGGTGAAGGGTTTCAGAGTGTGGGGAAGGGGTTTCAATGTGTGGGGACGGGGTTTCAGTTTGTGCGGAACGGGTTTCAGTGTGTGTGGAATGATTTCAGTGTGTGGGGATGGGTTTCAGTGTGTGGGGAAGGGTTTCAGTGTGTGGGGAAGGGGATTCACTGTGTGCAAAAGGGGTTTCAGTGTGTGCGGAAGGGGTTTAAGTTTGTGGGGAAGGTTTTCAGTGTGTGGGGAAAGGTTTCAGTGTGTGGGGAAGGGGTTTCAGTGTGTGGGGAAGGGTTTCAGTGTGTGGGGAAGGGTTTCACTGTGTGGGTATGCGTTTCAGTGTTTGGGGAAGGGTTTCAGTGAGTGGGGAAGGAGTTTCGGTGTGTGGTAAAGGTGTTTCCCTGTGTGGGGACAGGGTTTCAGTGTGTGGGGAAGGTGTTTCAGTGTGTGGGAAGGGGTTTCTGTGTGTGGGGAAGGAGTTTCAGTGTGTGGGGAAGGGGTTTCAGTGTGTGGGAAGGATGTTTCAGTGTGTGGGGAGGGATTTCACTGTGTGTGGAATGTGTTTCAGTGTGTGGGGAAGGGGTTTCAGTGTATGGGGAAGGGTTTCAGTGAGTGGGGAAGGGTTTCAGTGTGTGGGGAAGGGGTTTCAGTGTGTGGGGAAGGGTTTCAGTGTGTGGGGAAGGGGTTTCAGTGTGTGGGGAAGGGGTTTCACTGTGTGGGGATGGCGTTTCAGTGTGTGGGGAAGGTGTTTCACTGTGCAGGGACGGGGTTTCACTGTGTGGGGAAGGGGTTTCAGTGCGTAGGGTAGGGGTTTTTGTGTGTGGGGAAGGGTTTCAGTGTGTGGGGAAGGGGTTTCAGTGTGTGGGGCTGGGGTTTCAGTGTGTGGGGAAGATGTTTCAGTGTGTGGGTACGTGGTTTCAGTGTGTAGGGAAGGGGTTTTAGTGTGTGGGGCAAGGGTTTCAGTGTGTGGGGAAGGGGCTGCACAGTGTGGGGAAGGGGTTTCAGTGTGTGGTGAAGGGGTTTAACTTTGTGGGGATGGGGTTTCAGTGTGTGGGGAATGGTTTCAGTGTGTGGGGAAAGGGTTTCAGTGTGTGGGGAAGGTGTTTCAGTGTGTGGCGAAGGGGATTCACTGTGTGGGGAAGGGGTTTCAGTGTGTGGGGAAGGGGTTTCCCTGTGTGGGGACTTTGTTTCAGTGTGTGGGGAAGGGGTTTCAGTGTGTGGGGAAGGGGTTTCAATGCGTGGGGAATGGTTTCAGTGTGTGGGGACGGGATTCAGTGTGTGGGGAACGGGTTTCACTGTGTGGGGAAAGGGTTTCAGTGTGTGGGGAAGGGGTTTCACTCTGTGTGGAAGGTGTTTCAGTGTGTGGGGAAGGGGTTTCACTGTTTGGGGAAGGGGTTTCAGTGCGTGGGGAATGGTTTCAGTTTGTGGGGAAAGGATTTCAGTGTGTGGGGAAGCTGATTCAGTGTGTCGTGAAGGTGATGCTCTGTGTGGGGAAGGGGTTTCAGTGTGTGGGGAAGGGGTTTCAGTGTGTGGGGAAGGGTTTCGGTGTGTGGGGAATGGTTTCAGTGTGTGGGGAATGGTTTCAGTGCGTGGGGAAGGGGTTTCAGTGTGTGTGGAAGGGGTTTCAGTGTGTGGGGAATGTGGTTCAGTGTTTGGGGAAGGTGTTTCAGTGTGTGGGGAATGGTTTCAGTGTGTGGGGAAGGGATTTCACTGTGTGGGGAATGCTTTCAGTGTGTGGGGAATGGGTTTCAGTGTGAGGTGAAGGGTTTCAGAGTGTGGGGGAGAGGTTTCAATGTGTGCGGACGGGGTTTCAGTGTGTGCGGAACGGGTTTCAGTGTGTGTGGAATGATTTCAGTGTGTGGGGACGGGTTTCAGTGTGTGGGGAAGGGTTTCAGTGTGTGGGGAAGGGGTTTCGCTGTGTGCAAAAGGGGTTTCAGTGTGTGGGGAAGGGGTTTCAGTGTGTGGGGAAGTGTTTCAGTGTGTGAGGAAGGGTTTCAGTGTCTGGGGAAGGGGTTTCAGTGTGTGGGGAAGGGTTTCAGTGTGTGGGGAAGGGTTTCAGTGTGTGGGTAAGGTGTTTCAGTGTGTGGGGAAGGGGATTCAGTGTTTGCGGAAGGGTTTCAGTGTGTGGGCAAGGGTTTCAGTGTGTGGTGAAGGGGTTTCAGTGTGTGGGGAAGGGTTTCAGTGTGTGGGGAATGGTTTCAGTGTGTGGGGAATGGTTTCAGCGTGTGGGGAAGGTGATTTCAGTGTGTGGGGAAGTATTTCAGTGTGTGGGGAAGGGTTTCAGTGTGTGGGGAAGGGTTTCAGTGTGTGGGGAAGGTGTTTCAGTGTGTGGGGAAGGGTTTCACTGTGTGGGTATGCGTTTCAGTGTGTGGGGAAGGTTTTCAGTGTATGGGGAAGGAGTTTCGGTGTGTGTGAAGGTGTTTCACTGTGTGGGGACAGTGTTTTAGTGTGTAGGGAAGGTGTTTCAGTGTGTGGGGAATGGTTTCAGTGTGTGGGGAAAGGATTTCAGTGTGTGGGGAAGGGGATTCTCTGTGTGGGGAAGGGGTTTCAGTGTGTGGGGAAGGGGTTTCAGTGTGTGGGGAAGGTGTTTCAGTGTGTGGGGAATGGTTTCAGTGTGTGGGGAAGGGGTTTCAGTGTGTGTGGAAGGGGTTTCATTGTGTGTGGAAGGGATTTCAGTGTGTGGGGAATGGTTTCAGTGTGTGGGGAAGGGGTTTCAGTGCGTGGGGAATGGTTTCAGTGTGTGGGGAAAGGATTTCAGTGTGTGGGGAAGCTGAATCAGTGTGCAGTGAAGGGGATTCTCTGTGTGGGGAAGGGGTTTCAGTGTGTGGGGAAGGGGTTTCAGTCTGTGGGGAAGGGGTTTCTGTGTATGGGGAATGGTTTCAGTGTGTGGGGAAGGGTTTCAGTGTGTGGGGAATGGTTTCAGTGTGTGGCGAATGGTTTCAGCGTGTGGGGAAGGCGTTTCAGTGTGTGGGGAAAGGGTTTCAGTGTGTGGGGAAGGTGTTTCAGTGTGTGGCGAAGGGGATTCACTGTGTGGGGAAGGGGTTTCAGTGTGTGGGGAAGGGGTTTCCCTGTGTGGGGACTTTGTTTCAGTGTGTGGGGAAGGGGTTTCAGTGTGTGGGGAAGGGGTTTCAATGCGTGGGGAATGGTTTCAGTGTGTGGGGACGGGATACAGTGTGTGGGGAACGGGTTTCACTGTGTGGGGAAAGGGTTTCAGTGTGTGGGGAAGGGGTTTCACTCTGTGTGGAAGGTGTTTCAGTGTGTGGGGAAGGGGATTCACTGTGTGGGGACGGGGTTTCAGTGTGTGGGGAATGGTTTCAGCGTGTGGGGAAGGGGCTTCTGTGTGTTGGGAAGGATTTCAGTGTGTGGGGAGGGGTTTCAATGTGTGGGGAAGGGGTTCAGTGTGTGGAGAAGGAGTTTCAGTGTGTGGGGAAGGGTTTCAGTGTGTTGGTATTGGTTTCAGTGTGAGGGGAAGGGTTTCAGTGTGCGGGGAAGGATTTTCAGTGTGTGGGGAAGGTGTTTCACTGTGTGGGGACAGGGTTTCAGTGTGTGGGGAAGCGGTTTCAGTGTGTAGTTTAGGGGTTTCAGTGTGTGGGGAAGGGTTTCAGTGTGTGGGGAATAGTTTCAGTGTGTGGGGAAGGGGTTTCAGTGTGTGTGGAAGGGTGTTCAGTGTGTGGGGAATGTGGTTCAGTGTGTGGGGAAGGGGTTTCAGTGTGTGGGGAATGGTTTCAGTGTGTGGGGAAGGGGTTTCAATGTGTGGGGAAGGGGTTTCAGTGTGTGGGGAATGGTTTCAGTGTGTGCGGAAGGGGTTTCACTGTGTGGGGAAGGGTTTCAGTGTGTGTGGAAGGGGTTTCAGTGTGTGGGGACGGGGTTTCAGTGTGTGGGGAAGGGTTTCACTGTGTGGGGAAGGTGTTTCAGTGTGTGGGTTGGGGAGTCAGTGTGTGGGGAAGGGTTTCAGTGTGTGGGGAAGTTTTTCAGTGTGTGGGGAATGGTTTCAGTGTGTGGGGAATGGTTTCAGCGTGTGGGGAAGGGGTGTCAGTGTGTGGGGAAGGGGATTCAGTGTGTGGGGAATGGTTTCAGTGTGTGCGGAAGGGGTTTCACTGTGTGGGGAAGGGGTTTGAGTGTGTGGGGAAGGGGTTTCACTGTGTTGGGAAGGGGTTTGAGTGTGTGGGGAAGGGGTTTCAGTGTGTGCGGAATGGTTTTAGTGTGTGGGGCAAGGGTTTCAGTGTGTGGGGAAGGTGTTTCAGTGTGTGGGGAAGGGGATTCACTGTGTGGGGACGGGGTTTCAGTGTGTGGGGAATGGTTTCAGCGTGTGGGGAAGGGGCTTCTGTGTGTTGGGAAGGATTTCAGTGTGTGGGGAGGGGTTTCAATGTGTGGGGAAGGGGTTCAGTGTGTGGAGAAGGAGTTTCAGTGTGTGGGGAAGGGTTTCAGTGTGTTGGTATTGGTTTCAGTGTGAGGGGAAGGGTTTCAGTGTGCGGGGAAGGATTTTCAGTGTGTGGGGAAGGTCTTTCACTGTGTGGGGACAGGGTTTCAGTGTGTGGGGAAGCGGTTTCAGTGTGTAGTTTAGGGGTTTCAGTGTGTGGGGAAGGGTTTCAGTGTGTGGGGAATAGTTTCAGTGTGTGGGGAAGGGGTTTCAGTGTGTGTGGAAGGGTGTTCAGTGTGTGGGGAATGTGGTTCAGTGTGTGGGGAAGGGGTTTCAGTGTGTGGGGAATGGTTTCAGTGTGTGGGGAAGGGGTTTCACTGTGTGGGGAAGGGGTTTCAGTGTGTGGGGAATGGTTTCAGTGTGTGCGGAAGGGGTTTCACTGTGTGGGGAAGGGTTTCAGTGTGTGTGGAAGGGGTTTCAGTGTGTGGGGACGGGGTTTCAGTGTGTGGGGAAGGGTTTCACTGTGTGGGGAAGGTGTTTCAGTGTGTGGGTTGGGGAGTCAGTGTGTGGGGAAGGGTTTCAGTGTGTGGGGAAGGTTTTCAGTGTGTGGGGAATGGTTTCAGTGTGTGGGGAATGGTTTCAGCGTGTGGGGAAGGGGTGTCAGTGTGTCGGGAAGGGGATTCAGTGTGTGGGGAATGGTTTCAGTGTGTGCGGAAGGGGTTTCACTGTGTGGGGAAGGGGTTTGAGTGTGTGGGGAAGGGGTTTCACTGTGTGGGGAAGGGGTTTGAGTGTGTGGGGAAGGGGTTTCAGTGTGTGCGGAATGGTTTTAGTGTGTGGGGCAAGGGTTTCAGTGTGTGGGGAAGGTGTTTCAGTGTGTGGGGAAGGGGATTCACTGTGTGGGGACGGGGTTTCAGTGTGTGGGGAAGGTGTTTCAGTGTGTGGGGAAGGGGATTCACTGTGTGGGGAAGGTGTTTGTGTGTGGGTTGGGGAGTCAGTGTGTGGGGAAGGGTTTCAGTGTGTGGGGAAGGTTTTCAGTGTGTGGGGAATGGTTTCAGTGTGTGGGGAATGGTTTCAGCGTGTGGGGAAGGGGTGTCAGTGTGTGGGGAAGGGGATTCAGTGTGTGGGGAATGGTTTCAGTGTGTGCGGAAGGGGTTTCACTGTGTGGGGAAGGGTTTCACTGTGTGGGGAAGGTGTTTCAGTGTGTGGGGAAGGGGATTCAGTGTGTGGGGAAGGGTTTCAGTGTGTGGGCAAGGGTTTCAGTGTGTGGGGAATGGTTTCAGTGTGTGGGGAAGGGTTTTAGTGTGTGGGGAAGGGTTTCAGTGTGTGGGGAAGGGGTTTCAGTGTGTGGGGAAGGGTTTCAGTGTGTGGGTATGGGTTTCAGTGTGTGGGAATGGTTTCAGTGTTTGGGGAAGGAGTTTCAGTGTGTGGGAAGGTGTTTCACTGTGTGGGGACGGGGTTCAGTGTGTGGGGAAGGGGTTTCAGTGTGTAGGGTAGGGGTTTCAGTGTGTGGGGATGGGTTTCAGTGTGTGGGGAAGGGGTTTCAGTGTGTGAGGATGGGGTTTCAGTCTGTGGGGAAGGGGTTTCCGTGTGTGGGGAAGGGGTTTCAGTGTGTGGGGAATTGATTCAGTGTGTGGGGAAGGGGTTTCAGTGTGTGGGGAAGGGGTTTCAGTGTGTGGGGAATGGTTTCAGTGTGTGGGGAAAGGGTTTCAGTGTGTGGGGATGGTGATTCAGTGTGTGCGGAAGGGGTTTCAGTGTGTGGGGAAGGGGTTTCAGTGTGTGGGGAATGGTTTCAGTGTGTGGGGAAAGGGTTTCAGTGTGTGGGGAAGGGGCTTCAGTGTGTGTGGAAGGGGTTTCAGTGTGTGGGGAGTTGTGGTTCAGTCTGTGGGGAAGGGGTTTCAGTGTGTGGGGAATGGTTTCAGTGTGTGGGGAAGGGGTTTCTCTGTGTGGGGAAGGGGTTTCAGTGTGTGGGGCTTGGTTTCAGTGTGTGGGGAAGGGGTTTCAGTGTGTGGGGAAGGGTTTCAGTGTGTGGGGAAGCGGATTCAGTGTGTGGGAAATGGTTTCAGTGTGTGGGGACGGGGTTTCAGTGTATGGGGAAGTGGTTTCCGTGTGTGGGGAAGGGGTTTCAGTGTGTGGGGAATTGTTTCAGTGTGTGGGGAAAGGATTTCAGTGTGTGGGGAGGGTGATTCAGTGTGTGGGGAAGATGATTATCTGTGTGTGGAAGGGGTTTCAGTGTGTGGGGAAGGGTTTCAGTGTGTGGGGAAGGGGTTTCAGTGTGTGCGGAAGGGTTTCAGTGTGTGGGGAAGGGTTTCACTGTCTGGGTAACGTGTTTCAGTGTGTGGGGAAGGGGTTTCAGTGTGTGCGGAAGGGTTTCAGTGTGTGGGGAAGGGTTTCACTGTCTGGGTAAGGTGTTTCAGTGTGTGGGGAAGGGGATTCAGTGTGTGCGGAAGGGTTTCAGTGTGTGGGCAAGGGTTTCAGTGTATAGTGAAGGGGTTTCAGTGTGTGGGGAAGGGTTTCAGTGTGTGGGGAATGGTTTCAGTGTGTGGGGAATTGTTTCAGTGCGTGGGGAAGGGTTTCAGCGTGTGGGGAAGGTGATTTCAGTGTGTGGGGAAGTATTTCAGTGTGTGGGGAAGGGTTGCAGTGTGTGGGGAAGGGTTTCAGTGTGTGGGGAAGTTGTTTCAGTGTGTGGGGAAGGGTTTCACTGTGAGGGTATGCGTTTCAGTGTGTGGGGAAGTTTTTCAGTGTGTGGGGAAGAAGTTTCGGTGCGTGGTGAAGGTGTTTCACTGTGTGGGGATAGGGTTTTAGTGTGTAGGGAAGGTGTTTCAGTGTGTGGGGAATGGTTTCAGTGTGTGGGGAAAGGATTTCAGTGTGTGGGGAAGGTGATTCAGTGTGTGGGGAAGGGAATTCTCTGTGTGGGGAAGGGGTTTTCAGTGTTTGGGGAAGGGGTTTCAGTGTGTGGGGAAGGTGTTTCAGTGTGTGGGGAATGGTTTCAGTGTGTGGGGAAGGCGTTTCAGTGTGTGTGGAAGGGGTTTCATTGTGTGTGGAAGGGGTTTCAGTGTGTGGGGAATGGTTTCAGTGTGTGGGGAAGGGCGTTTCAGTGTGTGTGGAAGGGGTTTCAGTGTGTGGGGAATGTGGTTCAGTGTTTGGGGAAGGTGTTTCAGTGTGTGGGGAATGGTTTCAGTGTGTGTGGAAGGGGTTTCACTGTGTGGGGATGGGGTTTCAGTGTGTGGGGAATGCTTTCAGTGTGTGGGGAAGGGGTTTCAGTGTGAGGTGAAGGGTTTCAGAGTGTGGGGAAGGGGTTTCAATGTGTGGGGACGGGGTTTCAGTTTGTGCGGAACGGGTTTCAGTGTGTGTGGAATGATTTCAGTGTGTGGGGATGGGTTTCAGTGTGTGGGGAAGGGTTTCAGTGTGTGGGGAAGGGGATTCACTGTGTGCAAAAGGGGTTTCAGTGTGTGCGGAAGGGGTTTAAGTGTGTGGGGAAGGTTTTCAGTGTGTGGGGAAAGGTTTCAGTGTGTGGGGAAGGGGTTTCAGTGTGTGGGGAAGGGTTTCAGTGTGTGGGGAAGGGTTTCACTGTGTGGGTATGCGTTTCAGTGTTTGGGGAAGGGTTTCAGTGAGTGGGGAAGGAGTTTCGGTGTGTGGTAAAGGTGTTTCCCTGTGTGGGGACAGGGTTTCAGTGTGTGGGGAAGGTGTTTCAGTGTGTGGGAAGGGGTTTCTGTGTGTGGGGAAGGAGTTTCAGTGTGTGGGGAAGGGGTTTCAGTGTGTGGGAAGGATGTTTCAGTGTGTGGGGAGGGATTTCACTGTGTGTGGAATGTGTTTCAGTGTGTGGGGAAGGGTTTCAGTGTGTGGGGAAGGGGTTTCAGTGTGTGGGGAAGGGTTTCAGTGTGTGGGGAAGGGGTTTCAGTGTGTGGGGAAGGGGTTTCACTGTGTGGGGATGGCGTTTCAGTGTGTGGGGAAGGTGTTTCACTGTGCAGGGACGGGGTTTCACTGTGTGGGGAAGGGGTTTCAGTGCGTAGGGTAGGGGTTTTTGTGTGTGGGGAAGGGTTTCAGTGTGTGGGGAAGGGGTTTCAGTGTGTGGGGCTGGGGTTTCAGTGTGTGGGGAAGATGTTTCAGTGTGTGGGTACGTGGTTTCAGTGTGTAGGGAAGGGGTTTTAGTGTGTGGGGCAAGGGTTTCAGTGTGTGGGGAAGGGGCTGCACAGTGTGGGGAAGGGGTTTCAGTGTGTGGTGAAGGGGTTTAACTTTGTGGGGATGGGGTTTCAGTGTGTGGGGAATGGTTTCAGTGTGTGGGGAAAGGGTTTCAGTGTGTGGGGAAGGTGTTTCAGTGTGTGGCGAAGGGGATTCACTGTGTGGGGAAGGGGTTTCAGTGTGTGGGGAAGGGGTTTCCCTGTGTGGGGACTTTGTTTCAGTGTGTGGGGAAGGGGTTTCAGTGTGTGGGGAAGGGGTTTCAATGCGTGGGGAATGGTTTCAGTGTGTGGGGACGGGATTCAGTGTGTGGGGAACGGGTTTCACTGTGTGGGGAAAGGGTTTCAGTGTGTGGGGAAGGGGTTTCACTCTGTGTGGAAGGTGTTTCAGTGTGTGGGGAAGGGGTTTCACTGTTTGGGGAAGGGGTTTCAGTGCGTGGGGAATGGTTTCAGTTTGTGGGGAAAGGATTTCAGTGTGTGGGGAAGCTGATTCAGTGTGTCGTGAAGGTGATTCTCTGTGTGGGGAAGGGGTTTCAGTGTGTGGGGAAGGGGTTTCAGTGTGTGGGGAAGGGTTTCGGTGTGTGGGGAATGGTTTCAGTGTGTGGGGAATGGTTTCAGTGCGTGGGGAAGGGGTTTCAGTGTGTGTGGAAGGGGTTTCAGTGTGTGGGGAATGTGGTTCAGTGTTTGGGGAAGGTGTTTCAGTGTGTGGGGAATGGTTTCAGTGTGTGGGGAAGGGATTTCACTGTGTGGGGAATGCTTTCAGTGTGTGGGGAATGGGTTTCAGTGTGAGGTGAAGGGTTTCAGAGTGTGGGGGAGAGGTTTCAATGTGTGCGGACGGGGTTTCAGTGTGTGCGGAACGGGTTTCAGTGTGTGTGGAATGATTTCAGTGTGTGGGGACGGGTTTCAGTGTGTGGGGAAGGGTTTCAGTGTGTGGGGAAGGGGTTTCGCTGTGTGCAAAAGGGGTTTCAGTGTGTGGGGAAGGGGTTTCAGTGTGTGGGGAAGTGTTTCAGTGTGTGAGGAAGGGTTTCAGTGTCTGGGGAAGGGGTTTCAGTGTGTGGGGAAGGGTTTCAGTGTGTGGGGAAGGGTTTCAGTGTGTGGGTAAGGTGTTTCAGTGTGTGGGGAAGGGGATTCAGTGTGTGCGGAAGGGTTTCAGTGTGTGGGCAAGGGTTTCAGTGTGTGGTGAAGGGGTTTCAGTGTGTGGGGAAGGGTTTCAGTGTGTGGGGAATGGTTTCAGTGTGTGGGGAATGGTTTCAGCGTGTGGGGAAGGTGATTTCAGTGTGTGGGGAAGTATTTCAGTGTGTGGGGAAGGGTTTCAGTGTGTGGGGAAGGGTTTCAGTGTGTGGGGAAGGTGTTTCAGTGTGTGGGGAAGGGTTTCACTGTGTGGGTATGCGTTTCAGTGTGTGGGGAAGGTTTTCAGTGTATGGGGAAGGAGTTTCGGTGTGTGTGAAGGTGTTTCACTGTGTGGGGACAGTGTTTTAGTGTGTAGGGAAGGTGTTTCAGTGTGTGGGGAATGGTTTCAGTGTGTGGGGAAAGGATTTCAGTGTGTGGGGAAGGGGATTCTCTGTGTGGGGAAGGGGTTTCAGTGTGTGGGGAAGGGGTTTCAGTGTGTGGGGAAGGTGTTTCAGTGTGTGGGGAATGGTTTCAGTGTGTGGGGAAGGGGTTTCAGTGTGTGTGGAAGGGGTTTCATTGTGTGTGGAAGGGATTTCAGTGTGTGGGGAATGGTTTCAGTGTGTGGGGAAGGGGTTTCAGTGCGTGGGGAATGGTTTCAGTGTGTGGGGAAAGGATTTCAGTGTGTGGGGAAGCTGAATCAGTGTGCAGTGAAGGGGATTCTCTGTGTGGGGAAGGGGTTTCAGTGTGTGGGGAAGGGGTTTCAGTCTGTGGGGAAGGGGTTTCTGTGTATGGGGAATGGTTTCAGTGTGTGGGGAAGGGTTTCAGTGTGTGGGGAATGGTTTCAGTGTGTGGCGAATGGTTTCAGCGTGTGGGGAAGGCGTTTCAGTGTGTGGGGAAAGGGTTTCAGTGTGTGGGGAAGGTGTTTCAGTGTGTGGCGAAGGGGATTCACTGTGTGGGGAAGGGGTTTCAGTGTGTGGGGAAGGGGTTTCCCTGTGTGGGGACTTTGTTTCAGTGTGTGGGGAAGGGGTTTCAGTGTGTGGGGAAGGGGTTTCAATGCGTGGGGAATGGTTTCAGTGTGTGGGGACGGGATTCAGTGTGTGGGGAACGGGTTTCACTGTGTGGGGAAAGGGTTTCAGTGTGTGGGGAAGGGGTTTCACTCTGTGTGGAAGGTGTTTCAGTGTGTGGGGAAGGGGTTTCACTGTTTGGGGAAGGGGTTTCAGTGCGTGGGGAATGGTTTCAGTTTGTGGGGAAAGGATTTCAGTGTGTGGGGAAGCTGATTCAGTGTGTCGTGAAGGTGATTCTCTGTGTGGGGAAGGGGTTTCAGTGTGTGGGGAAGGGGTTTCAGTGTGTGGGGAAGGGTTTCGGTGTGTGGGGAATGGTTTCAGTGTGTGGGGAATGGTTTCAGTGCGTGGGGAAGGGGTTTCAGTGTGTGTGGAAGGGGTTTCAGTGTGTGGGGAATGTGGTTCAGTGTTTGGGGAAGGTGTTTCAGTGTGTGGGGAATGGTTTCAGTGTGTGGGGAAGGGATTTCACTGTGTGGGGAATGCTTTCAGTGTGTGGGGAATGGGTTTCAGTGTGAGGTGAAGGGTTTCAGAGTGTGGGGGAGAGGTTTCAATGTGTGCGGACGGGGTTTCAGTGTGTGCGGAACGGGTTTCAGTGTGTGTGGAATGATTTCAGTGTGTGGGGACGGGTTTCAGTGTGTGGGGAAGGGTTTCAGTGTGTGGGGAAGGGGTTTCGCTGTGTGCAAAAGGGGTTTCAGTGTGTGGGGAAGGGGTTTCAGTGTGTGGGGAAGTGTTTCAGTGTGTGAGGAAGGGTTTCAGTGTCTGGGGAAGGTGTTTCAGTGTGTGGGGAAGGGTTTCAGTGTGTGGGGAAGGGTTTCAGTGTGTGGGTAAGGTGTTTCAGTGTGTGGGGAAGGGGATTCAGTGTGTGCGGAAGGGTTTCAGTGTGTGGGCAAGGGTTTCAGTGTGTGGTGAAGGGGTTTCAGTGTGTGGGGAAGGGTTTCAGTGTGTGGGGAATGGTTTCAGTGTGTGGGGAATGGTTTCAGCGTGTGGGGAAGGTGATTTCAGTGTGTGGGGAAGTATTTCAGTGTGTGGGGAAGGGTTTCAGTGTGTGGGGAAGGGTTTCAGTGTGTGGGGAAGGTGTTTCAGTGTGTGGGGAAGGGTTTCACTGTGTGGGTATGCGTTTCAGTGTGTGGGGAAGGTTTTCAGTGTATGGGGAAGGAGTTTCGGTGTGTGTGAAGGTGTTTCACTGTGTGGGGACAGTGTTTTAGTGTGTAGGGAAGGTGTTTCAGTGTGTGGGGAATGGTTTCAGTGTGTGGGGAAAGGATTTCAGTGTGTGGGGAAGGGGATTCTCTGTGTGGGGAAGGGGTTTCAGTGTGTGGGGAAGGGGTTTCAGTGTGTTGGGAAGGTGTTTCAGTGTGTGGGGAATGGTTTCAGTGTGTGGGGAAGGGGTTTCAGTGTGTGTGGAAGGGGTTTCATTGTGTGTGGAAGGGATTTCAGTGTGTGGGGAATGGTTTCAGTGTGTGGGGAAGGGGTTTCAGTGCGTGGGGAATGGTTTCAGTGTGTGGGGAAAGGATTTCAGTGTGTGGGGAAGCTGAATCAGTGTGCAGTGAAGGGGATTCTCTGTGTGGGGAAGGGGTTTCAGTGTGTGGGGAAGGGGTTTCAGTCTGTGGGGAAGGGGTTTCTGTGTATGGGGAATGGTTTCAGTGTGTGGGGAAGGGTTTCAGTGTGTGGGGAATGGTTTCAGTGTGTGGCGAATGGTTTCAGCGTGTGGGGAAGGCGTTTCAGTGTGTGGGGAAAGATTTCAGTGTGTGGGGAGTGTGTTTCAGTGTGTGGGGAAGGGGTTTCAGTGTATGGGGAAGGGTTTCAGTGAGTGGGGAAGGGTTTCAGTGTGTGGGGAAGGGGTTTCAGTGTGTGGGGAAGGGTTTCAGTGTGTGGGGAAGGTGTTTCAGTGTGTGGGGAAGGGGTTTCACTGTGTGGGGATGGCGTTTCAGTTTGTGGGGAAGGTGTTTCACTGTGTAGGGACGGGGTTTCACTGTGTGGGGAAGGGGTTTCAGTGCGTAGGGTAGGGGTTTCTGTGTGTGGGGAAGGGTTTCAGTGTGTGGGGAAGGGGTTTCAGTGAGTGGGGCTGGGGTTTCAGTGTGTGGGGAAGATGTTTCAGTGTGTGGGGACGTGGTTTCAGTGTGTGGGGAAGGGGTTTTAGTGTGTGGGGCAAGGGTTTCAGTGTGTGGGGAAGGGGCTGCACAGTGTGGGGAAGGGGTTTCAGTGTGTGGGGAAGGGGTTTCACTTTGTGGGGATGTGGTTTCAGTATGTGGGGAATGGTTTCAGTGTGTGGGGAAAGGGTTTCAGTGTGTGGGGAAGGTGTTTCAGTGTGTGGCGAAGGGGATTCACTGTGTGGGGAAGGGGTTTCAGTGTGTGGGGAAGGGGTTTCCGTGTGTGGGGACTTTGTTTCAGTGTGTGGGGAAGGGGTTTCAGTGTGTGGGGAAGGGGTTTCAATGCGTGGGGAATGGTTTCAGTGTGTGGGGACGGGATTCAGTGTGTGGGGAACGGGTTTCACTGGGTGGGGAAAGGGTTTCAGTGTGTGGGGAAGGGGTTTCACTGTGTGTGGAAGGTGTTTCAGTGTGTGGGGAAGGGTTTTCACTGTGTGGGGAAGGGGTTTCAGTGGGTGGGGAATGGTTTCAGTTTGTGGGGAAAGGATTTCAGTGTGTGGGGAAGCTGATTCAGTGTGTCGTGAAGGGGATTCTCTGTGTGGGGAAGGGGTTTCAGTGTGTGGGGAATGGGTTTCAGTGTGTGGGGAAGGGTTTCGGTGTGTGGGGAATGGTTTCAGTGTGTGGGGAATGGTTTCAGTGCGTGGGGAAGGGGTTTCAGTGTGTGTGGAAGGGGTTTCAGTGTGTGGGGAATGTGGTTCAGTGTTTGGGGAAGGTGTTTCAGTGTGTGGGGAACGGGTTCAGTGTGTGGGGAAGGGATTTCTCTGTGTGGGGAATGTTTTCAGTGTGTGGGGAATGGGTTTCAGTGTGAGGTGAAGGGATTCAGAGTGTGGGGAAGGGGTTTCAATGTGTGCGGACGGGGTTTCAGTGTGTGCGGAACGGGTTTCAGTGTGTGTGGAATGATTTCAGTGTGTGGGGACGGGTTTCAGTGTGTGGGGAAGGGTTTCAGTGTGTGGGGAAGGGGTTTCACTGTGTGCAAAAGGGGTTTCAGTGTGTGGGGAAGGGGTTTCAGTGTGTGGGGAAGTGTTTCAGTGTGTGAGGAAGGGTTTCAGTGTGTGGGGAAGGGGTTTCAGTGTGTGGGGAAGGGTTTCAGTGTGTGGGGAAGGGTTTCACTGTGTGGGTAAGGTGTTTCAGTGTGTGGGGAAGGGGATTCAGTGTGTGCGGAAGGGTTTCAGTGTGTGGGCAAGGGTTTCAGTGTGTGGTGAAGGGGTTTCAGTGTGTGGGGAAGTGTTTCAGTGTGTGGGGAATGGTTTCAGTGTGTGGGGAATGGTTTCAGCGTGTGGGGAAGGTGTTTTCAGTGTGTGGGGAAGTATTTCAGTGTGTGGGGAAGGGTTTCAGTGTGTGGGGAAGGGTTTCAGTGTGTGGGGAAGGTGTTTCAGTGTGTGGGGAAGGGTTTCACTGTGTGGGTATGCGTTTCAGTGTGTGGGGAAGGTTTTCAGTGTGTGGGGAAGGAGTTTCGGTGTGTGTGAAGGTGTTTCACTGTGTGAGGACAGGGTTTTAATGTGTAGGGAAGGTGTTTCAGTGTGTGGGGAATGGTTTCAGTGTGTGGGGAAAGGATTTCAGTGTGTGGGGAAGGGGATTCTCTGTGTGGGGAAGGGGTTTCAGTGTGTGGGGAAGGGATTTCAGTGTGTGGGGAAGGTGTTTCAGTGTGTGGGGAATGGTTTCAGTGTGTGGGGAAGGGGTTTCAGTGTGTGTGGAAGGGGTTTCATTGTGTGTGGAAGTGGTTTCAGTGTGTGGGGAATGGTTTCAGTGTGTGGGGAAGGGGTTTCAGTGCGTGGGGAATGGTTTCAGTGTGTGGGGAAAGGATTTCAGTGTGTGGGGAAGCTGAATCAGTGTGCAGTGAAGGGGATTCTCTGTGTGGGGAAGGGGTTTCAGTGTGTGGGGAAGGGGTTTCAGTGTGTGGGGAAGGGTTTCGGTGTGTGGGGAATGGTTTCAGTGTGTGGGGAATGGTTTCAGTGCGTGGGGAAGGGATTTCAGTGTGTGTGGAAGGGGTTTCAGTGTGTGGGGAATGTGGTTCAGTGTTTGGGGAAGGTGTTTCAGTGTGTGGGGAACGGTTTCAGTGTGTGGGGAAGGGATTTCTCTGTGTGGGGAATGTTTTCAGTGTGTGGGGAATGGGTTTCAGTGTGAGGTGAAGGGATTCAGAGTGTGGGGAAGGGGTTTCAATGTGTGCGGACGGGGTTTCAGTGTGTGCGGAACGGGTTTCAGTGTGTGTGGAATGATTTCAGTGTGTGGGGAAGGGTTTCAGTGTGTGGGGAAGGGTTTCAGTGTGTGGGGAAGGGGTTTCACTGTGTGCAAAAGGGGTTTCAGTGTGTGGGGAAGGGGTTTCAGTGTGTGGGGAAGTGTTTCAGTGTGTGAGGAAGGGTTTCAGTGTGTGGGGAAGGGGTTTCAGTGTGTGGGGAAGGGTTTCAGTGTGTGGGGAAGGGTTTCACTGTGTGGGTAAGGTGATTCAGTGTGTGGGGAAGGGGATTCAGTGTGTGCGGAAGGGTTTCAGTGTGTGGGCAAGGGTTTCAGTGTGTGGTGAAGGGGTTTCAGTGTGTGGGGAAGGGTTTCAGTGTGTGGGGAATGGTTTCAGTGTGTGGGGAATGGTTTCAGCGTGTGGGGAAGGTGATTTCAGTGTGTGGGGAAGTATTTCAGTGTGTGGGGAAGGGTTTCAGTGTGTGGGGAAGGGTTTCAGTGTGTGGGGAAGGTGTTTCAGTGTGTGGGGAAGGGTTTCACTGTGTGGGTATGCGTTTCAGTGTGTGGGGAAGGTTTTCAGTGTGTGGGGAAGGAGTTTCGGTGTGTGTGAAGGTGTTTCACTGTGTGAGGACAGGTTTTTAGTGTGTAGGGAAGGTGTTTCAGTGTGTGGGGAATGGTTTCAGTGTGTGGGGAAAGGATTTCAGTGTGTGGGGAAGGGGATTCTCTGTGTGGGGAAGGGGTTTCAGTGTGTGGGGAAGGGATTTCAGTGTTTGGGGAAGGTGTTTCAGTGTGTGGGGAATGGTTTCAGTGTGTGGGGAAGGGGTTTCAGTGTGTGTGGAAGGGGTTTCATTGTGTGTGGAAGGGGTTTCAGTGTGTGGGGAATGGTTTCAGTGTGTGGGGAAGGGGTTTCAGTGCGTGGGGAATGGTTTCAGTGTGTGGGGAAAGGATTTCAGTGTGTGGGGAAGCTGAATCAGTGTGAAGTGAAGGGGATTCTCTGTGTGGGGAAGGGGTTTCAGTGTGTGGGGAAGGGGTTTCAGTGTGTGGGGAAGGTGTTTCATTGTGTGTGGAAGTGGTTTCAGTGCGTTGGGAATGGTTTTAGTGTGTGGGGAAGGGGTTTCAATGTGTGTGGAAGGGGTTTCAGTGTGTGGGGAATGTGGTTCAGTGTTTGGGGAAGGTGTTTCAGTGTGTGGGAATGGTTTCAGTGTGTGGGGAAGGGATTTCACTGTGTGGGGAATGCTTTCAGTGTGTGGGGAATGGGTTTCAGTGTGAGGTGAAGGGTTTCAGAGTGTGGGGAAGGGTTTTCAATGTGTGCGGACGGGGTTTCAGTGTGTGCGGAACGGGTTTCAGTGTGTGTGGAATGATTTCAGTGTGTGGGGACGGGTTTCAGTGTGTGGGGAAGGGTTTCAGTGTGTGGGGAAGGGGTTTCACTGTGTGCAAAAGGGGTTTCAGTGTGTGGGGAAGGGGTTTCAGTGTGTGGGGAAGTGTTTCAGTGTGTGAGGAAGGGTTTCAGTGTGTGGGGAAGGGGTTTCAGTGTGTGGGGAAGGGTTTCAGTGTGTGGGGAAGGGTTTCACTTTCTGGTAAGGTGTTTCAGTGTGTGGGGAAGGGGATTCAGTGTGTGCGGAAGGGTTTCAGTGTGTGGGCAAGGGTTTCAGTGTGTGGTGAAGGGGTTTCAGTGTGTGGGGAAGGGTTTCAGTGTGTGGGGAATGGTTTCAGTGTGTGGGGAATGGTTTCAGTGCGTGGGGAAGGGTTTCAGCGTGTGGGGAAGGTGATTTCAGTGTGTGGGGAAGTATTTCAGTGTGTGGGGAAGGGTTTCAGTGTGTGGGGAAGGGTTTCAGTGTGTGGGGAAGGTGTTTCAGTGTGTGGGGAAGGGTTTCACTGTGTGGGTATGCGTTTCAGTGTGTGGGGAAGGTTTTCAGTTTGTGGGGAAGGAGTTTTGGTGTGTGGTGAAGGTGTTTCACTGTGTGGGGACAGGGTTTTATTGTGTAGGGAAGGTGTTTCAGTGTGTGGGGAATGGTTTCAGTGTGTGGGGAAAGGATTTCAGTGTGTGGGGAAGCGGATTATCTGTGTGGGGAAGGGGGTTCAGTGTGTGGGGAAGGGGTTTCAGTGTGTGGGGAAGGGGTTTCAGTGTGTGGGGAAGGGTTTCAGCGTGTGGGGAATGTGATTTCAGTGTGTGGGGAAGTATTTCAGTGTGTGGGGAAGGGTTTCAGTGTGTGGGGAAGGGTTTCCGTGTGTGGGGAAGGGGTTTCAGTGTGTGGGGAAGGGGCTTCAGTGTGTGGGGAAGGGTTTTAGTGTCTGGGTATGCGTTTCAGTGTGTGGGGAAGGGTTTCAGTGTGTGGGGAAGGTGTTTCGGTGTGTGGTAAAGGTGTTTCACAGTGTGGGGACAGGGTTTCAGTGTGTGGCGAAGGTGTTTCAGTTTGTGGGGAAGGGGTTTCAGTATGTGGGGAAGGAGTTGCAGTGTGTGGGGAAGGGGTTTCAGTGTGTGGGGACGTTGTTTCAGTGTGTGGGGAGGGATTTCACTGTGTGTGGAATGTGTTTCAGTATGTGGGGAAGGGGATTCAGTGTGTGGGGAAGGGTTTCAGTGTGTGGGGAAGGGTTTCAGTGTGTGGGGAAGGGGTTTCAGTGTGTGGGGAATGGTTTCAGTGTGTGGGGAAGGGGTTTTACTGTGTGGGGACGGGGCTTCACTGTGTGGGGAAGGGGTTTCAGTGCGTAGGGTAGGGGTTTCTGTGTGTGGGGAAGGGTTTCAGTGTGTGTGGAAGGGGTTTCAGAGTGTGGGGAAGGGGTTCCCGTGTGTGGGGATGTGGTTTCAGTATGTGGGGAAGATGTTTCAGTGTGTGGGGACGGGGTTTCAGTGAGTGGGGAAGGGGTTTCAGTGTTTGGGGCAAGGGTTTCAGTGTGTGGGGAAGGGGCTTCGCAGTGTGGGGAAGGGGTTTCAGTGTGTGGGGAAGGGGTTTCACTTTGTGGGGAAGGGTTTCAGTGCGTGAGGAAGGGGTTTCAGTGTGTGGGGAAGGGTTTCAGTGTGTGCGGAATGGTTTCAGTGTGTGGGGAAGGGTTTCAGTGTGTGGGGAAGGGGTTTCACTGTGTGCGGAAGGGGTTTCAGTGTGTGGGGAAGGGGTTTCAGTGTGTGGGGAAGGGTTTCAGTGTGTGGGGAAGGGGTTTCAGTGTGTGGGGAAGGGTTTCACTGTCTGGGTAAGGTGTTTCAGTGTGTGGGGAAGGGGATTCAGTGTGTGCGGAAGGGTTTCAGTGTGTGGGGAATGGTTTCAGTGTGTGGGGAAGGGGTTTTACTGTGTGGGGACGGGGCTTCACTGTGTGGGGAAGGGGTTTCAGTGCGTAGGGTAGGGGTTTCTGTGTGTGGGGAAGTGTTTCAGTGTGTGTGGAAGGGGTTTCAGAGTGTGGGGAAGGGGTTCCCGTGTGTGGGGATGTGGTTTCAGTATGTGGGGAAGATGTTTCAGTGTGTGGGGACGGGGTTTCAGTGAGTGGGGAAGGGGTTTCAGTGTTTGGGGCAAGGGTTTCAGTGTGTGGGGAAGGGGCTTCGCAGTGTGGGGAAGGGGTTTCAGTGTGTGGGGAAGGGGTTTCACATTGTGGGGAAGGGTTTCAGTGCGTGAGGAAGGGGTTTCAGTGTGTGGGGAAGGGTTTCAGTGTGTGCGGAATGGTTTCAGTGTGTGGGGAAGGGTTTCAGTGTGTGGGGAAGGGGTTTCACTGTGTGCGGAAGGGGTTTCAGTGTGTGGGGAAGGGGTTTCAGTGTGTGGGGAAGGGTTTCAGTGTGTGGGGAAGGGGTTTCAGTGTGTGGGGAAGGGTTTCAGTGTGTGGGGAAGGGTTTCACTGTCTGGGTAAGGTGTTTCAGTGTGTGGGGAAGGGTTTCAGTGTGTGGGCAATGGTTTCAGTGTGTGGTAAAGGGGTTTCAGTGTGTGGGGAAGGGTTTCAGTGTGTGGGGAATGGTTTCATTGCGTGGGGAAGGGTTTCAGCGATTGGGGAAGGTGATTTCAGTGTGTGGGGAAGTATTTCAGTGTGTGGGGAAGGGTTTCAGTGTGTGGGGAAGGGTTTCAGTGTGTGGGGAAGGGGTTTCAGTGTGTGGGGAAGGGTTTCACTGTGTGGGTATGCGTTTCAGTGTGTGGGGAAGTGTTTCAGTGTGTGAGGAAGGAGTTTCGGTGTGTGGTGATGGAGTTTCACTGTGTGGGGACAGGGTTTCAGTGTGTGGGGAAGGTGTTTCAGTTGTGTGGGGAAGGGGTATCAATTTGTGCGGACGGGGTTCAGTGTGTGCGGAACGGGTTTCAGTGTGTGTGGAATGATTTCAGTGTGTGGGGACGGCTTTCAGTGTGCGGGGAAGGTTTTCAGTGTGTGGGGAAGGGGTTTCACTGTGTGCAAAAGGGGTTTCAGTCTGTGGGGAAGGGGTTTCAGTGTGTGGGGAAGGGTTTCAGTGTGTGGGGAAGGTTTCCAGTGTGTGGGGAAGGGGTTTCAGTGTGTGGGGAAGGGTTTCAGTGTGTGGGGAAGGGTTTCACTGTGTGGGGAAGGTGATTCAGTGTGTGGGGAAGGGGATTCAGTGTGTGCGGAATGGTTTCAGAGCTTGGGGAAGGGTTTCAGCATGTGGGGAAGGTGATTTCAGTGTGTGGGGAAGTATTTCAGTGTGTGGGGTAAGGTTTCAGTGTGTGGGGAAGGGGTTTCAGTGTGTGGGGAATGGTTTCAGTATGTGGGTATGTGTTTCAGTGTGTGGGGAAGGGTTTCAGTGTGTGGGAAAGGAGTTTCGGTGTGTGTTGAAGGTGTTTCACCGTGTGGGGACAGGGTTTCAGTGTGTGGGGAAGGTGTTTCAGTGTGTGGGGAAGGGGATTCTCTGTGTGGGGAAGGTGTTTCAGTGTGTGGGGAAGGGGTTTCAGTGTGTGGGGAAGGGGTTTCAGTGTGTGGGGAAGGGGTTTCATTGTGTGTGGAAGGTGTTTCAGTGTGTGGGGAATGGTTTCAGTGTGTGGGGAAGGGGTTTCAGTGTGTGTGGGGAAGGGGTTTCAGTGTGTGGGGAATGTGTTTCAGTGTTTAGGGAAGGTGTTTCAGTGTGTGGGGAATGGTTTCACTGTGTGTGGAAGGGGTTTCACTGTGTGGGGATGGGGTTTCAGTGTGTGGGGAATGCTTTCAGTGTGTGGGGAAGGGCTTTCAGTGTGAGGTGAAGGGTTTCAGAGTGTGGGGAAGGGGTTTGAATGTGTGGGGACGGGGTTTCAGTGTGTGCGGAACGGGTTTCAGTGTGTGTGGAATGATTTCAGTGTGTGAGGACGGGTTTCAGTGTGTGGGGAAGGGTTTCAGTGTGTGGGGAAGTGGTTTCACTGTGTGCAAAAGGGGTTTCAGTGTGTGCGGAAGGGGTTTCAGTGTGTGGGGAAGGGTTTCAGTGTGTGGGGAAGGGTTTCAGTGTGTGTGGAAGGGGTTTCAGTGCGTGGGGAAGGGTTTCAGTGTGTGGGGAAGTGTTTCACTGTGTGGGGAAGGTGTTTCAGTGTGTGGGGAAGGGGATTCAGTGTGTGCGGAAGGGTTTCAGTGTGTGGGCAAGGGTTTCAGTGTGTGGTGAAGGGGTTTCAGTGTGTGGGGAAGGGTTTCAGTGTCTGGGGAATGGTTTCAGTGCGTGGGGAATGGTTTCAGCGTGTGGGGAATGTGATTTCAGTGTGTGGGGAAGTATTTCAGTGTGTGGGGAAGGGTTTCCGTGTGTGGGGAAGGGGTTTCAGTGTGTGGGGAAGGGGCTTCAGTGTGTGGGGAAGTGTTTCAGTGTGTGGGTATGCGTTTCAGTGAATGGGGAAATGTTTCAGTGTGTGGGGAAGGAGTTTCGGTGTGTGGTAAAGGTATTTCACTGTGTGGGGACAGGGTTTCAGTGTGTGGGGAAGGTGTTTCAGTGTGTGGGGAAGGGGTTTCAGTGTGTGGGGAAGGCGTTTCAGTGTGTGGGGAAGGGGTTTCAGTGTGTGGGGACGTTGTTTCAGTGTGTGGGGAAGGATTTCACTGTGTGTGGAATGTGTTTCAGTGTGTGGGGAAGGGGATTCAGTGTGTGGGGAAGGGTTTCAGTGTGTGGGGAAGGGTTTCAGTGTGTGGGGAAGGGGTTTCAGTGTGTGGGGAATGGTTTCAGTCTGTGGGGAAGGGGTTACAGTGTGTGGGGAAGGGTTTTCACAGTGTGGGGATGGGGTTTCAGTGTGTGGGGAAGGTGTTTCACTGTGTGGGGAAGGTTTCCAGTGTGTGGGGAAGGGGTTTCAGTGTGTGGGGAAGGGTTTCAGTGTGTGGGGAAGGGTTTCACTGTGTGGGGAAGGTGATTCAGTGTGTGGGCAAGGGGATTCAGTGTGTGCGGAATGGTTTCAGAGCTTGGGGAAGGGTTTCAGCATGTGGGGAAGGTGATTTCAGTGTGTGGGGAAGTATTTCAGTGTGTGGGGTAAGGTTTCAGTGTGTGGGGAAGGGGTTTCAGTGTGTGGGGAATGGTTTCAGTATGTGGGTATGTGTTTCAGTGTGTGGGGAAGGGTTTCAGTGTGTGGGAAAGGAGTTTCGGTGTGTGTTGAAGGTGTTTCACCGTGTGGGGACAGGGTTTCAGTGTGTGGGGAAGGTGTTTCAGTGTGTGGGGAAGGGGATTCTCTGTGTGGGGAAGGTGTTTCAGTGTGTGGGGAAGGGGTTTCAGTGTGTGGGGAAGGGGTTTCAGTGTGTGGGGAAGGGGTTTCATTGTGTGTGGAAGGTGTTTCAGTGTGTGGGGAATGGTTTCAGTGTGTGGGGAAGGGGTTTCAGTGTGTGTGGGGAAGGGGTTTCAGTGTGTGGGGAATGTGTTTCAGTGTTTAGGGAAGGTGTTTCAGTGTGTGGGGAATGGTTTCAGTGTGTGTGGAAGGGGTTTCACTGTGTGGGGATGGGGTTTCAGTGTGTGGGGAATGCTTTCAGTGTGTGGGGAAGGGCTTTCAGTGTGAGGTGAAGGGTTTCAGAGTGTGGGGAAGGGGTTTGAATGTGTGGGGACGGGGTTTCAGTGTGTGCGGAACGGGTTTCAGTGTGTGTGGAATGATTTCAGTGTGTGAGGACGGGTTTCAGTGTGTGGGGAAGGGTTTCAGTGTGTGGGGAAGTGGTTTCACTGTGTGCAAAAGGGGTTTCAGTGTGTGCGGAAGGGGTTTCAGTGTGTGGGGAAGGGTTTCAGTGTGTGGGGAAGGGTTTCAGTGTGTGTGGAAGGGGTTTCAGTGCGTGGGGAAGGGTTTCAGTGTGTGGGGAAGTGTTTCACTGTGTGGGGAAGGTGTTTCAGTGTGTGGGGAAGGGGATTCAGTGTGTGCGGAAGGGTTTCAGTGTGTGGGCAAGGGTTTCAGTGTGTGGTGAAGGGGTTTCAGTGTGTGGGGAAGGGTTTCAGTGTCTGGGGAATGGTTTCAGTGCGTGGGGAATGGTTTCAGCGTGTGGGGAATGTGATTTCAGTGTGTGGGGAAGTATTTCAGTGTGTGGGGAAGGGTTTCCGTGTGTGGGGAAGGGGTTTCAGTGTGTGGGGAAGGGGCTTCAGTGTGTGGGGAAGTGTTTCAGTGTGTGGGTATGCGTTTCAGTGAATGGGGAAATGTTTCAGTGTGTGGGGAAGGAGTTTCGGTGTGTGGTAAAGGTATTTCACTGTGTGGGGACAGGGTTTCAGTGTGTGGGGAAGGTGTTTCAGTGTGTGGGGAAGGGGTTTCAGTGTGTGGGGAAGGCGTTTCAGTGTGTGGGGAAGGGGTTTCAGTGTGTGGGGACGTTGTTTCAGTGTGTGGGGAAGGATTTCACTGTGTGTGGAATGTGTTTCAGTGTGTGGGGAATGGGATTCAGTGTGTGGGGAAGGGTTTCAGTGTGTGGGGAAGGGTTTCAGTGTGTGGGGAAGGGGTTTCAGTGTGTGGGGAATGGTTTCAGTCTGTGGGGAAGGGGTTACAGTGTGTGGGGAAGGGTTTTCACAGTGTGGGGATGGGGTTTCAGTGTGTGGGGAAGGTGTTTCACTGTGTGGGGAAGGGTTTCAGTGTGTGGGAAAGGAGTTTCTGTGTGTGTTGAAGGTGTTTCACCGTGTGGGGACAGGGTTTCATTGTGTGGGGAAGGTGTTTCAGTGTGTGGGGAAGGGGATTCTCTGTGTGGGGACTTTGTTTCAGTGTGTGGGGAAGGGGTTTCAGTGTGTGGGGAAGGTGTTTCAGTGTGTGGGGAAGGGTTTCAGTATGTGGGGAAGTGGTTTCAGTGTGTGGGGAAGGGGTTTCATTGTCTGTGGAAGGTGTTTCAGTGTGTGGGGAATGGTTTCAGTGTGTGGGGTAGGGGTTTCAGTGTGTGCGGAAGGGGTTTCAGTGTGTGGGGAATGTGGTTCAGTGTTTAGGGAAGGTGTTTCAGAGTGTGGGGAATGGTTTCAGTGTGTGGGGAAGGGATTTCAGTGTGAGGTGAAGGGTTTCAGAGTGTGGGGAAGGGGTTTGAATGTGTGGGGACGGGGTTTCAGTGTGTGCGGAACGGGTTTCAGTGTGTGTGGAATGATTTCAGTGTGTGGGGACGGGTTTCAGTGTGTGGGGAAGGGTTTCAGTGTGAGGGGAAGTGGTTTCACTGTGTGCAAAAGGGGTTTCAGTGTGTGCGGAAGGGGTTTCAGTGTGTGGGGAAGGGTTTCAGTGTGTGGGGAAGGGTTTCAGTGTGTGGGGAATGCTTTCAGTGTGTGGGGAAGGGGTTTCAGTGTGAGGTGAAGGGTTTCAGAGTGTGGGGAAGGGGTTTGAATGTGTGGGGACGGGGTTTCAGTGTGTGCGGAACGGGTTTCAGTGTGTGTGGAATGATTTCAGTGTGTGGGGACGGGTTTCAGTGTGTGGGGAAGGGTTTCAGTGTGAGGGGAAGTGGTTTCACTGTGTGCAAAAGGGGTTTCAGTGTGTGCGGAAGGGGTTTCAGTGTGTGGGGAAGGGTTTCAGTGTGTGGGGAAGGGTTTCAGTGTGTGGGGAAGGGGTTTCAGTGTGTGGGGAAGGGTTTCAGTGTGTGGGGAAGGGTTTCACTGTGTGGGGAAGGTGTTTCAGTGTGTGGGGAAGGGGATTCAGTGTGTGCGGAAGGGTTTCAGTGTGTGGGCAAGGGTTTCAGTTTGTGGTGAAGGGGTTTCAGTGTGTGGGGAAGGGTTTCAGTGTCTGGGGAATGTTTTCAGTGCGTGGGGAATGGTTTCAGCGTGTGGGGAAGGTGATTTCAGTGTGTGGGGAAGTATTTCAGTGTGTGGGGAAGGGATTCCGTGTGTGGGGAAGGGGTTTCAGTGTGTGGGGAAGGGGCTTCAGTGTGTGGGGAAGGGTTTCAGTGTGTGGTGAAGGGTTTCAGAGTGTGGGGAAGGGGTTTGAATGTGTGGACGGGGTTTCAGTGTGTGCGGAACGGGTTTCAGTGTGTGTGGAATGATTTCAGTGTGTGGGGACGGGTTTCAGTGTGTGGGGAAGGGTTTCAGTGTGAGGGGAAGTGGTTTCACTGTGTGCAAAAGGGGTTTCAGTGTGTGCGGAAGGGGTTTCAGTGTGTGGGGAAGGGTTTCAGTGTGTGGGGAAGGGTTTCAGTGTGTGGGGAAGGGGTTTCAGTGTGTGGGGAAGGGTTTCAGTGTGTGGGGAAGGGTTTCACTGTGTGGGGAAGGTGTTTCAGTGTGTGGGGAAGGGGATTCAGTGTGTGCGGAAGGGTTTCAGTGTGTGGGCAAGGGTTTCAGTGTGTGGTGAAGGGGTTTCAGTGTGTGGGGAAGGGTTTCAGTATCTGGGGAATGGTTTCAGTGCGTGGGGAATGGTTTCAGCGTGTGGGGAAGGTGATTTCAGTGTGTGGGGAAGTATTTCAGTGTGTGGGGAAGGGATTCCGTGTGTGGGGAAGGGGTTTCAGTGTGTGGGGAAGGGGCTTCAGTGTGTGGGGAAGGGTTTCAGTGTGTGGGTATGCGTTTCAGTGTGTGGGGAAATGTTTCAGTGTGTGGGGAAGGAGTTACGGTGTGTGGTAAAGGTGTTTCAGTGTGTGGGGACAGGGTTTCAGTGTGTGCGGAAGGGTTTCAGTGTGTGGGGAAGGGTTTCAGTGTGTGGGGAAGGGGTTTCACTGTGTGCGGAAGGGATTTCAGTGTGTGGGGAAGGGGTTTCAGTGTTTGGGAAGGGTTTCAGTGTGTTGGGAAGGGTTTCAGTGTGTGGGGAAGGGGTTTCAGTGTGTGGGGAAGGGTTTCAGTGTGTGGGGAAGGGTTTCACTGTGTGGGGAAGGTGTTTCATTGTGTGGGGAAGGGCATTCAGTGTGTGCGGAAGGGTTTCAGTGTGTGGACAAGGGTTTCAGTGTGTGGTAAAGGGGTTTCAGTGTGTGGGGAAGGGTTTCAGTGTGTGGGGAATGGTTTCATTGCGTGGGGAAGGGTTTCAGCGTGTGGGGAAGGTGATTTCAGTGTGTGGGGAAGTATTTCAGTGTGTGGGGAAGGGTTTCAGTGTGTGGGGAAGGGTTTCAGTGTGTGGGGAAGGGGTTTCAGTGTGTGGGGAAGGGTTTCACTGTGTGGGTATGCGTTTCAGTGTGTGGGGAAGGGTTTCAGTGTGTGAAGAAGGAGTTTCGGTGTGAGTTGATGGTGTTTCACTGTGTGGGGACAGGGTTTCAGTGTGTGGGGAAGGTGTTTCAGTTGTGTGGGGAATGGTTTCAGTGTGTGGGGAAAGGATTTCAGTGTGTGGGGAAGGTGATTCAGTGTGCGGGGAAGGGGATTCTCTGTGTGGGGAAGGGGTTTCAGTGTGTGAGGAAGGTATTTCATTGTGTGGGGAATGGTTTCAGTGTGTGGGGAAGGGGTTTCAGTGTGTGGGGAATGTGGTTCAGTGTTCGGGGAAGGTGTTTCAGTGTGTGGGGAATGGTTTCAGTGTGTGTGGAAGGGGTTTCACTGTGTGGGGAAGGGGTTTCAGTTTGTGGGGAATGCTTTCAGTGTGTGGGGAAGGGGTTTCAGTGTGAGGTGAAGGGTTTCAGAGTGTGGGGAAGGGGTTTCAATGTGTGGGCACGGGTTTCAGTGTGTGGGGAAGGGTTTCAGTGTGTGGGGAAGGGATTTCACTGTGTGCAAAAGGGGTTTCAGTGTGTGGGGAAGGGGTTTCAGTGTGTGGGGAAGGGTTTCAGTGTGTGGGGAAGGGTTTCAGTGTGTGGGAAAGGGTTTTCAGTGTGTGGGGAAGGGTTTCAGTGTGTGGGGAAGGGTTTCGCTGTGTGGGGAAGGTCTTTCAGTGTGTGGGGAAGGGGATTCAGTGTGTGGTGAAGGGTTTCAGTGTTTGGGCAAGGGTTTCAGTGTGTGGTGAAGGGGTTTCAGTGTGTGGGGAAGGGTTTCAGTGTGTGAGGAATGGTTTCAGTGCGTGGGGAAGGGTTTCCGTGTGTGGGGAAGGGGTTTCAGTGTGTGGGGAAGGGGTTTCAGTGTGTGGGGAAGGGTTTCAGTGTGTGGGTATGCGTTTCAGTGTGTGGGGAAGGGTTTCAGTGTGTGCGGAAGGAGTTTCTGGGACTGGTAAAGGTGTTTCACTGTGTGGGGACAGTGTTTCAGTGTGTGGGGAAGGTGTTTCAGTGTGTGGGCAAGGGGTTTCAGTGTGTGGGGAAGGAGTTTCAGTGTGTGGGGAAGGGGTTTCAGTGTGTGGGGACGTTGTTTCAGTGTGTGGGGAGGGATTTCACTGTGTGTGGAATGTGTTTCAGTGTGTGGGGCAGGGGTTTCAGTGTGTGGGGAAGGGTTTCAGTGTGTTGGGAAGGGTTTCAGTGTGTGGGGAAGGTGTTTCAGTGTGTGGGGAAGGGTTTCAGTGTGTGGGGAAGGGGAGTCAGTGTGTGGGGAAGGGGTTTCACTGTGTGTGGATGGGGTTTCAGTGTGTGGGGAAGGTGTTTCACTGTGTGGGGATTTGGTTTCACTGTGTGGGGAAGGGGTTTCAGTCCGTAGGGTAGGGGTTTCTGTGTGTGGGGAAGGGTTTCAGTGTGTGGGGAAGGGGTTGCAGTGTGTGGGGAAGGGGTTTCAGTGTGTGGGGATGGGGTTTCAGTGTGTGGGGAAGATGTTTCAGTGTGTGGGGACGTGGTTTCAGTGTGTGGGGCAAGGGTTTCAGTGTGTGGGGAAGGGGCTTCAAAGTGTGGGGAAGGGGTTTCAGTGTGTGGGGAAGGGGTTTCACTTTGTGGGGAAGGGTTTTCAGTGTGTTGGGAATGGTTTCAGTGTGTGGGGAAGGGGTTTCAGTGTGTGTGGAAGGGGTTTCAGTGTGTGGGGAATGTGGTTCAGTGTTTGGGGAAGGTGTTTCAGTGTGTGGGGAATGGTTTCAGTGTGTGGGGAATGGGTTTTAGTGTGAGGTGAAGGGTTTCAGAGTGTGGGGAAGGGGTATCAATGTGTGCGGACGGGGTTCAGTGTGTGCCGAACGGGTTTCAGTGTGTGTGGAATGATTTCAGTGTGTGGGGACGGCTTTCAGTGTGTGGGGAAGGTTTTCAGTGTGTGGGGAAGGGGTTTCACTGTGTGCAAAAGGGGATTCAGTGTGTGGGGAAGGGGTTTCAGTGTGTGGGGAAGGGTTTCAGTGTGTGGGGAAGGTTTCCAGTGTGTGGGGAAGGGGTTTCAGTGTGTGGGGAAGGGTTTCAGTGTGTGGGGAATGGTTTCACTATGTGGGTATGTGTTTCAGTGTGTGGGGAAGGGTTTCAGTGTGTGGGAAAGGAGTTTCGGTGTGTGTTGAAGGTGTTTCACCGTGTGGGGACAGGGTTTCAGTGTGTGGGGAAGGTGTTTCAGTGTGTGGGGAAGGGGATTCTCTGTGTGGGGAAGGTGTTTCAGTGTGTGGGGAAGGGGTTTCAGTGTGTGGGGAAGGGGTTTCAGTGTGTGGGGAAGGGGTTTCATTGTGTGTGGAAGGTGTTTCAGTGTGTGGGGAATGGTTTCAGTGTGTGGGGAAGGGGTTTCAGTGTGTGTGGGGAAGGGGTTTCAGTGTGTGGGGAATGTGTTTCAGTGTTTAGGGAAGGTGTTTCAGTGTGTGGGGAATGGTTTCAGTGTGTGTGGAAGGGGTTTCACTGTGTGGGGATGGGGTTTCAGTGTGTGGGGAATGCTTTCAGTGTGTGGGGAAGGGCTTTCAGTGTGAGGTGAAGGGTTTCAGAGTGTGGGGAAGGGGTTTGAATGTGTGGGGACGGGGTTTCAGTGTGTGCGGAACGGGTTTCAGTGTGTGTGGAATGATTTCAGTGTGTGAGGACGGGTTTCAGTGTGTGGGGAAGGGTTTCAGTGTGTGGGGAAGTGGTTTCACTGTGTGCAAAAGGGGTTTCAGTGTGTGCGGAAGGGGTTTCAGTGTGTGGGGAAGGGTTTCAGTGTGTGGGGAAGGGTTTCAGTGTGTGTGGAAGGGGTTTCAGTGCGTGGGGAAGGGTTTCAGTGTGTGGGGAAGTGTTTCACTGTGTGGGGAAGGTGTTTCAGTGTGTGGGGAAGGGGATTCAGTGTGTGCGGAAGGGTTTCAGTGTGTGGGCAAGGGTTTCAGTGTGTGGTGAAGGGGTTTCAGTGTGTGGGGAAGGGTTTCAGTGTCTGGGGAATGGTTTCAGTGCGTGGGGAATGGTTTCAGCGTGTGGGGAATGTGATTTCAGTGTGTGGGGAAGTATTTCAGTGTGTGGGGAAGGGTTTCCGTGTGTGGGGAAGGGGTTTCAGTGTGTGGGGAAGGGGCTTCAGTGTGTGGGGAAGTGTTTCAGTGTGTGGGTATGCGTTTCAGTGAATGGGGAAATGTTTCAGTGTGTGGGGAAGGAGTTTCGGTGTGTGGTAAAGGTATTTCACTGTGTGGGGACAGGGTTTCAGTGTGTGGGGAAGGTGTTTCAGTGTGTGGGGAAGGGGTTTCAGTGTGTGGGGAAGGCGTTTCAGTGTGTGGGGAAGGGGTTTCAGTGTGTGGGGACGTTGTTTCAGTGTGTGGGGAAGGATTTCACTGTGTGTGGAATGTGTTTCAGTGTGTGGGGAATGGGATTCAGTGTGTGGGGAAGGGTTTCAGTGTGTGGGGAAGGGTTTCAGTGTGTGGGGAAGGGGTTTCAGTGTGTGGGGAATGGTTTCAGTCTGTGGGGAAGGGGTTACAGTGTGTGGGGAAGGGTTTTCACAGTGTGGGGATGGGGTTTCAGTGTGTGGGGAAGGTGTTTCACTGTGTGGGGAAGGGTTTCAGTGTGTGGGAAAGGAGTTTCTGTGTGTGTTGAAGGTGTTTCACCGTGTGGGGACAGGGTTTCATTGTGTGGGGAAGGTGTTTCAGTGTGTGGGGAAGGGGATTCTCTGTGTGGGGACTTTGTTTCAGTGTGTGGGGAAGGGGTTTCAGTGTGTGGGGAAGGTGTTTCAGTGTGTGGGGAAGGGTTTCAGTATGTGGGGAAGTGGTTTCACTGTGTGGGGAAGGGGTTTCATTGTCTGTGGAAGGTGTTTCAGTGTGTGGGGAATGGTTTCAGTGTGTGGGGTAGGGGTTTCAGTGTGTGCGGAAGGGGTTTCAGTGTGTGGGGAATGTGGTTCAGTGTTTAGGGAAGGTGTTTCAGAGTGTGGGGAATGGTTTCAGTGTGTGGGGAAGGGATTTCAGTGTGAGGTGAAGGGTTTCAGAGTGTGGGGAAGGGGTTTGAATGTGTGGGGACGGGGTTTCAGTGTGTGCGGAACGGGTTTCAGTGTGTGTGGAATGATTTCAGTGTGTGGGGACGGGTTTCAGTGTGTGGGGAAGGGTTTCAGTGTGAGGGGAAGTGGTTTCACTGTGTGCAAAAGGGGTTTCAGTGTGTGCGGAAGGGGTTTCAGTGTGTGGGGAAGGGTTTCAGTGTGTGGGGAAGGGTTTCAGTGTGTGGGGAATGCTTTCAGTGTGTGGGGAAGGGGTTTCAGTGTGAGGTGAAGGGTTTCAGAGTGTGGGGAAGGGGTTTGAATGTGTGGGGACGGGGTTTCAGTGTGTGCGGAACGGGTTTCAGTGTGTGTGGAATGATTTCAGTGTGTGGGGACGGGTTTCAGTGTGTGGGGAAGGGTTTCAGTGTGAGGGGAAGTGGTTTCACTGTGTGCAAAAGGGGTTTCAGTGTGTGCGGAAGGGGTTTCAGTGTGTGGGGAAGGGTTTCAGTGTGTGGGGAAGGGTTTCAGTGTGTGGGGAAGGGGTTTCAGTGTGTGGGGAAGGGTTTCAGTGTGTGGGGAAGGGTTTCACTGTGTGGGGAAGGTGTTTCAGTGTGTGGGGAAGGGGATTCAGTGTGTGCGGAAGGGTTTCAGTGTGTGGGCAAGGGTTTCAGTTTGTGGTGAAGGGGTTTCAGTGTGTGGGGAAGGGTTTCAGTGTCTGGGGAATGTTTTCAGTGCGTGGGGAATGGTTTCAGCGTGTGGGGAAGGTGATTTCAGTGTGTGGGGAAGTATTTCAGTGTGTGGGGAAGGGATTCCGTGTGTGGGGAAGGGGTTTCAGTGTGTGGGGAAGGGGCTTCAGTGTGTGGGGAAGGGTTTCAGTGTGTGGTGAAGGGTTTCAGAGTGTGGGGAAGGGGTTTGAATGTGTGGACGGGGTTTCAGTGTGTGCGGAACGGGTTTCAGTGTGTGTGGAATGATTTCAGTGTGTGGGGACGGGTTTCAGTGTGTGGGGAAGGGTTTCAGTGTGAGGGGAAGTGGTTTCACTGTGTGCAAAAGGGGTTTCAGTGTGTGCGGAAGGGGTTTCAGTGTGTGGGGAAGGGTTTCAGTGTGTGGGGAAGGGTTTCAGTGTGTGGGGAAGGGGTTTCAGTGTGTGGGGAAGGGTTTCAGTGTGTGGGGAAGGGTTTCACTGTGTGGGGAAGGTGTTTCAGTGTGTGGGGAAGGGGATTCAGTGTGTGCGGAAGGGTTTCAGTGTGTGGGCAAGGGTTTCAGTGTGTGGTGAAGGGGTTTCAGTGTGTGGGGAAGGGTTTCAGTATCTGGGGAATGGTTTCAGTGCGTGGGGAATGGTTTCAGCGTGTGGGGAAGGTGATTTCAGTGTGTGGGGAAGTATTTCAGTGTGTGGGGAAGGGATTCCGTGTGTGGGGAAGGGGTTTCAGTGTGTGGGGAAGGGGCTTCAGTGTGTGGGGAAGGGTTTCAGTGTGTGGGTATGCGTTTCAGTGTGTGGGGAAATGTTTCAGTGTGTGGGGAAGGAGTTACGGTGTGTGGTAAAGGTGTTTCAGTGTGTGGGGACAGGGTTTCAGTGTGTGCGGAAGGGTTTCAGTGTGTGGGGAAGGGTTTCAGTGTGTGGGGAAGGGGTTTCACTGTGTGCGGAAGGGGTTTCAGTGTGTGGGGAAGGGGTTTCAGTGTTTGGGAAGGGTTTCAGTGTGTTGGGAAGGGTTTCAGTGTGTGGGGAAGGGGTTTCAGTGTGTGGGGAAGGGTTTCAGTGTGTGGGGAAGGGTTTCACTGTGTGGGGAAGGTGTTTCATTGTGTGGGGAAGGGCATTCAGTGTGTGCGGAAGGGTTTCAGTGTGTGGACAAGGGTTTCAGTGTGTGGTAAAGGGGTTTCAGTGTGTGGGGAAGGGTTTCAGTGTGTGGGGAATGGTTTCATTGCGTGGGGAAGGGTTTCAGCGTGTGGGGAAGGTGATTTCAGTGTGTGGGGAAGTATTTCAGTGTGTGGGGAAGGGTTTCAGTGTGTGGGGAAGGGTTTCAGTGTGTGGGGAAGGGGTTTCAGTGTGTGGGGAAGGGTTTCACTGTGTGGGTATGCGTTTCAGTGTGTGGGGAAGGGTTTCAGTGTGTGAAGAAGGAGTTTCGGTGTGAGTTGATGGTGTTTCACTGTGTGGGGACAGGGTTTCAGTGTGTGGGGAAGGTGTTTCAGTTGTGTGGGGAATGGTTTCAGTGTGTGGGGAAAGGATTTCAGTGTGTGGGGAAGGTGATTCAGTGTGCGGGGAAGGGGATTCTCTGTGTGGGGAAGGGGTTTCAGTGTGTGAGGAAGGTATTTCATTGTGTGGGGAATGGTTTCAGTGTGTGGGGCAGGGGTTTCAGTGTGTGGGGAATGTGGTTCAGTGTTCGGGGAAGGTGTTTCAGTGTGTGGGGAATGGTTTCAGTGTGTGTGGAAGGGGTTTCACTGTGTGGGGAAGGGGTTTCAGTTTGTGGGGAATGCTTTCAGTGTGTGGGGAAGGGGTTTCAGTGTGAGGTGAAGGGTTTCAGAGTGTGGGGAAGGGGTTTCAATGTGTGGGCACGGGTTTCAGTGTGTGGGGAAGGGTTTCAGTGTGTGGGGAAGGGATTTCACTGTGTGCAAAAGGGGTTTCAGTGTGTGGGGAAGGGGTTTCAGTGTGTGGGGAAGGGTTTCAGTGTGTGGGGAAGGGTTTCAGTGTGTGGGAAAGGGTTTTCAGTGTGTGGGGAAGGGTTTCAGTGTGTGGGGAAGGGTTTCGCTGTGTGGGGAAGGTCTTTCAGTGTGTGGGGAAGGGGATTCAGTGTGTGGTGAAGGGTTTCAGTGTTTGGGCAAGGGTTTCAGTGTGTGGTGAAGGGGTTTCAGTGTGTGGGGAAGGGTTTCAGTGTGTGAGGAATGGTTTCAGTGCGTGGGGAAGGGTTTCCGTGTGTGGGGAAGGGGTTTCAGTGTGTGGGGAAGGGGTTTCAGTGTGTGGGGAAGGGTTTCAGTGTGTGGGTATGCGTTTCAGTGTGTGGGGAAGGGTTTCAGTGTGTGCGGAAGGAGTTTCTGGGACTGGTAAAGGTGTTTCACTGTGTGGGGACAGTGTTTCAGTGTGTGGGGAAGGTGTTTCAGTGTGTGGGCAAGGGGTTTCAGTGTGTGGGGAAGGAGTTTCAGTGTGTGGGGAAGGGGTTTCAGTGTGTGGGGACGTTGTTTCAGTGTGTGGGGAGGGATTTCACTGTGTGTGGAATGTGTTTCAGTGTGTGGGGCAGGGGTTTCAGTGTGTGGGGAAGGGTTTCAGTGTGTTGGGAAGGGTTTCAGTGTGTGGGGAAGGTGTTTCAGTGTGTGGGGAAGGGTTTCAGTGTGTGGGGAAGGGGAGTCAGTGTGTGGGGAAGGGGTTTCACTGTGTGTGGATGGGGTTTCAGTGTGTGGGGAAGGTGTTTCACTGTGTGGGGATTTGGTTTCACTGTGTGGGGAAGGGGTTTCAGTCCGTAGGGTAGGGGTTTCTGTGTGTGGGGAAGGGTTTCAGTGTGTGGGGAAGGGGTTGCAGTGTGTGGGGAAGGGGTTTCAGTGTGTGGGGATGGGGTTTCAGTGTGTGGGGAAGATGTTTCAGTGTGTGGGGACGTGGTTTCAGTGTGTGGGGCAAGGGTTTCAGTGTGTGGGGAAGGGGCTTCAAAGTGTGGGGAAGGGGTTTCAGTGTGTGGGGAAGGGGTTTCACTTTGTGGGGAAGGGTTTTCAGTGTGTTGGGAATGGTTTCAGTGTGTGGGGAAGGGGTTTCAGTGTGTGTGGAAGGGGTTTCAGTGTGTGGGGAATGTGGTTCAGTGTTTGGGGAAGGTGTTTCAGTGTGTGGGGAATGGTTTCAGTGTGTGGGGAATGGGTTTTAGTGTGAGGTGAAGGGTTTCAGAGTGTGGGGAAGGGGTATCAATGTGTGCGGACGGGGTTCAGTGTGTGCCGAACGGGTTTCAGTGTGTGTGGAATGATTTCAGTGTGTGGGGACGGCTTTCAGTGTGTGGGGAAGGTTTTCAGTGTGTGGGGAAGGGGTTTCACTGTGTGCAAAAGGGGATTCAGTGTGTGGGGAAGGGGTTTCAGTGTGTGGGGAAGGGTTTCAGTGTGTGGGGAAGGTTTCCAGTGTGTGGGGAAGGGGTTTCAGTGTGTGGGGAAGGGTTTCAGTGTGTGGGGAATGGTTTCACTATGTGGGTATGTGTTTCAGTGTGTGGGGAAGGGTTTCAGTGTGTGGGAAAGGAGTTTCGGTGTATGGTGAAGGTGTTTCACCGTGTGGGGACAGGGTTTCAGTGTGTGGGGAAGGTGTTTCAGTGTGTGGGGAAGGGGATTCTCTGTGTGGGGAAGCGGTTTCAGTGTGTGGGGAAGGGGTTTCAGTGTGTGGGGAAGGTGTTTCAGTGTGTGGGGAAGGGTTTCAGTATGTGGGGAAGTGGTTTCAGTGTGTGGGGAAGGGGTTTCATTGTCTGTGGAAGGTGTTTCAGTGTGTGGGGAATGGTTTCAGTGTGTGGGGTAGGGGTTTCAGTGTGTGTGGAAGGGGTTTCAGTGTGTGGGGAATGTGGTTCAGTGTTTAGGGAAGGTGTTTCAGAGTGTGGGGAATGGTTTCAGTGTGTGGGGAAGGGATTTCAGTGTGAGGTGAAGGGTTTCAGAGTGTGGGGAAGGGGTTTGAATGTGTGGGGACGGGGTTTCAGTGTGTGCGGAACGGGTTTCAGTGTGTGTGGAATGATTTCAGTGTGTGGGGACGGGTTTCAGTGTGTGGGGAAGGGTTTCAGTGTGAGGGGAAGTGGTTTCACTGTGTGCAAAAGGGGTTTCAGTGTGTGCGGAAGGGGTTTCAGTGTGTGGGGAAGGGTTTCAGTGTGTGGGGAAGGGTTTCAGTGTGTGGGGAATGCTTTCAGTGTGTGGGGAAGGGGTTTCAGTGTGAGGTGAAGGGTTTCAGAGTGTGGGGAAGGGATTTGAATGTGTGGGGACGGGGTTTCAGTGTGTGCGGAACGGGTTTCAGTGTGTGTGGAATGATTTCAGTGTGTGGGGACGGGTTACAGTGTGTGGGGAAGGGTTTCAGTGTGAGGGGAAGTGGTTTCACTGTGTGCAAAAGGGGTTTCAGTGTGTGCGGAAGGGGTTTCAGTGTGTGGGGAAGGGTTTCAGTGTGTGGGGAAGGGTTTCAGTGTGTGGGGAAGGGGTTTCAGTGTGTGGGGAAGGGTTTCAGTGTGTGGGGAAGGGTTTCACTGTGTGGGGAAGGTGTTTCAGTGTGTGGGGAAGGGGATTCAGTGTGTGCGGAAGGGTTTCAGAGTGTGGGCAAGGGTTTCAGTGTGTGGTGAAGGGGTTTCAGTGTGTGGGGAAGGGTTTCAGTGTCTGGGGAATGGTTTCAGTGCGTGGGGAATGGTTTCAGCGTGTGGGGAAGGTGATTTCAGTGTGTGGGGAAGTATTTCAGTGTGTGGGGAAGGGATTCCGTGTGTGGGGAAGGGGTTTCAGTGTGTGGGGAAGGGGCTTCAGTGTGTGGGGAAGGGTTTCAGTGTGTGGTGAAGGGTTTCAGAGTGTGGGGAAGGGGTTTGAATGTGTGGGGACGGGGTTTCAGTGTGTGCGGAACGGGTTTCAGTGTGTGTGGAATGATTTCAGTGTGTGGGGACGGGTTTCAGTGTGTGGGGAAGGGTTTCAGTGTGAGGGGAAGTGGTTTCACTGTGTGCAAAAGGGGTTTCAGTGTGTGCGGAAGGGGTTTCAGTGTGTGGGGAAGGGTTTCAGTGTGTGGGGAAGGGTTTCAGTGTGTGGGGAAGGGGTTTCAGTGTGTGGGGAAGGGTTTCAGTGTGTGGGGAAGGGTTTCACTGTGTGGGGAAGGTGTTTCAGTGTGTGGGGAAGGGGATTCAGTGTGTGCGGAAGGGTTTCAGTGTGTGGGCAAGGGTTTCAGTGTGTGGTGAAGGGGTTTCAGTGTGTGGGGAAGGGTTTCAGTGTCTGGGGAATGGTTTCAGTGCGTGGGGAATGGTTTCAGCGTGTGGGGAAGGTGATTTCAGTGTGTGGGGAAGTATTTCAGTGTGTGGGGAAGGGATTCCGTGTGTGGGGAAGGGGTTTCAGTGTGTGGGGAAGGGGCTTCAGTGTGTGGGGAAGGGTTTCAGTGTGTGGGTATGCGTTTCAGTGTGTGGGGAAATGTTTCAGTGTGTGGGGAAGGAGTTTCGGTGTGTGGTAAAGGTGTTTCACTGTGTGGGGACAGGGTTTCAGTGTGTGCGGAAGGGTTTCAGTGTGTGGGGAAGGGTTTCAGTGTGTGGGGAAGGGGTTTCACTGTGTGCGGAAGGGGTTTCAGTGTGTGGGGAAGGGGTTTCAGTGTGTGGAGAAGGGTTTCAGTGTGTGGGGACGGGTTTCAGTGTGTGGGGAAGGGGTTTCAGTGTGTGGGGAAGGGTTTCAGTGTGTGGGGAAGGGGTTCACTGTCTGGGGAAGGTGTTTCAGTGTGTGGGGAAGGGCATTCAGTGTGTGCGGAAGGGTTTCAGTGTGTGGGCAAGGGTTTCAGTGTGTGGTAAAGGGGTTTCAGTGTGTGGGGAAGGGTTTCAGTGTCTGTGGAATGATTTCAGTGTGTGGGCACGGGTTTCAGTGTGTGGGGAAGGGTTTCAGTGTGTGGGGAAGGGATTTCACTGTGTGCAAAAGGGGTTTCAGTGTGTGGGGAAGGGGTTTCAGTGTGTGGGGAAGGGTTTCAGTGTGTGGGGAAGGGTTTCAGTGTGTGGGAAAGGGTTTTCAGTGTGTGGGGAAGGGTGTCAGTGTGTGGGGAAGGGTTTCGCTGTGTGGGGAAGGTCTTTCAGTGTGTGGGGAAGGGGATTCAGTGTGTGGTGAAGGGTTTCAGTGTGTGGGCAAGGGTTTCAGTGTGTGGTGAAGGGGTTTCAGTGTGTGGGGAAGGGTTTCAGTGTGTGAGGAATGGTTTCAGTGCGTGGGGAAGGGTTTCCGTGTGTGGGGAAGGGGTTTCAGTGTGTGGGGAAGGGGTTTCAGTGTGTGGGGAAGGGGTTTCAGTGTGTGGGGAAGGGTTTCAGTGTGTGGGTATGCGTTTCAGTGTGTGGGGAAGGGTTTCAGTGTGTGCGGAAGGAGTTTCTGGGACTGGTAAAGGTGTTTCACTGTGTGGGGACAGTGTTTCAGTGTGTGGGGAAGGTGTTTCAGTGTGTGGGCAAGGGGTTTCAGTGTGTGGGGAAGGAGTTTCAGTGTGTGGGGAAGGGGTTTCAGTGTGTGGGGACGTTGTTTCAGTGTGTGGGGAGGGATTTCACTGTGTGTGGAATGTGTTTCAGTGTGTGGGGCAGGGGTCTCAGTGTGTGGGGAAGGGTTTCAGTGTGTTGGGAAGGGTTTCAGTGTGTGGGGAAGGTGTTTCAGTGTGTGGGGAAGGGTTTCAGTGTGTGGGGAAGGGGATTCAGTGTGTGGGGAAGGGGTTTCACTGTGTGGGGATGGGTTTTCAGTGTGTGGGGAAGGTGTTTCACTGTGTGGGGACGGGGTTTCACTGTGTGGGGAAGGGGTTTCAGTACGTAGGGTAGGGGTTTCTGTGTGTGGGGAAGGGTTTCAGTGTGTGGGGAAGGGGTTGCAGTGTGTGGGGAAGGGGTTTCAGTGTGTGGGGATGGGGTTTCAGTGTGTGGGAAAGATGTTTCAGTGTGTGGGGACGTGGTTTCAGTGTGTGGGGCAAGGGTTTCAGTGTGTGGGGAAGGGGCTTCAAAGTGTGGGGAAGGGGTTTCAGTGTGTGGGGAAGGGGTTTCACTTTGTGGGGAAGGGTTTTCAGTGTGTTGGGAATGGTTTCAGTGTGTGGGGAAGGGGTTTCAGTGTGTGTGGAAGGGGTTACAGTGTGTGGGGAATGTGGTTCAGTGTTTGGGGAAGGTGTTTCAGTGTGTGGGGAACGGTTTCAGTGTGTGGGGAATGGGTTTTAGTGTGAGGTAAAGGGTTTCAGAGTGTGGGGAAGGGGTATCAATGTGTGCGGACGGGGTTCAGTGTGTGCGGAACGGGTTTCAGTGTGTGTGGAATGATTTCAGTGTGTGGGGACGGCTTTCAGTGTGTGGGGAAGGTTTTCAGTGTGTGGGGAAGGGGTTTCACTGTGTGCAAAAGGGGATTCAGTGTGTGGGGAAGGGGTTTCAGGGTGTGGGGAAGGGTTTCAGTGTGTGGGGAAGGTTTCCAGTGTGTGGGGAAGGGGTTTCAGTGTGTGGGGTAGGGTTTCAGTGTGTGGGGAATGGTTTCTCTATGTGGGTATGTGTTTCAGTGTGTGGGGAAGGGTTTCAGTGTGTGGGAAAGGAGTTTCGGTGTATGGTGAAGGTGTTTAACCGTGTGGGGACAGGGTTTCAGTGTGTGGGGAAGGTGTTTCAGTGTGTGGGGAAGGGGATTCTCTGTGTGGGGAAGGGGTTTCAGTGTGTGGGGAAGGGGTTTCAGTGTGTGGGGAAGGTGTTTCAGTGTGTGGGGAATGGTTTCAGTGTGTGGGGAAGGGGTTTCAGTGTGTGGGGAAGGGGTTTCATTGTGTGTGGAAGGTGTTTCAGTGTGTGGGGAATGGTTTCAGTGTGTGGGGAAGGGGTTTCAGTGTGTGTGGAAGGGGTTTCAGTGTGTGGGGAATGTGTTTCAGTGTTTAGGGAAGGTGTTTCAGAGTGTGGGGAATGGTTTCAGTGTGTTTGGAAGGGGTTTCACTGTGTGGGGATGGGGTTTCAGTGTGTGTGGAATGCTTTCAGTGTGTGGGGAAGGGGTTTCAGTGTGAGGTGAAGGGTTTCAGAGTGTGGGGAAGGGGTTTGAATGTGTGGGGACGGGGTTTCAGTGTGTGCGGAACGGGTTTCAGTGTGTGGAATGATTTCAGTGTGTGGGGACGGGTTTCAGTGTGTGGGGAAGGGTTTCAGTGTGTGGGGAAGTGGTTTCACTGTGTGCAAAAGGGGTTTTAGTGTGTGCGGAACGGGTTTCAGTGTGTGGGGAAGGGTTTCAATGTGTGGGGAAGGGTTTCAGTGTGTGGGGAAGGGGTTTCAGTGTGTGGGGAAGGGTTTCAGTGTGTGGGGAAGGGTTTCACTGTGTGGGGAAGGTGTTTCAGTGTGTGGGGAAGGGGATTCAGTGTGTGCGGAAGGGTTTCAGTGTGTGGGCAAGGGTTTCAGTGTGTGGTGAAGGGGTTTCAGTGTGTGGGGAAGGGTTTCAGTGTCTGGGGAATGGTTTCAGTGCGTGGGGAATGGTTTCAGCGTGTGGGGAAGATGATTTCAGTGTGTGGGGAAGTATTTCAGTGTGTGGGGAAGGGTTTCCGTGTGTGGGGAAGGGGTTTCAGTGTGTGGGGAAGGGGCTTCAGTGTGTGGGGAAGGGTTTCAGTGTGTGGGGAAGGGTTTCAGTGTGTGGGTATGCGTTTCAGTGTGTGGGGAAATGTTTCAGTGTGTGGGGAAGGAGTTCCGGTGTGTGGTAAAGGTGTTTCACTGTGTGGGGACAGGGTTTCAGTGTGTGGGGAAGGTGTTTCAGTGTGTGGGGAAGGGGTTTCAGTGTGTGGGGAAGGAGTTTCAGTGTGTGGGGAAGGGGTTTCAGTGTGTGGGGACGTTGTTTCAGTGCGTGGGGAAGGATTTCACTGTGTGTGGAATGTGTTTCAGTGTGTGGGGAAGGGGATTCAGTGTGTGGGGAAGGGTTTCAGTGTGTGGGGAAGGGTTTCAGTGTGTGGGGAAGGGGTTTCAGTGTGTGGGGAATGGTTTCAGTCTGTGGGGAAGGGGTTACAGTGTGTGGGGAAGGGGTTTCACAGTGTGGGGATGGGGTTTCAGTGTGTGGGGAAGGTGTTTCACTGTGTGGGGAAGGGTTTCAGTGTGTGGGAAAGGAGTTTCGGTGTGTGGTGAAGGTGTTTCACCGTGTGGGGACAGGGTTTCAGTGTGTGGGGAAGGTGTTTCAGTGTGTGGGGAAGGGGATTCTCTGTGTGGGGAAGGGGTTTCAGTGTGTGGGGAAGGGGTTTCAGTGTGTGGGGAAGGTGTTTCAGTGTGTGGGGAATGGTTTCAGTGTGTGGGGAAGGGGTTTCAGTGTGTGGGGAAGGGGTTTCAGTGTGTGGGGAAGGGTTTTGGTGTGTGGGGAAGGGGTTTCAGTGTGTGGGGAAGGGGTTTCAGTGTGTGGGGATGGGGTTTCAGTGTGTGGGGAAGGTGCTTCACGGTGTGGGGATGGGGTTTCACTGTGTGGGGAAGGGGTTTCAGTGCGTAGGGTAGGGGTTTCTGTGTGTGGGGAACGGTTTCAGTGAGTGCGGAAGGGGTTTCATTGTGTGGGGAAGGGGTTTCAGTGTGTGGGGACGTTGTTTCAGTGTGTGGGGAAGGGGTTTCAGTGTGTGGGGAAGGGGTTTCAATGCGTGGGGAATGGTTTCAGTGTGTGGGGACGGGATTCAGTGTGTGGGGAACGGGTTTCACTGTGTGGGGAAAGGGTTTCAGTGTGTGGGGAAGGGGTTTCACTGTGTGTGGAAGGTGTTTCAGTGTGTGGGGAAGGGGTTTCACAGTGTGGGGAAGGGGTTTCAGTGTGTGGGGAATGGTTTCAGTGTTTGGGGAAGGGGTTTCAGTGTGTGGGGAAGGTGTTTCATGGTGTGTGGAAGGGGTTTCAGTGTGTTGGGAATGGTTTCAGTGTGTGGGGAAGGGGTTTCAGTGTGTGTGGAAGGGGTTTCAGTGTGTTGGGAATGGTTTCAGTGTGTGGGGAAGGGGTTTCAGTGTGTGTGGAAGGGGTTTCAGTGTGTGGGGAATGTGGTTCAGTGTTTGGGGAAGGTGTGTCAGTATGTGGGGAATGGTTTCAGTGTGTGGGGAAGGGGTTTCACTGTGTGGGGAAGGGGTTTCAGTGTGTGGGGAATGCTTTCAGTATGTGGGGAATGGGTTTCAGTGTGAGCTGAAGGGTTTCAGTTCGTGGGGAAGGGGTTTCAATGTGTGCGGACGGGGTTTCAGAGTGTGCGGAACGGGTTTCAGTGTGTGTGGAATGATTTCAGTGTGTGGGGACGGGTTTCAGTGTGTGGGGAAGGGTTTCAGTGTGTGGGGAAGAGTTTCAGTGTGTGGGGAAGGGGTGTCAGTGTGTGGGGAAGGGTTTCAGTGTGTGGGGAAGGGTTTCAGTGTGTGGGGAAGGGGTTTCAGTGTGTGGGGAAGGGTTTCAGTGTGTGGTGAAGGGGTTTCAGTGTGTGGGGAAGGATTTCAGTGTGTGGGGAATGGTTTCAGTGTGTGGGGAATGGTTTCAGTGCGTGGGGAAGGGTTTCACCGTGTGGGAAAGGTGATTTCAGTGTGTGGGGATGTATTTCAGTGTGTGGGGAAGGTTTCAGAGTGTGGGGAAGGGTTTCAGTGTGTGGGGAAGGGTTTTCAGTGTGTGGGGAAAGGTTTCACTGAGTGGGTATGCGTTTCAGTGTGTGGGGAAGGCTTTCAGTTTGTGGGGAAGGAGTTTCGGTGTGTGGTGAAGGTGTTTCACTGTGCGGGGAAGGAGATTCAGTGTGTGGGGAAGGGGATTCTCTGTGTGAGGAAGGGGTTTCAGTGTGTGAGGAAGGGGTTTCAGTGTGTGGGGAAGGTGTTTCAGTGTCTGGGGAATGGTTTCAGTGTGTGGGGAAGGGGTTTCAGTGTGTGGGGAAGGGGTTTCATTGAGTGTGGAAGGGGTTTCAGTGTGTCGGGAATAGTTTCAGTGTGTGGGGAAGGGGTTTCAGTGTGTGTGGAAGGGGCTTCAGTGTGTGGGGAATGGTTTCAGTGTGTGTGGAAGGGGTTTCACTGTGTGGGGAAGGGGTTTCAGTGTGTGGGGAATGCTTTCAGTGTGTGGGGAACGGGTTTCAGTGTGAGGTGAAGTGTTTCAGAGTATAGGGAAGGGGTTTCAATGTGTGGGGACGGGGTTTCAGTGTGTGCGGAACGGGTTTCAGTGTGTGTGGAATGACTTCAGTGTGTGGGGACATGTTTCAGTGTGTGGGGAAGGGTTTCAGTGTGTGGGGAAGGGTTTCAGTGTGTGGGGAAGGGGTTTCACTGTGTGCAAAAGGGGTTTCATTGTGTGGTGAAGGGGTTTCCGTGAGTGGGGATGGGTTTCAGTGTGTGGGGAATGGTTTCAGTGCGTGGGGAAGGGTTTCAGCGTGTGGGGAAGGTGATTTCAGTGTGTGGTGAAGTATTTCAGTGTGTGGGGAAGGGTTTCAGTGTGAGGGGAAGGGTTTCAGTGTGTGGGGAAGGGGCTTCAGTGTGTGGGGAAGGGTTTCAGTGTGTGGGGAAGGGTTTCAGTGTGTGGGGAAGGTTTTCAGTGTGTGGGGAAGGAGTTTCGGTGTGTGGTAAAGGTGTTTCACTGTGTGGGGAAGGGGTTTCAGTGTGTGGGGACGTTGTTTCAGTGTGTGGGGAGGGATTTCACTGTGTGTGGAATGTGTTTCAGTGTGTGAGGAAGGGGTTTCAGTGTGTGGGGAAGTATTTCAGTGTGTGGGGAAGGGTGTCAGTGTGTGGGGAAGGGTTTCAGTGTGTGGGGAAGGGGTTTCAGTGTGTGGGGAAGGGTTTCAGTGTGTGGGGAAGGGTTTCAGTGTGTGGGGAAGGGGCTTCAGTGTGTGGGGAAGGGTTTCAGTGTGTGGGGAAGGTGTTTCAGTGTGTGGAGAAGGCGTTTCAGTGTGTGGGGAAGGAGTTTCAGTGTGTCGGGAAGGGGTTTCAGTGAGTGGGGAGGGATTTCACTGTGTGTGGAATGTGTTTCAGTGTGTGGGGAAGGGGTTTCAGTGTGTGGGGAAGGGGTTTCAGTGTGTGGGGAAGGGGTTTCAGTGTGTGGGGAAGGGTTTCAGTGTGTGGGGAAGGGGTTTCAGTGTGTGGGGAAGGGGTTTCACTGTGTGGGGAGGGGTTTCAGTGTGTGGGGAAGGTGTTTCACTGTGTGGGGACGATGTTTCACTGTGTGGGGAAGGGGTTTCAGAGCGTAGGGTAGGGGTTTCTGTGTGTGGGGAAGGGTTTCAGTGTGTGGGGAAGGGGTTTCAGTGTGTGGGGAAGGGGTTTCAGTGTGTGGGGACGTTGTTTCATTGTGTGGGGAAGGGGTTTCAATGCGTGGGGAATGGTTTCAGTGTGTGGGGACGGGATTCAGTGTGTGGGGAACGGGTTTCACTGTGTGGGGAAAGGGTTTCAGTGTGTGGGGAAGGGGTTTCACTGTGTGTGGAAGGTGTTTCAGTGTGTGGGGAAGGGGTTTCACTGTGTGGGGAAGTGGTTTCAGTGTGTGAGGAATGGTTTCCGTGTGTGGGGAAAGGATTTCAGTGTGTGGGGAAGCTGATTCAGTGTGTGGTGAAGGGGATTCTCTGTGTGGGGAAGGGGTTTCAGTGTGTGGGGAAGGAGTTTCAGTGTGTGGGGAAGCTGTTTCATTGTGTGTGGAAGGGGTTTCAGTGTGTTGGGAATGGTTTCAGTGTGTGGGGAAGGGGTTTCAATGTGTGGCGACGGGGTTTCAGTGTGTGCGGAACGGGTTTAAGTTTGTGTGGAATGATTTCAGTGTGTGGGGACGGTTTTCAGTGTGTGGGGAAGGGTTTCATTGTGTGGGGAAGGGGTTTCACTGTGTGCAAAAGGGCTTTCAGTGTGTGGGGAAGGGGTTTCAGTCCGTGAGGAAGGGTTTCAGTGTGTGGGGAAGGGATTTAGTGTGTGGGGAAGGGGTTTCAGTGTGTGGGGAAGGGTTTCAGTGTGTGGGGAAGGGGTTCACTGTGTGGGAAAGGTGTTTCAGTGTGTGGGGAAGGGGATTCAGTTTGTGCGGAAGGGTTTCAGTGTGTGTGCAAGGGTTTCAGTGTGTGGTGAATGGGTTTCAGTGTGTGGAGAAGGGTTTCAGTGTGTGGGGAATGGTTTCAGTGCGTGGGGAAGGGTTTCAGCGTGTGGGGAAGGTGATTTCAGTGTGTGGGGAAGTATTTCAGTGTGTGGGGAAGGGTTCCAGTGTGTGGGAAAGGGTTTCAGTGTGTGGGGAAGGGGCTTCAGTGTGTGGGGAAGGGTTTCAGTGTGTGGGGAAGGGTTTCAGTGTGTGGGGAAGGAGTTTCGGTATGTGGTAAAGGTGTTTCACTGTGTGGGGAAGGGGTTTCAGTGTGTGTGGACGTTGTTTCAGTGTGTGGGGAGGGATTTCACTGTGTGTGGAATGTGTTTCAGTGTGTGGGGAAGGGGTTTCAGTGTGTGGGGAAGTATTTCAGTGTGTGGGGAAGGGTTTCAGTGTGTGGGGAAGGGTTTCAGTGTGTGGGGAGGGGGCTTCAGTGTGTGGGGAAGGGTTTCAGTGTGTGGGGAAGGGTTTCAGTGTGTGGGGAAGGGGCTTCAGTGTGTGGGGAAGGGTTTCAGTGTGTGGGGAAGGTGTTTCAGTGTGTGGAGAAGGGGTTTCAGTGTGTGGGGAAGGAGTTTCAGTGTGTGGGGAAGGGGTTTCAGTGTGTGGGGACGTTGTTTCAGTATGTGGGGAGGGATTTCACTGTGTGTGGAATGTGTTTCAGTTTGTCGGGAAGGGATTTCAGTGTGTGGGGAAGGGTTTCAGTGTGTGGGGAAGGGGTTTCAGTGTGTGGGGAAGGGTTTCGGTGTGTGGGAAAGGGGTTTCAGTGTGTGGGGAAGGGGTTTCAGTGTGTGTGGATGGGGTTTCAGTGTGTGGGGAAGGTGCTTCACTGTGTGGGGACGGGGTTTCACTGTGTGGGGAAGGGATTTCAGTGCGTAGGGTAGGGGTTTCTGTGTGTGGGGAATGGTTTCAGTGTGTGCGGAAGGGGTTTCAGTGTGTGGGGAAGGGGTTTCAGTGTGTGGGGACGTTGTTTCAGTGTGTGGGGAAGGGGTTTCAGTGTGTGGGGAAGGGGTTTCAATGCGTGGGGAATGGTTTCAGTGTGTGGGGAACGGGTATCACTGTGTGGGGAAAGTGTTTCAGTGTGTGGGGTAGGGGTTTCACTGTGTGTGGAAGGTGTTTCAGTGTGTGGGGAAGGGCTTTCACAGTGTGGGGAAGGGGTTTCAGTGTGTGGTGAAGGGGTATCAGTGTGTGGGGAAGGTGTTTCATTGTGTGTGGAAGGGGTTTCAGTGTGTTGGGAATGGTTTCAGTGTGTGGGGAAGGGGTTTCAGTGTGTGTGGAAGGGGTTTCAGTGTGTGGGGAATGTGGTTCAGTGTTTGGGGAAGGTGTGTCAGTGTGTGGGGAATTTTTTCAGTGTGTGGGGAAGGGGTTTCACTGTGTGGGGAAGGGGTTTCAGTGTGTGGGGAATGCTTTCAGTATGTGGGGAAGGGTTTCAGAGTGTGGGGAAGGGGCTTCAGTTTGTGTGGAAGGGTTGCAGAGTGTGGGGAAGGTGTTTCAGTGTGTGGAGAAGGGGTTTCAGTGTGTGGGGAAGGAGTTTCAGTGTTTGGGGAAGGCGTTTCAGGGTGTGGGGACGTTGTTTCAGTGTGTGGGGAGGGATTTCACTGTGTGTGGAATGTGTTTCAGTTTGTGGGGAAGGTGTTTCAGTGTGTGGGGAATGGTTTCAGTGTGTGGGGAAGGGTTTCAGTGTGTGGGGAAGGGGTTTCAGTGTGTGGGGAAGGGTTTCGGTGTGTGGGGAAGGGGTTTCAGTGTGTGGGGAAGGGGTTTCAGTGTGTGGGGATGGGGTTTCAGTGTGTGGGGAAGGTGCTTCACGGTGTGGGGACGGGGTTTCACTGTGTGGGGAAGGGGTTTCAGTGCGTAGGGTAGGGGTTTCTGTGTGTTGGGAACGGTTTCAGTGAGTGCGGAAGGGGTTTCAGTGTGTGGGGAAGGGGTTTCAGTGTGTGGGGACGTTGTTTCAGTGTGTGGGGAAGGGGTTTCAGTGTGTGGGGAAGGGGTTTTCAATGCGTGGGGAATGGTTTCAGTGTGTGGGGACGGGATTCAGTGTGTGGGGAACGGGTTTCACTGTGTGGGGAAAGGGTTTCAGTGTGTGGGGAAGGGGTTTCACTGTGTGTGGAAGGTGTTTCAGTGTGTGGGGAAGGGGTTTCACAGTGTGGGGAAGGGGTTTCAGTGTGTGGGGAATGGTTTCAGTGTTTGGGGAAGGGGTTTCAGTGTGTGGGGAAGGTGTTTCATTGTGTGTGGAAGGGGTTTCAGTGTGTTGGGAATGGTTTCAGTGTGTGGGGAAGGGGTTTCAGTGTGTGTGGAAGGGGTTTCAGTGTGTTGGGAATGGTTTCAGTGTGTGGGGAAGGGGCTTCAGTGTGTGTGGAAGGGGTTTCAGTGTGTGGGGAATGTGGTTCAGTGTTTGGGGAAGGTGTGTCAGTGTGTGGGGAATGGTTTCAGTGTGTGGGGAAGGGGTTTCACTGTGTGGGGAAGGGGTTTCAGTGTGTGGGGAATGCTTTCAGTATGTGCTGAATGGGTTTCAGTGTGAGGTGAAGGGTTTCAGTGTGTGGGGAAGGGGTTTCAATGTGTGCAGACGGGGTTTCAGAGTGTGCGGAACGGGTTTCAGTGTGTGTGGAATGATTTCAGTGTGTGGGGACGGGTTTCAGTGTGTGGGGAAGGGTTTCAGTGTGTGGGGAAGAGTTTCAGTGTGTGAAGAAGGGGTGTCAGTGTGTGGGGAAAAGTTTCAGTGTGTGGGGAAGGGTTTCAGTATGTGGGGAAGGGGTTTCAGTGTGTGGGGAAGGGTTTCAGTGTGTGGTGAAGGGGTTTCAGTGTGTGGGGAAGGATTTCAGTGTGTGGGGAATGGTTTCAGTGTGTGGGGAATGGTTTTCGTGCGTGGGGAAGGGTTTCACCGTGTGGGGAAGGTGATTTCAGTGTGTGGGGATGTATTTCAGTGTGTGGGGAAGGTTTCAGAGTGTGGGGAAGGGTTTCAGTGTGTGGGGAAGGGGTTTCAGTGTGTGGGGAAAGGTTTCTCTGAGTGGGTATGCGTTTCAGTGTGTGGGGAAGGCTTTCAGTTTGTGGGGAAGGAGTTTCGGTGTGTGGTGAAGGTGTTTCACTGTGTGGGGAAGGGGTTTCAGTGTTTCGGGAAGGTGTTTCAGTTTGTGGGGAATGGTTTCAGTGTGTGGGGAAGGTGATTCAGTGTGTGGGGAAGGGGATTCTCTGTGTGGGGAAGGGGTTTCAGTGTGTGGGGAACGGGTTTCAGTGTGTGGGGAAGGTGTTTCAGTGTCTGGGGAATGGTTTCAGTGTGTGGGGAAGGGGTTTCAGTGTGTGGGGAAGGGGTTTCAGTGTGTGTGGAAGGGGTTTCAGTGTGTGGGGAATAGTTTCAGTGTGTGGGGAAGGGGTTTCAGTGTGTGTGGAAGGGGTTTCAGTGTGTGGGGAATGCGGTTTAGTGTTTGGGGAAGGTGTTTCAGTGTGTGGGGAATGGTTTCAGTCTGTGTGGAAGGGGTTTCACTGTGTGGGGAAGGGGTTTCAGTGTGTGGGGAATGCTTTCAGTGTGTGGGGAACGGGTTTCAGTGTGAGGTGAAGTGTTTCAGAGTATAGGGTAGGGGTTTCAATGTGTGGGGACGGGGTTTCAGTGTGTGCGGAACGGGTTTCAGTGTGTGTGGAATGACTTCAGTGTGTGGGGACATGTTTCAGTGTGTGGGGAAGGGTTTCAGTGTGTGGGGAAGGGTTTCAGTGTGTGGGGAAGGGGTTTCACTGTTTGGAAAAGGGGTTTCAGTGTGTGGGGAAGGGTTTCAGTGTGTGGGGAAGGGTTTTAGTGTGTGCGGAAGGGTTTCAGTGTGTGGGCAAGGGTTTCAGTGTGTGGTGAAGGGGTTTCAGTGTGTGGGGAAGGGTTTCAGTGTGTGGGGAATGGTTTCAGTGCGTGGGGAAGGGTTTCAGCGTGTGGGGAAGGTGATTTCAGTGTGTGGTGAAGTATTTCAGTGTGTGGGGAAGGGTTTCAGTGTGAGGGGAAGGGTTTCAGTGTGTGGGGAAGGGGCTTCAGTGTGTGGGGAAGGGTTTCAGTGTGTGGGGAAGGGTTTCAGTGTGTGGGGAAGGAGTTTCGGTGTGTGGTAAAGGTGTTTTACTGTGTGGGGAAGGGGTTTCAGTGTGTGGGGACGTTGTATCAGTGTGTGGGGAGGGATTTCACTGTGTGTGGAATGTGTTTCAGTGTGTGAGGAAGGGTTTCAGTGTGTGGGGAAGGTGTTTCAGTGTGTGGAGAAGGCGTTTCAGTGTGTGGGGAAGGAGTTTCAGTGTGTGGGGAAGGAGTTTCAGTGTGTGGGGAAGGGGTTTCAGTGTGTGGGGAGGGATTTCACTGTGTGTGGAATGTGTTTCAGTGTGTGGGGAAGGGGTTTCAGTGAGTGGGGAAGGGGTTTCAGTGTGTGGGGAAGGGGTTTCAGTGTGTGGGGAAGGGTTTCAGTGTGTGGGGAAGGGGTTTCAGTGTGTGGGGAAGGGATTCACTGTGTGGGGAAGGGGTTTCAGTGTGTGGGGAAGGTGTTTCACTGTGTGGGGACGATGTTTCACTGTGTGGGGAAGCGGTTTCAGAGCGTAGGGTAGGGGTTTCTGTGTGTGGGGAAGGGTTTCAGTGTGTGGGGAAGGGGTTTCAGTGTGTGGGGAAGGGGTTTCAGTGTGTGGGGACGTTGTTTCATTGTGTGGGGAAGGGGTTTCAATGCGTGGGGAATGGTTTCAGTGTGTGGGGACGGGATTCAGTGTGTGGGGAACGGGTTTCACTGTGTGGGGAAAGGGTTTCAGTGTTTGGGGAAGGGGTTTCACTGTGTGTGGAAGGTGTTTCAGTGTGTGGGGAAGGGGTTTCACTGTGTGGGGAAGTGGTTTCAGTGTGTGAGGAATGGTTTCAGTGTGTGGGGAAAGGATTTCAGTGTGTGGGGAAGCTGATTCAGTGTGTGGTGAAGGGCATTCTCTGTGTGGGGAAGGGGTTTCAGTGTGTGGGGAAGGAGTTTCAGTGTGTGGTGAAGTATTTCAGTGTGTGGGGAAGGGTTTCAGTGTGAGGGGAAGGGTTTCAGTGTGTGGGGAAGGGGCTTCAGTGTGTGGGGAAGGGTTTCAGTGTGTGGGGAAGGGTTTCAGTGTGTGGGGAAGGAGTTTCGGTGTGTGGTAAAGGTGTTTTACTGTGTGGGGAAGGGGTTTCAGTGTGTGGGGACGTTGTATCAGTGTGTGGGGAGGGATTTCACTGTGTGTGGAATGTGTTTCAGTGTGTGAGGAAGGGGTTTCAGTGTGTGGGGAAGTATTTCAGTGTGTGGGGAAGGGTTTCAGTGTGTGGGGAAGGGGTTTCAGTGTGTGGGGAAGGGGTTTCAGTGTGTAAGGAAGGGTTTCAGTGTGTGGGGAAGGGGCTTCAGTGTGTGGGGAAGGGTTTCAGTGTGTGGGGAAGGTGTTTCAGTGTGTGGAGAAGGCGTTTCAGTGTGTGGGGAAGGAGTTTCAGTGTGTGGGGAAGGGGTTTCAGTGTGTGGGGAGGGATTTCACTGTGTGTGGAATGTGTTTCAGTGTGTGGGGAAGGGGTTTCAGTGAGTGGGGAAGGGGTTTCAGTGTGTGGGGAAGGGGTTTCAGTGTGTGGGGAAGGGTTTCAGTGTGTGGGGAAGGGGTTTCAGTGTGTGGGGAAGGGTTTCACTGTGTGGGGAAGGGGTTTCAGTGTGTGGGGAAGGTGTTTCACTGTGTGGGGACGATGTTTCACTGTGTGGGGAAGCGGTTTCAGAGCGTAGGGTAGGGGTTTCTGTGTGTGGGGAAGGGTTTCAGTGTGTGGGGAAGGGGTTTCAGTGTGTGGGGAAGGGGTTTCAGTGTGTGGGGACGTTGTTTCATTGTGTGGGGAAGCTGTTTCAATGCGTGGGGAATGGTTTCAGTGTGTGGGGACGGGATTCAGTGTGTGGGGAACGGGTTTCACTGTGTGGGGAAAGGGTTTCAGTGTTTGGGGAAGGGGTTTCACTGTGTGTGGAAGGTGTTTCAGTGTGTGGGGAAGGGGTTTCACTGTGTGGGGAAGTGGTTTCAGTGTGTGAGGAATGGTTTCAGTGTGTGGGGAAAGGATTTCAGTGTGTGGGGAAGCTGATTCAGTGTGTGGTGAAGGGCATTCTCTGTGTGGGGAAGGGGTTTCAGTGTGTGGGGAAGGAGTTTCAGTGTGTGGGGAAGCTGTTTCATTGTGTGTGGAAGGGGTTTCAGTGTGTTGGGAATGGTTTCAGTGTGTGGGGAAGGGGTTTCAGTGTGTGTGGAAGGGGTTTCAGTGTGTGGGGAATGTGGTTCAGTGTTTGGGGAAGGTGTTTCAGTGTGTGGGGAATGGTTTCAGTGTGTGGGGAAGGGGTTTCACTGTGTGGGGAAGGGGTTTCAGTGTGTGGGGAATGCTTTCAGTGTGTGGGGAATGGGTTTCAGTGTGAGGTGAAGGGTTTCAGAGTGTGGGGAAGGGGTTTCAATGTGTGCGGACGGGGTTTCAGTGTGTGCGGAACGGGTTTCAGTGTGTGTGGAATGATTTCAGTGTGTGGGGACGGGTTTCAGTGTGTGGGGAAGGGTTTCAGTGTTTGGGGAAGGGGTTTCAGTGTGTGGGGAAGGGGTGTCAGTGTGTGTGGAAGGGTTTCAGTGTGTGGGGAAGGGTTTCAGTGTTTGGGGAAGGGGTTTCAGTGTGTGGGGAAGGGTTTCAGTGTGTGGGGAAGGGTTTCACTGTGTGGGGAAGGTGTTTCAGTGTGTGGGGAAGGGGATTCAGTGTGTGCGGAAGGGTTTCAGTGTGTGGGCAAGGGTTTCAGTGTGTGGTGAAGGGGTTTCAGTGTGTGGGGAAGGGTTTCACTGTGTGGGGAATGGTTTCAGTGTGTGGGGAATGGTTTCAGTGCGTGGGGAAGGGTTTCACCGTGTGGGGAAGGTGATTTCAGTGTGTTGGGAAGTATTTCAGTGTGTGGGGAAGGGTTTCAGTGTGTGCGGAAGGGGTTTCAGTGTGTGGGGAAAGGTTTCACTGTGTGGGTATGCGTTTCAGTGTGTGGGGAAGGGTTTCAGTGTCTCGGGAAGGAGTTTCGGTGTGTGGTGAAGGTGTTTCACTGTGTGGCGAAGGGGTTTCAGTGTGTGGGGAAGGTGTTTCAGTTTGTGGGGAATGGTTTCAGTGTGTGGGGTAAGGATTTCAGTGTGTGGGGAAGGTGATTCAGTGTGTGGTGAAGGGGATTCTCTGTGTGGGGAAGGGGTTTCATTGTGTGGGGAAGGGGTTTCATTGTGTGGGGAATGTGTTTCAGTGTGTGGGAAATGGTTTCAGTGTGTGGGGAAGGGGTTTCAGTGTGTGTGGAAGGGGTTTCAGTGTGTAGGGAATGTAGTTCAGTGTTTGGGGAAGGTGTTTCAGTGTGTGGGGAATGGTTTCAGTGTGTGTGGAATGGGTTTTACTGTGTGGGGAAGGGGTTTCAGTGTGTGGGGAATGCTTTCAGTGTGTGGGGAAGGGGTTTCAGTGTGAGGTGAAGTGTTTCAGAGTGTGGGGAAGGGCTTTCAATGTGTGGGGACGGGGTTTCAGTGTGTGCGGAACGGGTTTCAGTGTGTGTGGAATGATTTCAGTGTGTGGGGACATGTTTCAGTGTGTGGGGAAGGGTTTCAGTGTGTGGGGAAGGGGATTCACTGTGTGAAAAAGGGGTTTCAGTGTGTGGGGAAGGGGTTCACTGTGTGGGGAAGGTGTTTCAGTGTGTGGGGAAGGGGATTCAGTTTGTGCGGAAGGGTTTCAGTGTGTGTGCAAGGTTTTCAGTGTGTGGTGAAGGGGTTTCAGTGTGTGGGAATGGTTTCAGTGTGTGGGGAAGGGGTTTCAGTGTGTGTGGAAGGGGTTTCAGTGTGTGGGGAATGTGGTTCAGTGTTTGGGGAAGGTGTGTCAGTGTGTGGGGAATGGTTTCAGTGTGTGGGGAAGGGGTTTCACTGTGTGGGGAAGGGGTTTCAGTGTGTGGGGAATGCTTTCAGTATGTGGGGAAGGGTTTCAGAGTGTGGGGAAGGGGCTTCAGTTTGTGTGGAAGGGTTTCAGAGTGTGGGGAAGGTGTTTCAGTGTGTGGAGAAGGGGTTTCAGTGTGTGGGCAAGGAGTTTCAGTGTGTGGGGAAGGCGTTTCAGTGTGTGGGGACGTTGTTTCAGTGTGTGGGGAGGGATTTCACTGTGTGTGGAATGTGTTTCAGTTGTGGGGAAGGTGTTTCAGTGTGTGGGGAAGGGTTTCAGTGTGTGGGGAAGGGTTTCAGTGTGTGGGGAAGGGGTTTCAGTGTGTGGGGAAGGGTTTCGGTGTGTGGGGAAGGGGTTTCAGTGTGTGGGGAAGGGGTTTCAGTGTGTGGGGATGGGGTTTCAGTGTGTGGGGAAGGTGCTTCACGGTGTGGGGACGGGGTTTCACTGTGTGGGGAAGGGGTTTCAGTGCGTAGGGTAGGGGTTTCTGTGTGTGGGGAACGGTTTCAGTGAGTGCGGAAGGGGTTTCAGTGTGTGGGGAAGGGGTTTCAGTGTGTGGGGACGTTGTTTCAGTGTGTGGGGAAGGGGTTTCAGTGTGTGGGGAAGGGGTTTCAATGCGTGGGGAATGGTTTCAGTGTGTGGGGACGGGATTCAGTGTGTGGGGAACGGGTTTCACTGTGTGGGGAAAGGGTTTCAGTGTGTGGGGAAGGGGTTTCACTGTGTGTGGAAGGTGTTTCAGTGTGTGGGGAAGGGGTTTCACAGTGTGGGGAAGGGGTTTCAGTGTGTGGGGAATGGTTTCAGTGTTTGGGGAAGGGGTTTCAGTGTGTGGGGAAGGTGTTTCATTGTGTGTGGAAGGGGTTTCAGTGTGTTGGGAATGGTTTCAGTGTGTGGGTAAGGGGTATCAGTGTGTTTGGAAGGGGTTTCAGTGTGTTGGGAATGGTTTCAGTGTGTGGGGAAGGGGTTTCAGTGTGTGTGGAAGGGGTTTCAATGTGTGGGGAATGTGGTTCAGTGTTTGGGGAAGGTGTGTCAGTGTGTGGGGAATGGATTCAGTGTGTGGGGAAGGGGTTTCACTGTGTGGGGAAGGGGTTTCAGTGTGTGGGGAATGCTTTCAGTATGTGTGGAATGGGTTTCAGTGTGAGGTGAAGGGTTTCAGTGTGTGGGGAAGGGGTATCAATGTGTGCGAACGGGGTTTCAGAGTGTGCGGAACGGGTTTCAGTGTGTGTGGTATGATTTCAGTGTGTGGGGACGGGTTTCAGTGTGTGGGGAAGGGTTTCAGTGTGTGGGGAAGAGTTTCAGTGTGTGGGGAAGGGGTGTCAGTGTGTGGGGAAGGGTTTCAGTGTGTGGGGAAGTGTTTCAGTGTGTGGGGAAGGGGTTTTAGTGTGTGGGGAAGGGTTTCAGTGTGTGGTGAAGGGGTTTCAGTTTGTGGGGAAGGATTTCAGTGTGTGGGGAATGGTTTCAGTGTGTGGGGAATGGTTTCAGTGCGTGGGGAAGGGTTTCACCGTGTGGGGAAGGTGATTTCAGTGTGTGGGGATGTATTTCAGTGTGTGGGGAAGGTTTCAGAGTGTGGGGAAGGGTTTCAGTGTGTGGGGAAGGGGTTTCAGTGTGTGGGGAAAGGTTTCTCTGAGTGGGTATGCGTTTCAGTGTGTGGGGAAGGCTTTCAGTTTGTGGGGAAGGAGTTTCGGTGTGTGGTGAAGGTGTTTCACTGTGTGGGGAAGGGGTTTCAGTGTTTCGGGAAGGTGTTTCAGTTTGTGGGGAATGGTTTCAGTGTGTGGGGAAGGTGATTCAGTGTGTGGGGAAGGGGATTCTCTGTGTGGGGAAGGGGTTTCAGTGTGTGGGGAAGGGGTTTCAGTGTGTGGGGTAGGTGTTTCAGTGTCTGGGGAATGGTTTCAGTGTGTGGGGAAGGGGTTTCAGTGTGTGGGGAAGGGGTTTCATTGAGTGTGGAAGGGGTTTCAGTGTGTGGGGAATAGTTTCAGTGTGTGGGGAAGGGGTTTCAGTTTGTGTGGAAGGGGTTTCAGTGTGTGGGGAATGCGGTTTAGTGTTTGGGGAAGGTGTTTCAGTGTGTGGGGAATGGTTTCAGTGTGTGTGGAAGGGGTTTCACTGTGTGGGGAAGGGGTTTCAGTGTGTGGGGAATGCTTTCAGTGTGTGGGGAAGGGGTTTCAGTGTGAGGTGAAGTGTTTCAGAGTGTGGGGAAGGGCTTTCAATGTGTGGGGACGGGGTTTCAGTGTGTGCGGAACGGGTTTCAGTGTGTGTGGAATGATTTCAGTGTGTGGGGACATGTTTCAGTGTGTGGGGAAGGGTTTCTGTGTGTGGGGAAGGGGATTCACTGTGTGAAAAAGGGGTTTCAGTGTGTGGGGAAGGGGTTCACTGTGTGGGGAAGGTGTTTCAGTGTGTGGGGAAGGGGATTCAGTTTGTGCGGAAGGGTTTCAGTGTGAGTGCAAGGTTTTCAGTGTGTGGTGAAGGGGTTTCAGTGTGTGGGAATGGTTTCAGTGTGTGGGGAAGGGGTTTCAGTGTGTGTGGAAGGGGTTTCAGTGTGTGGGGAATGTGGTTCAGTGTTTGGGGAAGGTGTGTCAGTGTGTGGGGAATGGTTTCAGTGTGTGGGGAAGGGGTTTCACTGTGTGGGGAAGGGGTTTCAGTGTGTGGGGAATGCTTTCAGTATGTGGGGAAGGGTTTCAGAGTGTGGGGAAGGGGCTTCAGTTTGTGTGGAAGGGTTTCAGAGTGTGGGGAAGGTGTTTCAGTGTGTGGAGAAGGGGTTTCAGTGTGTGGGCAAGGAGTTTCAGTGTGTGGGGAAGGCGTTTCAGTGTGTGGGGACGTTGTTTCAGTGTGTGGGGAGGGATTTCACTGTGTGTGGAATGTGTTTCAGTTGTGGGGAAGGTGTTTCAGTGTGTGGGGAAGGGTTTCAGTGTGTGGGGAAGGGTTTCAGTGTGTGGGGAAGGGGTTTCAGTGTGTGGGGAAGGGTTTCGGTGTGTGGGGAAGGGGTTTCAGTGTGTGGGGAAGGGGTTTCAGTGTGTGGGGATGGGGTTTCAGTGTGTGGGGAAGGTGCTTCACGGTGTGGGGACGGGGTTTCACTGTGTGGGGAAGGGGTTTCAGTGCGTAGGGTAGGGGTTTCTGTGTGTGGGGAACGGTTTCAGTGAGTGCGGAAGGGGTTTCAGTGTGTGGGGAAGGGGTTTCAGTGTGTGGGGACGTTGTTTCAGTGTGTGGGGAAGGGGTTTCAGTGTGTGGGGAAGGGGTTTCAATGCGTGGGGAATGGTTTCAGTGTGTGGGGACGGGATTCAGTGTGTGGGGAACGGGTTTCACTGTGTGGGGAAAGGGTTTCAGTGTGTGGGGAAGGGGTTTCACTGTGTGTGGAAGGTGTTTCAGTGTGTGGGGAAGGGGTTTCACAGTGTGGGGAAGGGGTTTCAGTGTGTGGGGAATGGTTTCAGTGTTTGGGGAAGGGGTTTCAGTGTGTGGGGAAGGTGTTTCATTGTGTGTGGAAGGGGTTTCAGTGTGTTGGGAATGGTTTCAGTGTGTGGGTAAGGGGTATCAGTGTGTGTGGAAGGGGTTTCAGTGTGTTGGGAATGGTTTCAGTGTGTGGGGAAGGGGTTTCAGTGTGTGTGGAAGGGGTTTCAATGTGTGGGGAATGTGGTTCAGTGTTTGGGGAAGGTGTGTCAGTGTGTGGGGAATGGATTCAGTGTGTGGGGAAGGGGTTTCACTGTGTGGGGAAGGGGTTTCAGTGTGTGGGGAATGCTTTCAGTATGTGTGGAATGGGTTTCAGTGTGAGGTGAAGGGTTTCAGTGTGTGGGGAAGGGGTTTCAATGTGTGCGAACGGGGTTTCAGAGTGTGCGGAACGGGTTTCAGTGTGTGTGGTATGATTTCAGTGTGTGGGGACGGGTTTCAGTGTGTGGCGAAGGGTTTCAGTGTGTGGGGAAGAGTTTCAGTGTGTGGGGAAGGGGTGTCAGTGTGTGGGGAAGGGTTTCAGTGTGTGGGGAAGGGTTTCAGTGTGTGGGGAAGGGGTTTTAGTGTGTGGGGAAGGGTTTCAGTGTGTGGTGAAGGGGTTTCAGTTTGTGGGGAAGGATTGCAGTGTGTGGGGAATGGTTTCAGTGTGTGGGGAATGGTTTCAGTGCGTGGGGAAGGGTTTCACCGTGTGGGGAAGGTGATTTCAGTGTGTGGGGATGTATTTCAGTGTGTGGGGAAGGTTTCAGAGTGTGGGGAAGGGTTTCAGTGTGTGGGGAAGGGGTTTCAGTGTGTGGGGAAAGGTTTCTCTGAGTGGGTATGCGTTTCAGTGTGTGGGGAAGGCTTTCAGTTTGTGGGGAAGGAGTTTCGGTGTGTGGTGAAGGTGTTTCACTGTGTGGGGAAGGGGTTTCAGTGTTTCGGGAAGGTGTTTCAGTTTGTGGGGAATGGTTTCAGTGTGTGGGGAAGGTGATTCAGTGTGTGGGGAAGGGGATTCTCTGTGTGGGGAAGGGGTTTCAGTGTGTGGGGAAGGGGTTTCAGTGTGTGGGGAAGGTGTTTCAGTGTCTGGGGAATGGTTTCAGTGTGTGGGGAAGGGGTTTCAGTGTGTGGGGAAGGGGTTTCATTGAGTGTGGAAGGGGTTTCAGTGTGTGGGGAATAGTTTCAGTGTGTGGGGAAGGGGTTTCAGTGTGTGTGGAAGGGGTTTCAGTGTGTGGGGAATGCGGTTTAGTGTTTGGGGAAGGTGTTTCAGTGTGTGGGGAATGGTTTCAGTGTGTGTGGAAGGGGTTTCACTGTGTGGGGAAGGGGTTTCAGTGTGTCGGGAATGCTTTCAGTGTGTGGGGAACGGGTTTCAGTGTGAGGTGAAGTGTTTCAGAGTATAGGGAAGGGGTTTCAATGTGTGGGGACGGGGTTTCAGTGTGTGCGGAACGGGTTTCAGTGTGTGTGGAATGACTTCAGTGTGTGGGGACATGTTTCAGTGTGTGAGGAAGGGTTTCAGTGTGTGGGGAAGGGTTTCAGTGTGTGGGGAAGGGGTTTCACTGTGTGCAAAAGGGGTTTCAGTGTGTGGGGAAGGTGTTTCAGTGTGTGGGGAAGGGTTTCAGTGTGTGGGGAAGGGGTTTAGTGTGTGCGGAAGGGTTTCAGTGTGTGGGCAAGGGTTTCAGTGTGTGGTGAAGGGGTTTCAGTGTGTGGGGAAGGGTTTCAGTGTGTGGGGAATGGTTTCAGTGCGTGGGGAAGGGTTTCAGCGTGTGGGGAAGGTGATTTCAGTGTGTGGTGAAGTATTTCAGTGTGTGGGGAAGGGTTTCAGTGTGAGGGGAAGGGTTTCAGTGTGTGGGGAAGGGGCTTCAGTGTGTGGGGAAGGGTTTCAGTGTGTGGGGAAGGGGTTTCAGTGTGTGGGGAAGGGTTTCGGTGTGTGGGGAAGGAGTTTCAGTGTGTGGGGAAGGGGTTTCAGTGTGTGGGGATGGGGTTTCAGTGTGTGGGGAAGGTGCTTCACGGTGTGGGGACGGGGTTTCACTGTGTGGGGAAGGGGTTTCAGTGCGTAGGGTAGGGGTTTCTGTGTGTGGGGAACGGTTTCAGTGAGTGCGGAAGGGGTTTCAGTGTGTGGGGAAGGGGTTTCAGTGTGTGGGGACGTTGTTTCAGTGTGTGGGGAAGGGGTTTCAGTGTGTGGGGAAGGGGTTTCAATGCGTGGGGAATGGTTTCAGTGTGTGGGGACGGGATTCAGTGTGTGGGGAACGGGTTTCACTGTGTGGGGAAAGGGTTTCAGTGTGTGGGGAAGGGGTTTCACTGTGTGTGGAAGGTGTTTCAGTGTGTGGGGAAGGGGTTTCACAGTGTGGGGAAGGGGTTTCAGTGTGTGGGGAATGGTTTCAGTGTTTGGGGAAGGGGTTTCAGTGTGTGGGGAAGGTGTTTCATTGTGTGTGGAAGGGGTTTCAGTGTGTTGGGAATGGTTTCAGTGTGTGGGGAAGGGGTTTCAGTGTGTGTGGAAGGGGTTTCAGTGTGTTGGGAATGGTTTCAGTGTGTGGGGAAGGGGTTTCAGTGTGTGTGGAAGGGGTTTCAGTGTGTGGGGAATGTGGTTCAGTGTTTGGGGAAGGTGTGTCAGTGTGTGGGGAATGGATTCAGTGTGTGGGGAAGGGGTTTCACTGTGTGGGGAAGGGGTTTCAGTGTGTGGGGAATGCTTTCAGTATGTGTGGAATGGGTTTCAGTGTGAGGTGAAGGGTTTCAGTGTGTGGGGAAGGGGTTTCAATGTGTGCGAACGGGGTTTCAGAGTGTGCGGAACGGGTTTCAGTGTGTGTGGAATGATTTCAGTGTGTGGGGACGGGTTTCAGTGTGTGGGGAAGGGTTTCAGTGTGTGGGGAAGAGTTTCAGTGTGTGGGGAAGGGGTGTCAGTGTGTGGGGAAGGGTTTCAGTGTGTGGGGAAGGGTTTCAGTGTGTGGGGAAGGGGTTTTAGTGTGTGGGGAAGGGTTTCAGTGTGTGGTGAAGGGGTTTCAATGTGTGGGGAAGGATTTCAGTGTGTGGGGAATGGTTTCAGTGTGTGGGGAATGGTTTCAGTGCGTGGGGAAGGGTTTCACCGTGTGGGGAAGGTGATTTCAGTGTGTGGGGATGTATTTCAGTGTGTGGGGAAGGTTTCAGAGTGTGGGGAAGGGTTTCAGTGTGTGGGGAAGGGGTTTCAGTGTGTGGGGAAAGGTTTCACTGAGTGGGTATGCGTTTCAGTGTGTGGGGAAGGCTTTCAGTTTGTGGGAAATGAGTTTCGGTGTGTGGTGAAGGTGTTTCACTGTGTGGGGAAGGGGTTTCAGTGTTTCGGGAAGGTGTTTCAGTTTGTGGGGAATGGTTTCAGTGTGTGGGGAAGGTGATTCAGTGTGTGGGGAAGGGGATTCTCTGTGTGGGGAAGGGGTTTCAGTGTGTGGAGAAGGGGTTTCAGTGTGTGGGGAAGGTGTTTCAGTGTCTGGGGAATGGTTTCAGTGTGTGGGGAAGGGGTTTCAGTGTGTGGGGAAGGGGTTTCATTGAGTGTGGAAGGGGTTTCAGTGTGTGGGGAATAGTTTCAGTGTGTGGGGAAGGGGTTTCAGTGTGTGTGGAAGGGGTTTCAGTGTGTGGGGAATGCGGTTTAGTGTTTGGGGAAGGTGTTTCAGTGTGTGGGGAATGGTTTCAGTGTGTGTGGAAGGGGTTTCACTGTGTGGGGAAGGGGTTTCAGTGTGTGGGGAATGCTTTCAGTGTGTGGGGAACGTGTTTCAGTGTGAGGTGAAGTGTTTCAGAGTATAGGGAAGGGGTTTCAATGTGTGGGGACGGGGTTTCAGTGTGTGCGGAACGGGTTTCAGTGTGTGTGGAATGACTTCAGTGTGTGGGGACATGTTTCAGTGTGTGAGGAAGGGTTTCAGTGTGTGGGGAAGGGTTTCAGTGTGTGGGGAAGGGGTTTCACTGTGTGCAAAAGGGGTTTCAGTGTGTGGGGAAGGTGTTTCAGTGTGTGGGGAAGGGTTTCAGTGTGTGGGGAAGGGTTTTAGTGTGTGCGGAAGGGTTTCAGTGTGTGGGCAAGGGTTTCAGTGTGTGGTGAAGGGGTTTCAGTGTGTGGGGAAGGGTTTCAGTGTGTGGGGAATGGTTTCAGTGCGTGGGGAAGGGTTTCAGCGTGTGGGGAAGGTGATTTCAGTGTGTGGTGAAGTATTTCAGTGTGTGGGGAAGGGTTTCAGTGTGAGGGGAAGGGTTTCAGTGTGTGGGGAAGGGGCTTCAGTGTGTGGGGAAGGGTTTCAGTGTGTGGGGAAGGGTTTCAGTGTGTGGGGAAGGAGTTTCGGTGTGTGGTAAAGGTGTTTCACTGTGTGGGGAAGGGGTTTCAGTGTGTGGGGACGTTGTTTCACTGTGTGGGGAGGGATTTCACTGTGTGCGGAATGTGTTTCAGTGTGTGAGGAAGGGGTTTCAGTGTGTGGGGAAGTATTTCTCTGTGTGGGGAAGGGTTTCAGTGTGTGGGGAAGGGTTTCAGTGTGTGGGGAAGGGGTTTCAGTGTGTGGGGAAGGGTTTCAGTGTGTGGGGAAGGGCTTCAGTGTGTGGGGAAGGGGCTTCAGTGTGTGGGGAAGGGTTTCAGTGTGTGGGGAAGGTGTTTCAGTGTGTGGAGAAGGCGTTTCAGTGTGTGGGGAAGGAGTTTCAGTGTGTGGGGAAGGGGTTTCAGTGTGTGGGGAGGGATTTCACTGTGTGTGGAATGTGTTTCAGTGTGTGGGGAAGGGGTTTCAGTGTGTGGGGAAGGGGTTTCAGTGTGTGGGGATTTGGTTTCAGTGTGTGGGGAAGGGTTTCATTGTGTGGGGAAGGGGTTTCAGTGTGTGGGGAAGGGGTTTCACTGTGTGGGGAGGGGTTTCAGTGTGTGGGGAAGGTGTTTCACTGTGTGGGGAAGAGGTTTCAGAGCGTAGGGTAGGAGTTTCTGTGTGTGGGGAAGGGTTTCAGTGTGTGGGGAAGGGGTTTCAGTGTGTGGGGAAGGGGTTTCAGTGTGTGGGGACTTTGTTTCATTGTGTGGGGAAGGGGTTTCAATGCGTTGGGAATGGTTTCAGTGTGTGGGGACGGGATTCAGTGTGTGGGGAACGGGTTTCACTGTGTGGGGAAAGGGTTTCAGTGTGTGGGGAAGGGGTTTCACTGTGTGTGGAAGGTGTTTCACTGTGTGGGGAAGGGGTTTCACTGTGTGGGGAAGTGGTTTCAGTGTGTGAGGAATGGTTTCAGTGTGTGGGGAAAGGATTTCAGTGTGTGGGGAAGCTGATTCAGTGTGTGATGAAGGGGATTCTCTGTGTGGGGAAGGGGTTTCAGTGTGTGGGGAAGGAGTTTCAGTGTGTTGGGAAGCTGTTTCATTGTGTGTGGAAGGGGTTTCAGTGCGTTGGGAATGGTTTCAGTGTGTGGGGAAGGGGTTTCAGTGTGTGTGGAAGGGGTTTCAGTGTGTGGGGAATGTGGTTCAGTGTTTGGGGAAGGTGTTTCAGTGTGTGGGGAATGGTTTCAGTGTGTGGGGAAGGGGTTTCACTGTGTGGGGAAGGGGTTTCAGTGTGTGGGGAATGCTTTCAGTGTGTGGGGAATGGGTTTCAGTGTGAGGTGAAGGGTTTCAGAGTGTGGGGAAGGGGTTTCAATGTGTGCGGACGGGGTTTCAGTGTGTGCGGAACGGGTTTCAGTGTGTGTGGAATGATTTCAGTGTGTGGGGACGGGTTTCAGTGTGTGGGGAAGGGTTTCAGTGTTTGGGGAAGGGGTTTCAGTGTGTGGGGAAGGGGTGTCAGTGTGTGTGGAAGGGTTTCAGTGTGTGGGGAAGGGTTTCAGTGTTTGGGGAAGGGGTTTCAGTGTGTGGGGAAGGTGTTTCAGTGTGTGGGGAAGGGTTTCACTGTGTGGGGAAGGTGTTTCAGTGTGTGGGGAAGGGGATTCAGTGTGTGCGGAAGGGTTTCAGTGTGTGGGGAAGGGTTTCAGTGTGTGGTGAAGGGGTTTCAGTGTGTGGGGAAGGGTTTCACTGTGTGGGGAATGGTTTCAGTGTGTGGGGAATGGTTTCAGTGCGTGGGGAAGGGTTTCACCGTGTGGGGAAGGTGATTTCAGTGTGTGGGGAAGTATTTCAGTGTGTGGGGAAGGGTTTCAGTGTGTGGGGAAGGGTTTCAGTGTGTGGGGAAGGGGTTTCAGTGTGTGGGGAAAGGTTTCACTGTGTGGGTATGCGTTTCAGTGTGTGGGGAAGGGTTTCAGTGTCTGGGGAAGGAGTTTCGGTGTGTGGTGAAGGGGTTTCAGTGTGTGGGGAAGGGTTTCACTGTGTGGGGAATGGTTTCAGTGTGTGGGGAATGGTTTCAGTGCGTGGGGAAGTGTTTCACCGTGTGGGGAAGGTGATTTCAGTGTGTGGGGAAGTATTTCAGTGTGTGGGGAAGGGTTTCAGTGTGTGGGGAAGGGTTTCAGTGTGTGGGGAAGGGGTTTCAGTGTGTGGGGAAAGGTTTCACTGTGTGGGTATGCGTTTCAGTGTGTGGGGAAGGGTTTCAGTGTCTGGGGAAGGAGTTTCGGTGTGTGGTGAAGGTGTTTCACTGTGTGGCGAAGGGGTTTCAGTGTGTGGGGAAGGTGTTTCAGTTTGTGGGGAATGGTTTCAGTGTGTGGGGTAAGGTTTTCAGTGTGTGGGGAAGGTGATTCAGTGTGTGGTGAAGGGGATTCTCTGTGTGGGAAAGGGGTTTCATTGTGTGGGGAAGGGGTTTCATTGTGTGGGGAAGGTGTTTCAGTGTGTGGGAAATGGTTTCAGTGTGTGGGGAAGGGGTTTCAGTGTGTGGGAATGGGGTTTCAGTGTGTGTGGAAGGGGTTTCAGTGTGTAGGGAATGTAGTTCAGTGTTTGGGGAAGGTGTTTCAGTGTGTGGGGAATGGTTTCAGTGTGTGTGGAATGGGTTTCACTGTGTGGGGAAGGGGTTTCAGTGTGTGGGGAATGCTTTCAGTGTGTGGGGAAGGGATTTCAGTGTGAGGTGAAGTGTTTCAGTGTGTGGGGAAGGGCTTTCAATGTGTGGGGACGGGGTTTCAGTGTGTGCGGAACGGGTTTCAGTTTGTGTGGAATGATTTCAGTGTGTGGGGACATGTTTCAGTGTGTGGGGAAGGGTTTCAGTGTGTGGGGAAGGGGTTTCATTGTGTGCAAAAGGGGTTTCAGTGTGTGGGGAAGGGGTTCACTGTGTGCAAAAGGTGTTTCAGTGTGTGGGGAAGGGGATTCAGTTTGTGCGGAAGGGTTTCAGTGTGTGTGCAAGGGTTTCAGTGTGTGGTGAAGGGGTATCAGTGTGTGGGGAAGGGTTTCAGTGTGTGGGGAATGGTTTCAGTGCGTGGTGAAGGTTTTCAGCGTGTGGGGAAGGTGATTTCAGTGTGTGGGGAAGTATTTCAGTGTGTGGGGAAGGGTTCCAGTGTGTGGGAAAGGGTTTCAGTGTGTGGGGAAGGGGCTTCAGTGTGTGGGGAAGGGTTTCAGTGTGTGGGGAAGGGTTTCAGTGTGTTGGGAAGGAGTTTTGGTGTGTGGTAAAGGTGTTTCACTGTGTGGGGAAGGGGTTTCAGTGTGTGTGGACGTTGTTTCAGTGTGTGGGGAGGGATTTCACTGTGTGTGGAATGTGTTTCAGTGTGTGGGGAAGGGGTTTCAGTGTGTGGGGAAGTATTTCAGTGTGTGGGGAAGGGTTTCAGTGTGTGGGGAAGGGTTTCAGTGTGTGGGGAAGGGGCTTCAGTGTGTGGGGAAGGGTTTCAGTGTGTGGGGAAGGGTTTCAGTGTGTGGGGAAGGGGCTTCAGTGTGTGGGGAAGGGTTTCAGTGCGTGGGGAAGGGTTTCAGTGTGTGGGGAAGGGGTTTCAGTGTGTGGGGAAGGGTTTCGGTGTGTGGGGAAGGGGTTTCAGTTTGTGGGGAAGGGGTTTCAGTGAGTGGGGATGGGGTTTCAGTGTGTGGGGAAGGTGCTTCACTGTGTGGGGACGGGGTTTCACTGTGTGGGGAAGGGGTTACAGTGCGTAGGTTAGGGGTTTCTGTGTGTGGGGAAGGGTTGCAGTGTGTGCGGAAGGGGTTTCAGTGTGTGGGGAAGGGGTTTCAGTGTGTGGGGAAGGGGTTTCAGTGTGTGCGGACGTTGTTTCATTGTGTGGGGAAGGGGTTTCAATGCGTGGGGAATGGTTTCAGTGTGTGGGGACGGGATTCAGTGTGTGGGGAACGGGTTTCACTGTGTGGGGAAAGGGTTTCAGTGTGTGGGGAAGGGGTTTCACTGTGTGTGGAAGGTGTTTCAGTGTGTGGGGAAGGGGTTTCACTGTGTGGGGAGGTGGTTTCAGTGTGTGAGGAATGGTTTCAGTGTGTGGGGAAAGGATTTCAGTGTGTGGGGAAGCTGATTCAATGTGTGGTGAAGGGGATTCTCTGTGTGGGGAAGGGGTTTCAGTGTGTGGGGAAGGGGTTTCAGTGTGTGGGGAAGCTGTTTCATTGTGTGTGGAAGGGGTTTCAGTGTGTTGGGAATGGTTTCAGTGTGTGGGGAAGGGTTTCAGTGTGTGCGGAAGGGGCTTCAGTGTGTGGGGAAGGGGTTTCAGTGTGTGGGGAAGGGGTTTCAGTGTGTGGGGAAGGGGTTTCAGTGTGTGCGGACGTTGTTTCATTGTGTGGGGAAGGGGTTTCAATGCGTGGGGAATGGTTTCAGTGTGTGGGGACGGGATTCAGTGTGTGGGGAACGGGTTTCACTGTGTGGGGAAAGGGTTTCAGTGTGTGGGGAAGGGGTTTCACTGTGTGTGGAAGGTGTTTCAGTGTGTGGGGAAGGGGTTTCACTGTGTGGGGAGGTGGTTTCAGTGTGTGAGGAATGGTTTCAGTGTGTGGGGAAAGGATTTCAGTGTGTGGGGAAGCTGATTCAATGTGTGGTGAAGGGGATTCTCTGTGTGGGGAAGGGGTTTCAGTGTGTGGGGAAGGGGTTTCAGTGTGTGGGGAAGCTGTTTCATTGTGTGTGGAAGGGGTTTCAGTGTGTTGGGAATGGTTTCAGTGTGTGGGGATCGGTTTCAGTGTGTGTGGAAGGGGTTTCAGTGTGTGGGGAATGTGGTTCAGTGTTTGGGGAAGGTGTTTCAGTGTGTGGGGAATGGTTTCAGTGTGTGGGGAAGGGGTTTCACTGTGTGGGGAAGGGGTTTCAGTGTGTGGGGAATGCTTTCAGTGTGTGGGGAATGGGTTTCAGTGTGAGGTGAAGGGTTTCAGAGTGTGGGGAAGGGGTTTCAATGTGTGCGGACGGGGTTTCAGTGTGTGCGGAACGGGTTTCAGTGTGTGTGGAATGATTTCAGTGTGTGGGGACGGGTTTCAGTGTGTGGGGAAGGGTTTCAGTGTTTGGGGAAGGGGTTTCAGTGTGTGGGGAAGGGGTGTCAGTGTGTCTGGAAGGGTTTCAGTGTGTGGGGAAGGGTTTCAGTGTTTGGGGAAGGGGTTTCAGTGTGTGGGGAAGGGTTTCAATGTGTGGGGAAGGGTTTCACTGTGTGGGGAAGGTGTTTCAGTGTGTGGGGAAGGGGATTCAGTGTGTGCGGAAGGGTTTCAGTGTGTGGGCAAGGGTTTCAGTGTGTGGTGAAGGGGTTTCAGTGTGTAGGGAAGGGTTTCACTGTGTGGGGAATGGTTTCAGAGTGTGGGGAATGGTTTCAGTGCGTGGGGAAGGGTTTCACCGTGTGGGGAAGGTGATTTCAGTGTGTGGGGATGTATTTCAGTGTGTGGGGAAGGTTTCAGAGTGTGGGGAAGGTTTTCAGTGTGTGGGGAAGGGGTTTCAGTGTGTGGGGAAAGGTTTCACTGTGTGGGTATGCGTTTCAGTGTGTGGGGAAGGCTTTCAGTTTGTGGGCAAGGAGTTTCGGGGTGTGGTGAAGGTGTTTCACTGTGTGGGGAAGGGGTTTCAGAGTTTCGGGAAGGTGTTTCAGTTTGTGGGGAATGGTTTCAGTGTGTGGGGAAAGGATTTCAGTGTGTGGGGAAGGTGTTTCAGTGTGTGGGGAAGGGGATTCTCTGTGTGGGGAAGGGGTTTCAGTGTGTGGGGAAGGGGTTTCAGTGTGTGGGGAAGGTGTTTCAGTGTCTGGGGAATGGTTTCAGTGTGTGGGGAAGGGGTTTCAGTGTGTGGGGAAGGTGTTTCATTGAGTGTGGAAGGGGTTTCAGTGTGTGGGGAATAGTTTCAGTGTGTGGGGAAGGGGTTTCAGTGTGTGTGGAAGGGGTTTCAGTGTGTGGGGAATGCGGTTTAGTGTTTGGGGAAGGTGTTTCAGTGTGTGGGGAATGGTTTCAGTGTGTGTGGAAGGGGTTTCAGTGTGTGGGGAAGGGGTTTCAGTGTGTGGGGAATGCTTTCAGTGTGTGGGGAAGGGGTTTCAGTGTGAGGTGAAGTGTTTCAGAGTATAGGGAAGGGGTTTCAATGTGTGGGGACGGGGTTTCAGAGTGTGCGGAACGGGTTTCAGTGTGTGTGGAATGATTTCAGTGTGTGGGGACATGTTTCAGTGTGTGGGGAAGGGGCTTCAGTGTGTGGGGAAGGGTTTCAGTGTGTGGGGAAGGTGTTTCAGTGTGTGGAGAAGGCGTTTCAGTGTGTGGGGAAGGAGTTTCAGTGTGTGGGGAAATGGTTTCAGTGTGTGGGGAGGGATTTCACTGTGTGTGGAATGTGTTTCAGTGTGTGGGGAAGGGGTTTCAGTGTGTGGGGAAGGGGTTTCAGTGTGTGGGGAAGGGGTTTCAGTGTGTGGGGAAGGGTTTCAGTGTGTGGGGAAGGGGTTTCAGTGTGTGAGGAAGGGGTTTCAGTGTGTGGGGAAGGTGTTTCACTGTGTGGGGACGATGTTTCACTGTGTGGGGAAGGGGTTTCAGAGCGTAGGGTAGGGGTTTCTGTGTGTGGGGAAGGGTTTCAGTGTGTGGGGAAGGGGTTTCAGTGTGTGGGGAAGGGGTTTCAGTGTGTGGGGACGTTGTTTCATTGTGTGGGGAAGGGGTTTCAATGCGTGGGGAATGGTTTCAGTGTGTGGGGACGGGATTCAGTGTGTGGGGAACGGGTTTCACTGTGTGGGGAAAGGGTTTCAGTGTGTGGGGAAGGGGTTTCACTGTGTGGGGAAGTGGTTTCAGTGTGTGAGGAATGGTTTCAGTGTGTGGGGAAAGGATTTCAGTGTGTGGGGAAGGGGTTTCAGTGTGTGGGGAAGGGGTTTCAGTGTGTGGGGAAGGGGTTTCAGTGTGTGGGGAAGCTGTTTCATTGTGTGTGGAAGGGGTTTCAGTGTGTTGGGAATGGTTTCAATGTGTGGGGAAGGGGTTTCAGTGTGTGTGGAAGGGGTTTCAGTGTGTGGGGAATGTGGTTCAGTGTTTGGGGAAGGTGTTTCAGTGTGTGGAGAATGGTTTCAGTGTGTGGGGAAGGGGTTTCACTGTGTGGGGAAGGGGTGTCAGTGTGTGGGGAATGCTTTCAGTGTGTGGGGAATGGGTTTCAGTGTGAGGTGAAAGGTTTCAGAGTGTGGGGAAGGGGTTTCAATGTGTGCGGACGGGTTTTCACTGTGTGCGGAACGGGTTTCAGTGTGTGTGGAATGATTTCAGTGTGTGGGGACGGGTTTCAGTGTGTGGGGAAGGGTTTCAGTGTTTGGGGAAGGGGTTTCAGTGTGTGGGGAAGGGGTGTCAGTGTGTGTGGAAGGTTTTCAGTGTGTGGGGAAGGGTTTCAGTGTTTGGGGAAGGGGTTTCAGTGTGTGGGGAAGGGTTTCAGTGTGTGGGGAAGGGTTTCACTGTGTGGGGAAGGTGTTTCAGTGTGTGGGGAAGGGGATTCAGTGTGTGCGGAAGGGTTTCAGTGTGTGGGCAAGGGTTTCAGTGTGTGGTGAAGGGGTTTCAGTGTGTGGGGAAGGGTTTCACTGTGTGGGGAATGGTTTCAGTGTGTGGGGAATGGTTTCAGTGCGTGGGGAAGGGTTTCACCGTGTGGGGAAGGTGATTTCAGTGTGTGGGGAAGTATTTCAGTGTGTGGGGAAGGGTTTCAGTGTGTGGGGAAGGGTTTCAGTGTGCGGGGAAGGGGTTTCAGTGTGTGGGGAAAGGTTTCACTGTGTGGGTATGCGTTTCAGTGTGTGGGGAAGGGTTTCAGTGTCTGGGGAAGGAGTTTCGGTGTGTGGTGAAGGTGTTTCACTGAGTGGCGAAGGGGTTTCAGTGTGTGGGGAAGGTGTTTCAGTTTGTGGGGAATGGTTTCAGTGTGTGGGGTAAGGTTTTCAGTGTGTGGGGAAGGTGATTCAGTGTGTGGTGAAGGGGATTCTCTGTGTGGGGAAGGGGTTTCATTGTGTGGGGAAGGGGTTTCATTGTGTGGGGAAGGTGTTTCAGTGTGTGGGAAATGGTTTCAGTGTGTGGGGAAGGGGTTTCAGTGTGTGGGGAAGGGGTTTCAGTGTGTGTGGAAGGGGTTTCAGTGTGTAGGGAATGTAGTTCAGTGTTTGGGGAAGGTGTTTCAGTGTGTGGGGAATGGTTTCAGTGTGTGTGGAATGGGTTTCACTGTGTGGGGAAGGGGTTTCAGTGTGTGGGGAATGCTTTCAGTGTGTGGGGAAGGGGTTTCAGTGTGAGGTGAAGTGTTTCAGAGTGTGGGGAAGGGCTTTCAATGTGTGGGGACGGGGTTTCAGTGTGTGCGGAACGGGTTTCAGTGTGTGTGGAATGATTTCAGTGTGTGGGGACATGTTTCAGTGTGTGGGGAAGGGTTTCAGTGTGTGGGGAAGGGGTTTCACTGTGTGCAAAAGGGGTTTCAGTGTGTGGGGAAGGGGTTCACTGTGTGGGGAAGGTGTTTCAGTGTGTGGGGAAGGGGATTCAGTTTGTGCGGAAGGGTTTCAGTGTGTGTGCAAGGGTTTCAGTGTGTGGTGAAGGGGTTTCAGTGTGTGGGGAAGGGTTTCAGTGTGTGGGGAATGGTTTCAGTGCGTGGTGAAGGTTTTCAGCGTGTGGGGAAGGTGATTTCAGTGTGTGGGGAAGTATTTCAGTGTGTGGGGAAGGGTTCCAGTGTGTGGGAAAGGGTTTCAGTGTGTGGGGAAGGGGCTTCAGTGTGTGGGGAAGGGTTTCAGTGTGTGGGGAAGGGTTTCAGTGTGTTGGGAAGGAGTTTCGGTGTGTGGTAAAGGTGTTTCACTGTGTGGGGAAGGGGTTTCAGTGTGTGTGGACGTTGTTTCAGTGTGTGGGGAGGGATTTCACTGTGTGTGGAATGTGTTTCAGTGTGTGGGGAAGGGGTTTCAGTGTGTGGGGAAGTATTTCAGTGTGTGGGGAAGGTTTTCAGTGTGTGGGGAAGGGTTTCAGTGTGTGGGGAAGGGGCTTCAGTGTGTGGGGAAGGGTTTCAGTGTTTGGGGAAGGGGTTTCAGTGTGTGGGGAAGGGGTGTCAGTGTTTGTGGAAGGGTTTCAGTGTGTGGGGAAGGGTTTCAGTGTTTGGGGAAGGGGTTTCAGTGTGTGGCGAAGGGTTTCAGTGTGTGGGGAAGGGTTTCACTGTGTGGGGAAGGTGTTTCAGTGTGTGGGGAAGGGGATTCAGTGTGTGCGGAAGGGTTTCAGTGTGTGGGCAAGGGTTTCAGTGTGTGGTGAAGGTGTTTCAGTGTGTGGGGAAGGGTTTCACTGTGTGGGGAATGGTTTCAGTGTGTGGGGAATGGTTTCAGTGCGTGGGGAAGGGTTTCACCGTGTGGGGAAGGTGATTTCAGTGTGTGGGGAAGTATTTCAGTGTGTGGGGAAGGGTTTCAGTGTGTGGGGAAGGGTTTCAGTGTGTGGGGAAGGGGTTTCAGTGTGTGGGGAAAAGTTTCACTGTGTGGGTATGCGTTTCAGTGTGTGGGGAAGGGTTTCAGTGTCTGGGGAAGGAGTTTCGGTGTGTGGTGAAGGTGTTTCACTCTGTGGCGAAGGGGTTTCAGTGTGTGGGGAAGGTGTTTCAGTTTGTGGGGAATGGTTTCAGTGTGTGGGGTAAGGTTTTCAGTGTGTGGGGAAGGTGATTCAGTGTGTGGTGAAGGGGATTCTCTGTGTGGGGAAGGGGTTTCATTGTGTGGGGAAGGGGTTTCATTGTGTGGGGAAGGTGTTTCAGTGTGTGGGAAATGGTTTCAGTGTGTGGGGAAGGGGTTTCAGTGTGTGGGGAAGGGGTTTCAGTGTGTGTGGAAGGGGTTTCAGTGTGTAGGGAATGTAGTTCAGTGTTTGGGGAAGGTGTTTCAGTGTGTGGGGAATGGTTTCAGTGTGTGTGGAATGGGTTTCACTGTGTGGGGAAGGGGTTTCAGTGTGTGGGGAATGCTTTCAGTGTGTGGGGAAGGGGTTTCAGTGTGAGGTGAAGTGTTTCAGAGTGTGGGGAAGGGCTTTCAATGTGTGGGGACGGGGTTTCAGTGTGTGCGGAACGGGTTTCAGTGTGTGTGGAATGATTTCAGTGTGTGGGGACATGTTTCAGTGTGTGGGGAAGGGTTTCAGTGTGTGGGGAAGGGGTTTCACTGTGTGCAAAAGGGGTTTCAGTGTGTGGGGAAGGGGTTCACTGTGTGGGGAAGGTGTTTCAGTGTGTGGGGAAGGGGATTCAGTTTGTGCGGAAGGGTTTCAGTGTGTGTGCAAGGGTTTCAGTGTGTGGTGAAGGGGTTTCAGTGTGTGGGGAAGGGTTTCAGTGTGTGGGGAATGGTTTCAGTGCGTGGTGAAGGTTTTCAGCGTGTGGGGAAGGTGATTTCAGTGTGTGGGGAAGTATTTCAGTGTGGGGGGAAGGGTTCCAGTGTGTGGGAAAGGGTTTCAGTGTGTGGGGAAGGGGCTTCAGTGTGTGGGGAAGGGTTTCAGTGTGTGGGGAAGGGTTTCAGTGTGTTGGGAAGGAGTTTCGGTGTGTGGTAAAGGTGTTTCACTGTGTGGGGAAGGGGTTTCAGTGTGTGTGGACGTTGTTTCAGTGTGTGGGGAGGGATTTCACTGTGTGTGGAATGTGTTTCAGTGTGTGGGGAAGGGGTTTCAGTGTGTGGGGAAGTATTTCAGTGTGTGGGGAAGGTTTTCAGTGTGTGGGGAAGGGTTTCAGTGTGTGGGGAAGGGGCTTCAGTGTGTGGGGAAGGGTTTCAGTGTTTGGGGAAGGGGTTTCAGTGTGTGGGGAAGGGGTGTCAGTGTTTGTGGAAGGGTTTCAGTGTGTGGGGAAGGGTTTCAGTGTTTGGGGAAGGGGTTTCAGTGTGTGGCGAAGGGTTTCAGTGTGTGGGGAAGGGTTTCACTGTGTGGGGAAGGTGTTTCAGTGTGTGGGGAAGGGGATTCAGTGTGTGCGGAAGGGTTTCAGTGTGTGGGCAAGGGTTTCAGTGTGTGGTGAAGGTGTTTCAGTGTGTGGGGAAGGGTTTCACTGTGTGGGGAATGGTTTCAGTGTGTGGGGAATGGTTTCAGTGCGTGGGGAAGGGTTTCACCGTGTGGGGAAGGTGATTTCAGTGTGTGGGGAAGTATTTCAGTGTGTGGGGAAGGGTTTCAGTGTGTGGGGAAGGGTTTCAGTGTGTGGGGAAGGGGTTTCAGTGTGTGGGGAAAAGTTTCACTGTGTGGGTATGCGTTTCAGTGTGTGGGGAAGGGTTTCAGTGTCTGGGGAAGGAGTTTCGGTGTGTGGTGAAGGTGTTTCACTCTGTGGCGAAGGGGTTTCAGTGTGTGGGGAAGGTGTTTCAGTTTGTGGGGAATGGTTTCAGTGTGTGGGGTAAGGTTTTCAGTGTGTGGGGAAGGTGATTCAGTGTGTGGTGAAGGGGATTCTCTGTGTGGGGAAGGGGTTTCATTGTGTGGGGAAGGGGTTTCATTGTGTGGGGAAGGTGTTTCAGTGTGTGGGAAATGGTTTCAGTGTGTGGGGAAGGGGTTTCAGTGTGTGGGGAAGGGGTTTCAGTGTGTGTGGAAGGGGTTTCAGTGTGTAGGGAATGTAGTTCAGTGTTTGGGGAAGGTGTTTCAGTGTGTGGGGAATGGTTTCAGTGTGTGTGGAATGGGTTTCACTGTGTGGGGAAGGGGTTTCAGTGTGTGGGGAATGCTTTCAGTGTGTGGGGAAGGGGTTTCAGTGTGAGGTGAAGTGTTTCAGAGTGTGGGGAAGGGCTTTCAATGTGTGGGGACGGGGTTTCAGTGTGTGCGGAACGGGTTTCAGTGTGTGTGGAATGATTTCAGTGTGTGGGGACATGTTTCAGTGTGTGGGGAAGGGTTTCAGTGTGTGGGGAAGGGGTTTCACTGTGTGCAAAAGGGGTTTCAGTGTGTGGGGAAGGGGTTCACTGTGTGGGGAAGGTGTTTCAGTGTGTGGGGAAGGGGATTCAGTTTGTGCGGAAGGGTTTCAGTGTGTGTGCAAGGGTTTCAGTGTGTGGTGAAGGGGTTTCAGTGTGTGGGGAAGGGTTTCAGTGTGTGGGGAATGGTTTCAGTGCGTGGTGAAGGTTTTCAGCGTGTGGGGAAGGTGATTTCAGTGTGTGGGGAAGTATTTCAGTGTGTGGGGAAGGGTTCCAGTGTGTGGGAAAGGATTTCAGTGTGTGGGGAAGGGGCTTCAGTGTGTGGGGAAGGGTTTCAGTGTGTGGGGAAGGGTTTCAGTGTGTTGGGACGGAGTTTCGGTGTGTGGTAAAGGTGTTTCACTGTGTGGGGAAGGGGTTTCAGTGTGTGTGGACGTTGTTTCAGTGTGTGGGGAGGGATTTCACTGTGTGTGGAATGTGTTTCAGTGTGTGGGGAAGGGGTTTCAGTGTGTGGGGAAGTATTTCAGTGTGTGGGGAAGGGTTTCAGTGTGTGGGGAAGGGTTTCAGTGTGTGGGGAAGGGGCTTCAGTGTGTGGGGAAGGGTTTCAGTGTGTGGGGAAGGGTTTCAGTGTGTGGGGAAGGGTTTCAGTGTGTGGGGAAGGGTTTCAGTGCGTGGGGAAGGGTTTCAGTGTGTGGGGAAGGGGTTTCAGTGAGTGCGGAAGGGTTTCGGTGTGTGGGGAAGGGGTTTCAGTGTGTGGGGAAGGGGTTTCAGTGTGTGGGGATGGGGTTTCAGTGTGTGGGGAAGGTGCTTCACTGTGTGGGGACGGGGTTTCACTGTGTGGGGAAGGGGTTTCAGTGCGTAGGGTAGGGGTTTCTGTGTGTGGGGAAGGGTTTCAGTGTGTGCGGAAGGGGTTTCAGTGTGTGGGGAAGGGGTTTCAGTGTGTGGGGAAGGGGTTTCAGTGTGTGCGGACGTTGTTTCATTGTGTGGGGAAGGGGTTTCAATGCGTGGGGAATGGTTTCAGTGTGTGGGGACGGGATTCAGTGTGTGGGGAACGGGTTTCACTGTGTGGGGAAAGGGTTTCAGTGTGTGGGGAAGGGGTTTCACTGTGTGTGGAAGGTGTTTCAGTGTGTGGGGAAGGGGTTTCACTGTGTGGGGAAGTGGTTTCAGTGTGTGAGGAATGGTTTCAGTGTGTGGGGAAAGGATTTCAGGGTGTGGGGAAGCTGATTCAATGTGTGTTGAAGGGGATTCTCTGTGTGGGGAAGGGGTTTCAGTGTGTGGGGAAGGGGTTTCAGTGTGTGGGGAAGCTGTTTCATTGTGTGTGGAAGGTGTTTCAGTGTGTTGGGAATGGTTTCAGTGTGTGGGGATCGGTTTCAGTGTGTGTGGAAGGGGTTTCAGTGTGTGGGGAATGTGGTTCAGTGTTTGGGGAAGGTGTTTCAGTGTGTGGGGAATGGTTTCAGTGTGTGGGGAAGGGGTTTCACTGTGTGGGGAAGGGGTTTCAGTGTGTGGGGAATGCTTTCAGTGTGTGGGGAATGGGTTTCAGTGTGAGGTGAAGGGTTTCAGAGTGTGGGGAAGGGGTTTCAATGTGTGCGGACGGGGTTTCAGTGTGTGCGGAACGGGTTTCAGTGTGTGTGGAATGATTTCAGTGTGTGGGGACGGGTTTCAGTGTGTGGGGAAGGGTTTCAGTGTTTGGGGAAGGGGTTTCAGTGTGTGGGGAAGGGGTGTCTGTGTGTCTGGAAGGGTTTCAGTGTGTGGGGAAGGGTTTCAGTGTTTGGGGAAGGGGTTTCAGTATGTGGGGAAGGGTTTCAGTGTGTGGGGAAGGGTTTCACTGTGTGGGGAAGGTGTTTCAGTGTGTGGGGAAGGGGATTCAGTGTGTGCGGAAGGGTTTCAGTGTGTGGGCAAGGGTTTCAGTGTGTGGTGAAGGGGTTTCAGTGTGTGGGGAAGGGTTTCACTGTGTGGGGAATGGTTTCAGTGTGTGGGGAATGGTTTCAGTGCGTGGGGAAGGGTTTCACCGTGTGGGGAAGGTGATTTCAGTGTGTGGGGATGTATGTCAGTGTGTGGGGAAGGTTTCAGAGTGTGGGGAAGGTTTTCAGTGTGTAGGGAAGGGGTTTCAGTGTGTGGGGAAAGGTTTCACTGTGTGGGTATGCGTTTCAGTGTGTGGGGAAGGCTTTCAGTTTGTGGGCAAGGAGTTTCGGGGTGTGGTGAAGGTGTTTCACTGTGTGGGGAAGGGGTTTCAGTGTTTCGGGAAGGTGTTTCAGTTTGTGGGGAATGGTTTCAGTGTGTGGGGAAAGGATTTCAGTGTGTGGGGAAGGTGATTCAGTGTGTGGGGAAGGGGATTCTCTGTGTGGGGAAGGGGTTTCAGTGTGTGGGGAAGGGGTTTCAGTGTGTGGGGAAGGTGTTTCAGTGTCTGGGGAATGGTTTCAGTGTGTGGGGAAGGGGTTTCAGTGTGTGGGGAAGGTGTTTCATTGAGTGTGGAAGGGGTTTCAGTGTGTGGGGAATAGTTTCAGTGTGTGGGGAAGGGGTTTCAGTGTGTGTGGAAGGGGTTTCAGTGTGTGGGGAATGCGGTTTAGTGTTTGGGGAAGGTGTTTCAGTGTGTGGGGAATGGTTTCAGTGTGTGTGGAAGGGGTTTCAGTGTGTGGGGAAGGGGTTTCAGTGTGTGGGGAATGCTTTCAGTGTGTGGGGAAGGGGTTTCAGTGTGAGGTGAAGTGTTTCAGAGTATAGGGAAGGGGTTTCAATGTGTGGGGACGGGGTTTCAGAGTGTGCGGAACGGGTTTCAGTGTGTGTGGAATGATATCAGTGTGTGGGGACATGTTTCAGTGTGTGGGGAAGGGTTTCAGTGTGTGGGGAAGGGTTTCAGTGTGTGGGGAAGGGGTTTCACTGTGTGCAAAAGGGGTTTCAGTGTGTGGGGAAGGTGTTTCAGTGTGTGGGGAAGGGTTTCAGTGTGTGGGGAAGGGTTTTAGTGTGTGGGAAAGGGGTTTCAGAATGTGGGGAAGGGTTTCAGTGTGTGGGGAAGGGGATCACTGTCTGGGGAAGGTGTTTCAGTGTGTGGGGAAGGGGATTCAGTGTGTGCGGAAGGGTTTCAGTGTGTGGGCAAGGGTTTCAGTGTGTGGTGAAGGGATTTCAGTGTGTGGGGAAGGGTTTCAGTGTGTGGGGAATGGTTTCAGTGCGTGGGGAAGGGTTTCAGCGTGTGGGGAAGGTTATTTCAGTGTGTGGTGAAGTATTTCAGTGTGTGGGGAAGGGTTTCAGTGTGAGGGGAAGGGTTTCAGTGTGTGGGGAAGGAGCTTCAGTGTGTGGGGAAGGGTTTCAATGTGTGGGGAAGGGTTTCAGTGTATGGGGAAGGGCTTTCAATGTGTGTGGACGGGGTTTCAGTGTGTGCGGAACGGGTTTCAGTGTGTGTGGAATGATTTCAGTGTGTGGGGACATGATTCAGTGTGTGGGGAAGGGTTTCAGTGTGTGGGGAAGGGGTTTCACTGTGTGCAAAAGGGGTTTCAGTGTGTGGGGAAGGGGTTCACTGTGTGGGGAAGGTGTTTCAGTGTGTGGGGAAGGGGATTCAGTTTGTGCGGAAGGGTTTCAGTGTGTGTGCAAGGGTTTCAGTGTGTGGTGAAGGGGTTTCAGTGTGTGGGGAAGGGTTTCAGTGTGTGGGGAATGGTTTCAGTGCGTGGTGAAGGTTTTCAGCGTGTGGGGAAGGTGATTTCAGTGTGTGGGGAAGTATTTCAGTGTGTGGGGAAGGGTTCCAGTGTGTGGGAAAGGGTTTCAGTGTGTGGGGAAGGGACTTCAGTGTGTGGGGAAGGGTTTCAGTGTGTGGGGAAGGGTTTCAGTGTGTTGGGACGGAGTTTCGGTGTGTGGTAAAGGTGTTTCACTGTGTGGGGAAGGGGTTTCAGTGTGTGTGGACGTTGTTTCAGTGTGTGGGGAGGGATTTCACTGTGTGTGGAATGTGTTTCAGTGTGTGGGGAAGGGGTTTCAGTGTGTGGGGAAGTATTTCAGTGTGTGGGGAAGGGTTTCAGTGTGTGGGGAAGGGTTTCAGTGTGTGGGGAAGGGGCTTCAGTGTGTGGGGAAGGGTTTCAGTGTGTGGGGAAGGGTTTCAGTGTGTGGGGAAGGGTTTCAGTGCGTGGGGAAGGGTTTCAGTGTGTGGGGAAGGGGTTTCAGTGAGTGGGGAAGGGTTTCGGTGTGTGGGGAAGGGGTTTCAGTGTGTGGGGAAGGGGTTTCAGTGTGTGGGGATGGGGTTTCAGTGTGTGGGGAAGGTGCTTCACTGTGTGGGGACGGGGTTTCACTGTGTGGGGAAGGGGTTTCAGTGCGTAGGGTAGGGGTTTCTGTGTGTGGGGAAGGGTTTCAGTGTGTGCGGAAGGGGTTTCAGTGTGTGGGGAAGGGGTTTCAGTGTGTGGGGAAGGTGTTTCAGTGTGTGCGGACGTTGTTTCATTGTGTGGGGAAGGGGTTTCAATGCGTGGGGAATGGTTTCAGTGTGTGGGGACGGGATTCAGTGTGTGGGGAACGGGTTTCACTGTGTGGGGAAAGGGTTTCAGTGTGTGGGGAAGGGGTTTCACTGTGTGTGGAAGGTGTTTCAGTGTGTGGGGAAGGGGTTTCACTGTGTGGGGAAGTGGTTTCAGTGTGTGAGGAATGGTTTCAGTGTGTGGGGAAAGGATTTCAGGGTGTGGGGAAGCTGATTCAATGTGTGGTGAAGGGGATTCTCTGTGTGGGGAAGGGGTTTCAGTGTGTGGGGAAGGGGTTTCAGTGTGTGGGGAAGCTGTTTCATTGTGTGTGGAAGGTGTTTCAGTGTGTTGTGAATGGTTTCAGTGTGTGGGGATCGGTTTCAGTGTGTGTGGAAGGGGTTTCAGTGTGTGGGGAATGTGGTTCAGTGTTTGGGGAAGGTGTTTCAGTGTGTGGGGAATGGTTTCAGTGTGTGGGGAAGGGGCTTCAGTGTGTGGGGAAGGGTTTCAGTGTGTGGGGAAGGGTTTCAGTGTGTGGGGAAGGGTTTCAGTGTGTGGGGAAGGGTTTCAGTGCGTGGGGAAGGGTTTCAGTGTGTGGGGAAGGGGTTTCAGTGAGTGCGGAAGGGTTTCGGTGTGTGGGGAAGGGGTTTCAGTGTGTGGGGAAGGGGTTTCAGTGTGTGGGGATGGGGTTTCAGTGTGTGGGGAAGGTGCTTCACTGTGTGGGGACGGGGTTTCACTGTGTGGGGAAGGGGTTTCAGTGCGTAGGGTAGGGGTTTCTGTGTGTGGGGAAGGGTTTCAGTGTGTGCGGAAGGGGTTTCAGTGTGTGGGGAAGGGGTTTCAGTGTGTGGGGAAGGGGTTTCAGTGTGTGCGGACGTTGTTTCATTGTGTGGGGAAGGGGTTTCAATGCGTGGGGAATGGTTTCAGTGTGTGGGGACGGGATTCAGTGTGTGGGGAACGGGTTTCACTGTGTGGGGAAAGGGTTTCAGTGTGTGGGGAAGTGGTTTCACTGTGTGTGGAAGGTGTTTCAGTGTGTGGGGAAGGGGTTTCACTGTGTGGGGAAGTGGTTTCAGTGTGTGAGGAATGGTTTCAGTGTGTGGGGAAAGGATTTCAGGGTGTGGGGAAGCTGATTCAATGTGTGTTGAAGGGGATTCTCTGTGTGGGGAAGGGGTTTCAGTGTGTGGGGAAGGGGTTTCAGTGTGTGGGGAAGCTGTTTCATTGTGTGTGGAAGGTGTTTCAGTGTGTTGGGAATGGTTTCAGTGTGTGGGGATCGGTTTCAGTGTGTGTGGAAGGGGTTTCAGTGTGTGGGGAATGTGGTTCAGTGTTTGGGGAAGGTGTTTCAGTGTGTGGGGAATGGTTTCAGTGTGTGGGGAAGGGGTTTCACTGTGTGGGGAAGGGGTTTCAGTGTGTGGGGAATGCTTTCAGTGTGTGGGGAATGGGTTTCAGTGTGAGGTGAAGGGTTTCAGAGTGTGGGGAAGGGGTTTCAATGTGTGCGGACGGGGTTTCAGTGTGTGCGGAACGGGTTTCAGTGTGTGTGGAATGATTTCAGTGTGTGGGGACGGGTTTCAGTGTGTGGGGAAGGGTTTCAGTGTTTGGGGAAGGGGTTTCAGTGTGTGGGGAAGGGGTGTCTGTGTGTCTGGAAGGGTTTCAGTGTGTGGGGAAGGGTTTCAGTGTTTGGGGAAGGGGTTTCAGTATGTGGGGAAGGGTTTCAGTGTGTGGGGAAGGGTTTCACTGTGTGGGGAAGGTGTTTCAGTGTGTGGGGAAGGGGATTCAGTGTGTGCGGAAGGGTTTCAGTGTGTGGGCAAGGGTTTCAGTGTGTGGTGAAGGGGTTTCAGTGTGTGGGGAAGGGTTTCACTGTGTGGGGAATGGTTTCAGTGTGTGGGGAATGGTTTCAGTGCGTGGGGAAGGGTTTCACCGTGTGGGGAAGGTGATTTCAGTGTGTGGGGATGTATGTCAGTGTGTGGGGAAGGTTTCAGAGTGTGGGGAAGGTTTTCAGTGTGTGGGGAAGGGGTTTCAGTGTGTGGGGAAAGGTTTCACTGTGTGGGTATGCGTTTCAGTGTGTGGGGAAGGCTTTCAGTTTGTGGGCAAGGAGTTTCGGGGTGTGGTGAAGGTGTTTCACTGTGTGGGGAAGGGGTTTCAGTGTTTCGGGAAGGTGTTTCAGTTTGTGGGGAATGGTTTCAGTGTGTGGGGAAAGGATTTCAGTGTGTGGGGAAGGTGATTCAGTGTGTGGGGAAGGGGATTCTCTGTGTGGGGAAGGGGTTTCAGTGTGTGGGGAAGGGGTTTCAGTGTGTGGGGAAGGTGTTTCAGTGTCTGGGGAATGGTTTCAGTGTGTGGGGAAGGGGTTTCAGTGTGTGGGGAAGGTGTTTCATTGAGTGTGGAAGGGGTTTCAGTGTGTGGGGAATAGTTTCAGTGTGTGGGGAAGGGGTTTCAGTGTGTGTGGAAGGGGTTTCAGTGTGTGGGGAATGCGGTTTAGTGTTTGGGGAAGGTGTTTCAGTGTGTGGGGAATGGTTTCAGTGTGTGTGGAAGGGGTTTCAGTGTGTGGGGAAGGGGTTTCAGTGTGTGGGGAATGCTTTCAGTGTGTGGGGAAGGGGTTTCAGTGTGAGGTGAAGTGTTTCAGAGTATAGGGAAGGGGTTTCAATGTGTGGGGACGGGGTTTCAGAGTGTGCGGAACGGGTTTCAGTGTGTGTGGAATGATTTCAGTGTGTGGGGACATGTTTCAGTGTGTGGGGAAGGGTTTCAGTGTGTGGGGAAGGGTTTCAGTGTGTGGGGAAGGGGTTTCACTGTGTGCAAAAGGGGTTTCAGTGTGTGGGGAAGGTGTTTCAGTGTGTGGGGAAGGGTTTCAGTGTGTGGGGAAGGGTTTTAGTGTGTGGGAAAGGGGTTTCAGAATGTGGGGAAGGGTTTCAGTGTGTGGGGAAGGGGATCACTGTCTGGGGAAGGTGTTTCAGTGTGTGGGGAAGGGGATTCAGTGTGTGCGGAAGGGTTTCAGTGTGTGGGCAAGGGTTTCAGTGTGTGGTGAAGGGATTTCAGTGTGTGGGGAAGGGTTTCAGTGTGTGGGGAATGGTTTCAGTGCGTGGGGAAGGGTTTCAGCGTGTGGGGAAGGTTATTTCAGTGTGTGGTGAAGTATTTCAGTGTGTGGGGAAGGGTTTCAGTGTGAGGGGAAGGGTTTCAGTGTGTGGGGAAGGAGCTTCAGTGTGTGGGGAAGGGTTTCAATGTGTGGGGAAGGGTTTCAGTGTATGGGGAAGGGCTTTCAATGTGTGGGGACGGGGTTTCAGTGTGTGCGGAACGGGTTTCAGTGTGTGTGGAATGATTTCAGTGTGTGGGGACATGATTCAGTGTGTGGGGAAGGGTTTCAGTGTGTGGGGAAGGGGTTTCACTGTGTGCAAAAGGGGTTTCAGTGTGTGGGGAAGGGGTTCACTGTGTGGGGAAGGTGTTTCAGTGTGTGGGGAAGGGGATTCAGTTTGTGCGGAAGGGTTTCAGTGTGTGTGCAAGGGTTTCAGTGTGTGGTGAAGGGGTTTCAGTGTGTGGGGAAGGGTTTCAGTGTGTGGGGAATGGTTTCAGTGCGTGGTGAAGGTTTTCAGCGTGTGGGGAAGGTGATTTCAGTGTGTGGGGAAGTATTTCAGTGTGTGGGGAAGGGTTCCAGTGTGTGGGAAAGGGTTTCAGTGTGTGGGGAAGGGGCTTCAGTGTGTGGGGAAGGGTTTCAGTGTGTGGGGAAGGGTTTCAGTGTGTTGGGACGGAGTTTCGGTGTGTGGTAAAGGTGTTTCACTGTGTGGGGAAGGGGTTTCAGTGTGTGTGGACGTTGTTTCAGTGTGTGGGGAGGGATTTCACTGTGTGTGGAATGTGTTTCAGTGTGTGGGGAAGGGGTTTCAGTGTGTGGGGAAGTATTTCAGTGTGTGGGGAAGGGTTTCAGTGTGTGGGGAAGGGTTTCAGTGTGTGGGGAAGGGGCTTCAGTGTGTGGGGAAGGGTTTCAGTGTGTGGGGAAGGGTTTCAGTGTGTGGGGAAGGGTTTCAGTGCGTGGGGAAGGGTTTCAGTGTGTGGGGAAGGGGTTTCAGTGAGTGGGGAAGGGTTTCGGTGTGTGGGGAAGGGGTTTCAGTGTGTGGGGAAGGGGTTTCAGTGTGTGGGGATGGGGTTTCAGTGTGTGGGGAAGGTGCTTCACTGTGTGGGGACGGGGCTTCACTGTGTGGGGAAGGGGTTTCAGTGCGTAGGGTAGGGGTTTCTGTGTGTGGGGAAGGGTTTCAGTGTGTGCGGAAGGGGTTTCAGTGTGTGGGGAAGGGGTTTCAGTGTGTGGGGAAGGGGTTTCAGTGTGTGCGGACGTTGTTTCATTGTGTGGGGAAGGGGTTTCAATGCGTGGGGAATGGTTTCAGTGTGTGGGGACGGGATTCAGTGTGTGGGGAACGGGTTTCACTGTGTGGGGAAAGGGTTTCAGTGTGTGGGGAAGGGGTTTCACTGTGTGTGGAAGGTGTTTCAGTGTGTGGGGAAGGGGTTTCACTGTGTGGGGAAGTGGTTTCAGTGTGTGAGGAATGGTTTCAGTGTGTGGGGAAAGGATTTCAGGGTGTGGGGAAGCTGATTCAATGTGTGGTGAAGGGGATTCTCTGTGTGGGGAAGGGGTTTCAGTGTGTGGGGAAGGGGTTTCAGTGTGTGGGGAAGCTGTTTCATTGTGTGTGGAAGGTGTTTCAGTGTGTTGGGAATGGTTTCAGTGTGTGGGGATCGGTTTCAGTGTGTGTGGAATGGGTTTCAGTGTGTGGGGAATGTGGTTCAGTGTTTGGGGAAGGTGTTTCAGTGTGTGGGGAATGGTTTCAGTGTGTGGGGAAGGGGTTTCACTGTGTGGGGAAGGGGTTTCAGTGTGTGGGGAATGCTTTCAGTGTGTGGGGAATGGGTTTCAGTGTGAGGTGAAGGGTTTCAGAGTGTGGGGAAGGGGTTTCAATGTGTGCGGACGGGGTTTCAGTGTGTGCGGAACGGGTTTCAGTGTGTGTGGAATGATTTCAGTGTGTGGGGACGGGTTTCAGTGTGTGGGGAAGGCTTTCAGTGTTTGGGGAAGGGGTTTCAGTGTGTGGGGAAGGGGTGTCTGTGTGTCTGGAAGGGTTTCAGTGTGTGGGGAAGGGTTTCAGTGTTTGGGGAAGGGGTTTCAGTATGTGGGGAAGGGTTTCAGTGTGTGGGGAAGGGTTTCACTGTGTGGGGAAGGTGTTTCAGTGTGTGGGGAAGGGGATTCAGTGTGTGCGGAAGGGTTTCAGTGTGTGGGCAAGGGTTTCAGTGTGTGGTGAAGGGGTTTCAGTGTGTGGGGAAGGGTTTCACTGTGTGGGGAATGGTTTCAGTGTGTGGGGAATGGTTTCAGTGCGTGGGGAAGGGTTTCACCGTGTGGGGAAGGTGATTTCAGTGTGTGGGGTAGGGGTTTCTGTGTGTGGGGAAGGGTTTCAGTGTGTGCGGAAGGGGTTTCAGTGTGTGGGGAAGGGGTTTCAGTGTGTGGGGAAGGGGTTTCAGTGTGTGCGGACGTTGTTTCATTGTGTGGGGAAGGGGTTTCAATGCGTGGGGAATGGTTTCAGTGTGTGGGGACGGGATTCAGTGTGTGGGGAACGGGTTTCACTGTGTGGGGAAAGGGTTTCAGTGTGTGGGGAAGGGGTTTCACTGTGTGTGGAAGGTGTTTCAGTGTGTGGGGAAGGGGTTTCACTGTGTGGGGAAGTGGTTTCAGTGTGTGAGGAATGGTTTCAGTGTGTGGGGAAAGGATTTCAGTGTGTGGGGAAGCTGATTCAATGTGTGGTGAAGGGGATTCTCTGTGTGGGGAAGGGGTTTCAGTGTGTGGGGAAGGGGTTTCAGTGTGTGGGGAAGCTGTTTCATTGTGTGTGGAAGGTGTTTCAGTGTGTTGGGAATGGTTTCAGTGTGTGGGGATCGGTTTCAGTGTGTGTGGAAGGGGTTTCAGTGTGTGGGGAATGTGGTTCAGTGTTTGGGGAAGGTGTTTCAGTGTGTGGGGAATGGTTTCAGTGTGTGGGGAAGGGGTTTCACTGTGTGGGGAAGGGGTTTCAGTGTGTGGGGAATGCTTTCAGTGTGTGGGGAATGGGTTTCAGTGTGAGGTGAAGGGTTTCAGAGTGTGGGGAAGGGGTTTCAATGTGTGCGGACGGGGTTTCAGTGTGTGCGGAACGGGTTTCAGTGTGTGTGGAATGATTTCAGTGTGTGGGGACGGGTTTCAGTGTGTGGGGAAGGGTTTCAGTGTTTGGGGAAGGGGTTTCAGTGTGTGGGGAAGGGGTGTCTGTGTGTCTGGAAGGGTTTCAGTGTGTGGGGAAGGGTTTCAGTGTTTGGGGAAGGGGTTTCAGTATGTGGGGAAGGGTTTCAGTGTGTGGGGAAGGGTTTCACTGTGTGGGGAAGGTGTTTCAGTGTGTGGGGAAGGGGATTCAGTGAGTGCGGAAGGGTTTCAGTGTGTGGGCAAGGGTTTCAGTGTGTGGTGAAGGGGTTTCAGTGTGTGGGGAAGGGTTTCACTGTGTGGGGATTGGTTTCAGTGTGTGGGGAATGGTTTCAGTGCGTGGGGAAGGGTTTCACCGTGTGGGGAAGGTGATTTCAGTGTGTGGGGATGTATGTCAGTGTGTGGGGAAGGTTTCAGAGTGTGGGGAAGGTTTTCAGTGTGTGGGGAAGGGGTTTCAGTGTGTGGGGAAAGGTTTCACTGTGTGGGTATGCGTTTCAGTGTGTGGGGAAGGCTTTCAGTTTGTGGGCAAGGAGTTTCGGGGTGTGGTGAAGGTGTTTCACTGTGTGGGGAAGGGGTTTCAGTGTTTCGGGAAGGTGTTTCAGTTTGTGGGGAATGGTTTCAGTGTGTGGGGAAAGGACTTCAGTGTGTGGGGAAGGTCTTTCAGTGTGTGGGGAAGGGGATTCTCTGTGTGGGGAAGGGGTTTCAGTGTGTGGGGAAGGGGTTTCAGTGTGTGGGGAAGGTGTTTCAGTGTCTGGGGAATGGTTTCAGTGTGTGGGGAAGGGGTTTCAGTGTGTGGGGAAGGTGTTTCATTGAGTGTGGAAGGGGGTTCAGTGTGTGGGGAATAGTTTCAGTGTGTGGGGAAGAGGTTTCAGTGTGTGGGGAAGGGTTTCAGTGTGTGGGGAAGGGGATCACTGTCTGGGGAAGGTGTTTCAGTGTGTGGGGAAGGGGATTCAGTGTGTGCGGAAGGGTTTCAGTGTGTGGGCAAGGGTTTCAGTGTGTGGTGAAGGGGTTTCAGTGTGTGGGGAAGGGTTTCAGTGTGTGGGGAATGGTTTCAGTGTGTGGGGAATGGTTTCAGTGCGTGTGGAAGGGTTTCAGCGTGTGGGGAAGGTTATTTCAGTGTGTGGTGAAGTATTTCAGTGTGTGGGGAAGGGTTTCAGTGTGAGGGGAAGGGTTTCAGTGTGTGGGGAAGGGGCTTCAGTGTGTGGGGAAGGGTTTCAATGTGTGGGGAAGGGTTTCAGTGTGTGGGGAAGGGTTTCAGTGTGTGGGGAAGGAGTTTCGGTGTGTGGTAAAGGTGTTTCACTGTGTGGGGAAGGGGTTTTAGTGTGTGGGGACGTTGTTTCAGTGTGTGGGGAGGGATTTCACTGTGTGTGGAATGTGTTTCAGTGTGTGAGGAAGGGGTTTCAGTGTGTGGGGAAGTATTTCAGTGTGTGGGGAAGGGTTTCAGTGTGTGGAGAAGGGGTTTCAGTGTGTGGGGAAGGGTTTCAGTGTGTGGGGAAGGGTTTCAGTGTGTGGGGAAGGGGCTTCAGTGTGTGGGGAAGGGTTTCAGTGTTTGGGGAAGGTGTTTCAGTGTGTGGAGAAGGCGTTTCAGTGTGTGGGGAAGGAGTTTCAGTGTGTGAGGAAGGGGTTTCAGTGTGTGGGGAGGGATTTCACTGTGTGTGGAATGTGTTTCAGTGTGTGGGGAAGGGGTTTCAGTGTGTGGGGAAGGGGTTTCAGTGTGTGGGGAAGGGGTTTCAGTGTGTGGGGAAGGGTTTCAGTGTGTGGGGAAGGGGTTTCAGTGTGTGGGGAAGGGGTTTCACTGTGTGGGGAGGGGTTTCAGTGCGTGGGGAAGGTGTTTCACTGTGTGGGGACGATGTTTCACTGTGTGGGGAAGGGGTTTCAGAGCGTAGGGTAGGGGTTTCTGTGTGTGGGGAAGGGTTTCAGTGTGTGGGGAAGGGGTTTCAGTGTGTGGGGAAGGGGTTTCAGTGTGTGGGGACGTTGTTTCATTGTGTGGGGAAGGGGTTTCAATGCGTGGGGAATGGTTTCAGTGTGTGGGGACGGGATTCAGTGTGTGGGGAACGGTTTTCACTGTGTGGGGAAAGGGTTTCAGTGTGTGGGGAAGGGGTTTCACTGTGTGTGGAAGGTGTTTCAGTGTGTGAGGAAGGGGTTTCAGTGTGTGGGGAAGTATTTCAGTGTGTGGGGAAGGGTTTCAGTGTGTGGGGACGTTGTTTCAGTGTGTGGGGAGGGATTTCACTGTGTGTGGAATGTGTTTCAGTGTGTGAGGAAGGGGTTTCAGTGTGTGGGGAAGTATTTCAGTGTATGGGGAAGGGTTTCAGTGTGTGGGGAAGGGTTTCAGTGTGTGGGGAAGGGGTTTCAGTGTGTGGGGAAGGGTTTCAGTATGTGGGGAAGGGTTTCAGTGTTTGGGGAAGGGGCTTCAGTGAGTGGGGAAGGGTTTCAGTGTGTGGGGAAGGTGTTTCAGTGTGTGGAGAAGGCGTTTCAATGTGTGGGGAAGGAGTTTCAGTGTGTGGGGAAGGGGTTTCAGTGTGTGGGGAGGGATTTCACTGTGTGTGGAATGTGTTTCAGTGTGTGGGGAAGGGGTTTCAGTGTGTGGGGAAGGGGTTTCAGTGTGTGGGGAAGGGGTTTCAGTGTGTGGGGAAGGGTTTCAGTGTGTGGGGAAGGGGTTTCAGTGTGTGGGGAAGGGGTTTCACTGTGTGGGGAGGGGTTTCAGTGTGTGGGGAAGATGTTTCACTGTGTGGGGACGATGTGTGACTGTGTGGGGAAGGGGTTTCAGAGCGTAGGGTAGGGGTTTCTGTGTGTGGGGATGGGTTTCAGTGTGTGGGGAAGGGGTTTCAGTGTGTGGGGAAGGGGTTTCAATGCGTGGGGAATGGTTTCAGTGTGTGGGGACGGGATTCAGTGTGTGGGGAACGGTTTTCACTGTGTGGGGAAAGGGTTTCAGTGTGTGGGGAAGGGGTTTCACTGTGTGTGGAAGGTGTTTCAGTGTGTGGGGAAGGGGTTTCACTGTGTGGGGAAGTGGTTTCAGTGTGTGAGGAATGGTTTCCGTGTGTGGGGAAAGGATTTCAGTGTGTGGGGAAGCTGATTCAGTGTGTGGTGAAGGGGATTCTCTGTGTGTGGAAGGGGTTTCAGTGTGTGGGGAAGGGGTTTCAGTGTGTGAGGAAGCTGTTTCATTGTGTGTGGAAGGGGTTTCAGTGTGTTGGGAATGGTTTCAGTGTGTGGGGAAGGGGTTTCAGTGTGTGTGGAAGGGGTTTCAGTGTGTGGGGAATGTGGTTCAGTGTTTGGGGAAGGTGTTTCAGTGTGTGGGGAATGGTTTCAGTGTGTGGGGAAGGGGTTTCACTGTGTGGGGAAGGGGTTTCAGTGTGTGGGGAATGCATTCAGTGTGTGGGGAATGGGTTTCAGTGTGAGGTGAAGGGTTTCAGAGTGTGGGGAAGGGGTTTCAATGTGTGCGGACGGGGTTTCAGTGTGTGCGGAACGGGTTTCAGTGTGTGTGGAATGATTTCAGTGTGTGGGGACGGGTTTCAGTGTGTGGGGAAGGGTTTCAGTGTTTGGGGAAGGGGTTTCAGTGTGTGGGGAAGGGGTGTCAGTGTGTGTGGAAGGGTTTCAGTGTGTGGGGAAGGGTTTCAGTGTTTGGGGAAGGGGTTTCAGTGTGTGGGGAAGGGTTTCAGTGTGTGGGGAAGGGTTTCACTGTGTGGGGAAGGTGTTTCAGTGTGTGGGGAAGGGGATTCAGTGTGTGCGGAAGGGTTTCAGTGTGTGGGCAAGGGTTTCAGTGTGTGGTGAAGGGGTTTCAGTGTGTGGGGAAGGGTTTCACTGTGTGGGGAATGGTTTCAGTGTATGGGGAATGGTTTCAATGCGTGGGGAAGGGTTTCACCGTGTGGGGAAGGTGATTTCAGTGTGTGGGGAAGTATTTCAGTGTGTGGGGAAGGGTTTCAGTGTGTGGGGAAGGGTTTCAGTGTGTGGGTAAGGGGTTTCAGTGTGTGGGGAAATGTTTCACTGTGTGGGTATGCGTTTCAGTGTGTGGGGAAGGGTTTCAGTGTGTGGGGAAGGAGTTTCGGTGTGTGGTGAAGGTGTTTCACTGTGTGGCGAAGGGGTTTCAGTGTGTGGGAAGGTGTTTCAGTTTGTGGGGAATGGTTTCAGTGTGTGGGGTAAGGATTTCAGTGTGTGGGGAAGGTGATTCAGTGTGTGGGGAAGGGGATTCTCTGTGTGGGGAAGTGGTTTCATTGTGTGGGGAAGGGGTTTCATTGTGTGGGGATGGTGTTTCAGTGTGTGGGAAATGGTTTCAGTGTGTGGGGAAGGGGTTTCAGTGTGTGGGGAAGGGGTTTCAGTGTGTGTGGAAGGGGTTTCAGTGTGTGTGGAATGTAGTTCAGTGTTTGGGGAAGGTGTTTCAGTGTGTGGGGACGATGTTTCACTGTGTGGGGAAGGGGTTTCAGAGCGTAGGGTAGGGGTTTCTGTGTGTGGGGAAGGGTTTCAGTGTGTGGGGAGGGGTTTCAGTGTGTGGGGAAGGTGTTTCACTGTGTGGGGACGATGTTTCACTGTGTGGGGAAGGGGTTTCAGAGCGTAGGGTAGGGGTTTCTGTGTGTGGGGAAGGGTTTCAGTGTGTGGGGAAGGGGTTTCAGTGTGTGGGGAGGGATTTCACTGTGTGTGGAATGTGTTTCAGTGTGTGGGGAAGGGGTTTCAGTGTGTGGGGAAGGGGTTTCAGTGTGTGGGGAAGGGGTTTCAGTGTGTGGGGAAGGGTTTCAGTGTGTGGGGAAGGGGTTTCAGTGTGTGGGGAAGGGGTTTCACTGTGTGGGGAGGGGTTTCAGTGTGTGGGGAAGGTGTTTCACTGTGTGGGGACGATGTTTCACTGTGTGGGGAAGGGGTTTCAGAGCGTAGGGTAGGGGTTTCTGTGTGTGGGGAAGGGTTTCAGTGTGTGGGGAAGGGGTTTCAGTGTGTGGGGAAGGGGTTTCAGTGTGTGGGGACGTTGTTTCATTGTGTGGGGAAGGGGTTTCAATGCGTGGGGAATGGTTTCAGTGTGTGGGGACGGGATTCAGTGTGTGGGGAACGGTTTTCACTGTGTGGGGAAAGGGTTTCAGTGTGTGAGGAAGGGGTTTCAGTGTGTGGGGAAGTATTTCAGTGTGTGGGGAAGGGGTTTCACTGTGTGTGGAAGGTGTTTCAGTGTGTGAGGAAGGGGTTTCAGTGTGTGGGGAAGTATTTCAGTGTGTGGGGAAGAGTTTCAGTGTGTGGGGACGTTGTTTCAGTGTGTGGGGAGGGATTTCACTGTGTGTGGAATGTGTTTCAGTGTGTGAGGAAGGGGTTTCAGTGTGTGGGGAAGTATTTCAGTGTATGGGGATGGGTTTCAGTGTGTGGGGAAGGGTTTCAGTGTGTGGGGAAGGGGTTTCAGTGTGTGGGGAAGGGTTTCAGTGTGTGGGGAAGGGTTTCAGTGTGTGGGGAAGGGTTTCAGTGTGTGGGGAAGGGGCTTCAGTGAGTGGGGAAGCGTTTCAGTGTGTGGGGAAGGTGTTTCAGTGTGTGGAGAAGGCGTTTCAGTGTGTGGGGAAGGAGTTTCAGTGTGTGGGGAAGGGGTTTCAGTGTGCGGGGAGGGATTTCACTGTGTGTGGAATGTGTTTCAGTGTGTGGGGAAGGGGTTTCAGTGTGTGGGGAAGGGGTTTCAGTGTGTGGGGAAGGGTTTCAGTGTGTGGGGAAGGGGTTTCACTGTGTGGGGAGGGGTTTCAGTGTGTGGGGAAGGTGTTTCACTGTGTGGGGACGATGTGTGACTGTATGGGCAAGGGGTTTCAGAGCGTAGGGTAGGGGTTTCTGTGTGTGTGGATGGGTTTCAGTGTGTGGGGAAGGGGTTTCAGTGTGTGGGGAAGGGGTTTCAATGCGTGGGGAATGGTTTCAGTGTGTGGGGACGGGATTCAGTGTGTGGGGAACGGTTTTCACTGTGTGGGGAAAGGGTTTCAGTGTGTGGGGAAGGGGTTTCACTGTGTGTGGAAGGTGTTTCAGTGTGTGGGGAAGGGGTTTCACTGTGTGGGGAAGTGGTTTCAGTGTGTGAGGAATGGTTTCCGTGTGTGGGGAAAGGATTTCAGTGTGTGGGGAAGCTGATTCAGTGTGTGGTGAAGGGGATTCTCTGTGTGTGCAAGGGGTTTCAGTGTGTGGGGAAGGGGTTTCAGTGTGTGGGGAAGCTGTTTCATTGTGTGTGGAAGGGGTTTCAGTGTGTTGGGAATGGTTTCAGTGTGTGGGGAAGGGGTTTCAGTGTGTGTGGAAGGGGTTTCAGTGTGTGGGGAATGTGGTTCAGTGTTTGGGGAAGGTGTTTCAGTGTGTGTGGAATGGTTTCAGTGTGTGGGGAAGGGGTTTCACTGTGTGGGGAAGGGGTTTCAGTGTGTGGGGAATGCATTCAGTGTGTGGGGAAAAGGTTTCAGTGTGAGGTGAAGGGTTTCAGAGTGTTCGGAAGGGGTTTCAATGTGTGCGGACGGGGTTTCAGTGTGTGCGGAACGGGTTTCAGTGTGTGTGGAATGATTTCAGTGTGTGGGGACGGGTTTCAGTGTGTGGGGAAGGGTTTCAGTGTTTGGGGAAGGGGTTTCAGTGTGTGGGGAAGGGGTGTCAGTGTGTGTGGAAGGGTTTCAGTGTGTGGGGAAGGGTTTCAGTGTTTGGGGAAGGGGTTTCAGTGTGTGGGGAAGGGTTTCAGTGTGTGGGGAAGGGTTTCACTGTGTGGGGAAGGTGTTTCAGTGTGTGGGGAAGGGGATTCAGTGTGTGCGGAAGGGTTTCAGTGTGTGGGCAAGGGTTTCAGTGTGTGGTGAAGGGGTTTCAGTGTGTGGGGAAGGGTTTCACTGTGTGGGGAATGGTTTCAGTGTATGGGGAATGGTTTCAATGCGTGGGGAAGGGTTTCACCGTGTGGGGAAGGTGATTTCAGTGTGTGGGGAAGTATTTCAGTGTGTGGGGAAGGGTTTCACTGTGTGGGTATGGGTTTCAGTGTGTGGGGAAGGGGTTTCAGTGTGTGGGGAAGGAGTTTCGGTGTGTGGTGAAGGTGTTTCACTCTGTGGCGAAGGGGTTTCAGTGTGTGGGGAAGGTGTTTCAGTTTGTGGGGAATGGTTTCAGTGTGTGGGGTAAGGATTTCAGTGTGTGGGGAAGGTGATTCAGTGTGTGGGGAAGGGGATTCTCTGTGTGGGGAAGGGGTTTCATTGTGTGGGGAAGGTGTTTCATTGTGTGGGGAAGGTGTTTCAGTGTGTGGGAAATGGTTTCAGTGTGTGGGGAAGGGGTTTCAGTGTGTGGGGAAGGGGTTTCAGTGTGTGTGGAAGGGGTTTCAGTGTGTGGGGAATGTAGTTCAGTGTTTGGGGAAGGTGTTTCAGTGTGTGGGGACGATGTTTCACTGTGTGGGGAAGGGGTTTCAGAGCGTAGGGTAGGGGTTTCTGTGTGTGGGGAAGGGTTTCAGTGTGTGGGGAGGGGTTTCAGTGTGTGGGGAAGGTGTTTCACTGTGTGGGGACGATGTTTCACTGTGTGGGGAAGGGGTTTCAGAGCGTAGGGTAGAGGTTTCTGTGTGTGGGGAAGGGTTTCAGTGTGTGGGGAAGGGGTTTTAGTGTGTGGGGAAGGGGTTTCAGTGTGTGGGGACGTTGTTTCATTGTGTGGGGAAGGGGTTTCAATGCGTGGGGAATGGTTTCAGTGTGTGGGGACGGGATTCAGTGTGTGGGGAACGGTTTTCACTGTGTGGGGAAAGGGTTTCAGTGTGTGGGGAAGGTGTTTCAGTGTGCGGAGAAGGCGTTTCACTGTGTGGGGAAGGGTTTTCAGAGCGTAGGGTAGGGGTTTCTGTGTGTGGGGAAGGGTTTCAGTGTGTGGGGAGGGGTTTCAGTGTGTGGGGAAGGTGTTTCACTGTGTGGGGACGATGTTTCACTGTGTGGGGAAGGGGTTTCAGAGCGTAGGGTAGAGGTTTCTGTGTGTGGGGAAGGGTTTCAGTGTGTGGGGAAGGGGTTTCAGTGTGTGGGGAAGGGGTTTCAGTGTGTGGGGACGTTGTTTCATTGTGTGGGGAAGGGGTTTCAATGCGTGGGGAATGGTTTCAGTGTGTGGGGACGGGATTCAGTGTGTGGGGAACGGTTTTCACTGTGTGGGGAAAGGGTTTCAGTGTGTGGGGAAGGTGTTTCAGTGTGTGGAGAAGGCGTTTCAGTGTGTGGGGAAGGAGTTTCAGTATGTGAGGAAGGGGTTTCAGTGTGTGGGGAGGGATTTCACTGTGTGTGGAATGTGTTTCAGTGTGCGGGGAAGGGGTTTCAGTGTGTGGGGAAGGGGTTTCAGTGTGTGGGGAAGGGTTTCAGAGTGTGGGGAAGGGGTTTCAGTGTGTGGGGAAGGTGTTTCACTGTGTGGGGAGGGGTTTCAGTGTGTGGGGAAGGTGTTTCACTGTGTGGGGACGATGTTTCACTGTGTGGGGAAGGGGTTTCAGAGCGTAGGGTAGGGGTTTCTGTGTGTGGGGAAAGGTTTCAGTGTGTGGGGAAGGGGTTTCAGTGTGTGGGGAAGGGGTTTCAGTGTGTGGGGACGTTGTTTCATTGTGTGGGGAAGGGGTTTCAATGCGTGGGGAATGGTTTCAGTGTGTGGGGACGGGATTCAGTGTGTGGGGAACGGTTTTCACTGTGTGGGGAAAGGGTTTCAGTGTGTGGGGAAGGGGTTTCACTGTGTGTGGAAGGTGTTTCAGCGTGTGAGGAAGGGGTTTCAGTGTGTGGGGAAGTATTTCAGTGTGTGGGGAAGGGTTTCAGTGTGTGGGGACGTTGTTTCAGTGTGTGGGGAGGGATTTCACTGTGTGTGGAATGTGCTTCAGTGTGTGAGGAAGGGGTTTCAGTGTGTGGGGAAGTATTTCAGTGTGTGGGGAAGGGTTTCAGTGTGTGGGGAAGGGTTTCGGTGTGTGGGGAAGGGGTTTCAGTGTGTGGGGAAGGGTTTCAGTGTGTGGGGAAGGGTTTCAGTGTGTGGGGAAGGGGCTTCAGTGAGTGGGGAAGGGTTTCAGTGTGTGGGGAAGGTGTTTCAGTGTGTGGAGAAGGCGTTTCAGTGTGTCGGGAAGGAGTTTCAGTGTGTGGGGAAGGGGTTTCAGTGTGTGGGGAGGGATTTCACTGTGTGTGGAATGTGTTTCAGTGTGTGGGGAAGGGGTTTCAGTGTGTGGGGAAGGGGTTTCAGTGTGTGGGGAAGGGGTTTCAGTGTGTGGGGAAGGGTTTCAGTGTGTGGGGAAGGGGTTTCAGTGTGTGGGGAAGGGGTTTCACTGTGTGGGGAGGGGTTTCAGTGTGTGGGGAAGGTGTTTCACTGTGTGGGGACGATGTGTGACTGTGTGGGGAAGGGGTTTCAGAGCGTAGGGTAGGGGTTTCTGTGTGTGGGGAAGGGTTTCAGTGTGTGGGGAAGGGGTTTCAGTGTGTGGGGAAGGGGTTTCAATGCGTGGGGAATGGTTTCAGTGTGTGGGGACGGGATTCAGTGTGTGGGGAACGGTTTTCACTGTGTGGGGAAATGGTTTCAGTGTGTGGGGAAGGGGTTTCACTGTGTGTGGAAGGTGTTTCAGTGTGTGAGGAAGGGGTTTCACTGTGTGGGGAAGTGGTTTCAGTGTGTGAGGAATGGTTTCCTTGTGTGGGGAAAGGATTTCAGTGTGTGGGGAAGCTGATTCAGTGTGTGGTGAAGGGGATTCTCTGTGTGTGGAAGGGGTTTCAGTGTGTGGGGAAGGGGTTTCAGTGTGTGGGGAAGCTGTTTCATTGTGTGTGGAAGGGGTTTCAGTGTGTTGGGAATGGTTTCAGTGTGTGGGGAAGGGGTTTCAGTGTGTGTGGAAGGGGTTTCAGTGTGTGGGGAATGTGGTTCAGTGTTTGGGGAAGGTGTTTCAGTGTGTGTGGAATGGTTTCAGTGTGTGGGGAAGGGGTTTCACTGTGTGGGGAAGGGGTTTCAGTGTGTGGGGAATGCATTCAGTGTGTGGGGAATGGGTTTCAGTGTGAGGTGAAGGGATTCAGAGTGTGGGGAAGGGGTTTCAATGTGTGCGGACGGGGTTTCAGTGTGTGCGGAACGGGTTTCAGTGTGTGTGGAATGATTTCAGTGTGTGGGGCCGGGTTTCAGTGTGTGGGGAAGGGTTTCAGTGTTTGGGGAAGGGGTTTCAGTGTGTGGGGAAGGGGTGTCAGTGTGTGTGGAAGGGTTTCAGTGTGTGGGGAAGGGTTTCAGTGTTTGGGGAAGGGGTTTCAGTGTGTGGGGAAGGGTTTCAGTGTGTGGGGAAGGGTTTCACTGTGTGGGGAAGGTGTTTCAGTGTGTGGGGAAGGGGATTCAGTGTGTGCGGAAGGGTTTCAGTGTGTGGGCAAGGGTTTCAGTGTGTGGTGAAGGGGTTTCAGTGTGTGGGGAAGGGTTTCACTGTGTGGGGAATGGTTTCAGTGTATGGGGAATGGTTTCAATGCGTGGGGAAGGGTTTCACCGTGTGGGGAAGGTGATTTCAGTGTGTGGGGAAGAATTTCAGTGTGTGGGGAAGGGTTTCAGTGTGTGGGGAAGGGTTTCAGTGTGTGGGTAAGGGGTTTCAGTGTGTGGGGAAAGGTTTCACTGTGTGGGTATGCGTTTCAGTGTGTGGGGAAGGGTTTCAGTGTGTGGGGAAGGAGTTTCGGTGTGTGGTGAAGGTGTTTCACTGTGTGGCGAAGGGGTTTCAGTGTGTGGGGAAGGTGTTTCAGTTTGTGGGGAATGGTTTCAGTGTGTGGGGTAAGGATTTCAGTGTGTGGGGAAGGGTTTCAGTGTGTGGGGAAGGGTTTCAGAGTATGGGTAAGGGGTTTCAGTGTGTGGGGAAAGGTTTCACTGTGTGGGTATGCGTTTCAGTGTGTGGGGAAGGGTTTCAGTGTGTGGGGAAGGAGTTTCGGTGTGTAGTGAAGGTGTTTCACTGTGTGGCGAAGGGGTTTCAGTGTGTGGGGAAGGTGTTTCAGTTTGTGGGGAATGGTTTCAGTGTGTGGGGTAAGGATTTCAGTGTGTGGGGAAGGTGATTCAGTGTGTGGGGAAGGGGATTCTCTGTGTGGGGAAGGGGTTTCATTGTGTGGGGAAGGGGTTTCATTGTGTGGGGAAGGTGTTTCAGTGTGTGGGAAATGGTTTCAGTGTGTGGGGAAGGGGTTTCAGTGTGTGGGGAAGGGGTTTCAGTGTGTGTGGAAGGGGTTTCAGTGTGTGGGGAATGTAGTTCAGTGTTTGGGGAAGGTGTTTCAGTGTGTGGGGACGATGTTTCACTGTGTGGGGAAGGGGTTTCAGAGCGTAGGGTAGGGGTTTCTGTGTGTGGGGAAGGGTTTCAGTGTGTGGGGAGGTGTTTCAGTGTGTGGGGAAGGTGTTTCACTGTGTGGGGACGAAGTTTCACTGTGTGGGGAAGGGGTTTCAGAGCGTAGGGTAGGGGTTTCTGTGTGTGGGGAAGGGTTTCAGTGTGTGGGGAAGGGGTTTCAGTGTGTGGGGAAGGGGTTTCAGTGTGTGGGGACGTTGTTTCATTGTGTGGGGAAGGGGTTTCAATGCGTGGGGAATGGTTTCTGTGTGTGGGGACGGGATTCAGTGTGTGGGGAACGGTTTTCACTGTGTGGGGAAAGGGTTTCAGCGTGTGGGGAAGGGGTTTCACTGTGTGTGGAAGGTGTTTCAGTGTGTGAGGAAGGGGTTTCAGTGTGTGGGGAAGTATTTCAGTGTGTGGGGAAGGGTTTCAGTGTGTGGGGACGTTGTTTCAGTGTGTGGGGAGGGATTTCACTGTGTGTGGAATGTGTTTCAGTGTGTGAGGAAGGGGTTTCAGTGTGTGGGGAAGTATTTCAGTGTGTGGGGAAGGGTTTCAGTGTGTGGGGAAGGGTTTCAGTGTGTGGGGAAGGGGTTTCAGTGTGTGGGGAAGGGTTTCAGTGTGTGGGGAAGGGTTTCAGTGTATGGGGAAGGGTTTCAGTGTGTGGGGAAGGGGCTTCAGTGAGTGGGGAAGGGTTTCAGTGTGTGGGGAAGGTGTTTCAGTGTGTGGAGAAGGCGTTTCAGTGTGTGGGGAAGGGGTTTCAGTGTGTGGGGAAGGGGTTTCAGTGTGTGGGGAAGGGGTTTCAGTGTGTGGGGAAGGGTTTCAGTGTGTGGGGAAGGGGTTTCAGTGTGTGGGGAAGGGGTTTCACTGTGTGGGGAGGGGTTTCAGTGTGTGGGGAAGGTGTTTCACTGTGTGGAGACGATGTGTGACTGTGTGGGGAAGGGGTTTCAGAGCGTAGGGTAGGGGTTTCTGTGTGTGGGGAAGGGTTTCAGTGTGTGGGGAAGGGGTTTCAGTGTGTGGGGAAGGGGTTTCAATGCGTGGGGAATGGTTTCAGTGTGTGGGGACGGGATTCAGTGTGTGGGGAACGGTTTTCACTGTGTGGGGAAAGGGTTTCAGTGTGTGGGGAAGGGGTTTCACTGTGTGTGGAAGGTGTTTCAGTGTGTGGGGAAGGGGTTTCACTGTGTGGGGAAGTGGTTTCAGTGTGTGAGGAATGGTTTCCGTGTGTGGGGAAAGGATTTCAGTGTGTGGGGAAGCTGATTCAGTGTGTGGTGAAGGGGATTCTCTGTGTGTGGAAGGGGTTTCAGTGTGTGGGGAAGGGGTTTCGGTGTGTGGGGAAGCTGTTTCATTGTGTGTGGAAGGGGTTTCAGTGTGTTGGGAATGGTTTCAGTGTGTGGGGAAGGGGTTTCAGTGTGTGTGGAAGGGGTTTCAGTGTGTGGGGAATGTGGTTCAGTGTTTGGGGAAGATGTTTCAGTGTGTGTGGAATGGTTTCAGTGTGTGGGGAAGGGGTTTCACTGTGTGGGGAAGGGGTTTCAGTGTGTGGGGAATGCATTCAGTTTGTGGGGAATGGGTTTCAGTGTGAGGTGAAGGGTTTCAGAGTGTGGGGAAGAGGTTTCAATGTGTGCGGACGGGGTTTCAGTGTGTGCGGAACGGGTTTCAGAGTGTGTGGAATGATTTCAGTGTGTGGGGACGGGTTTCAGTGTGTGGGGAAGGGTTTCAGTGTTTGGGGAAGGGGTTTCAGTGTGTGGGGAAGGGGTGTCAGTGTGTGTGGAAGGGTTTCAGTGTGTGGGGAAGGGTTTCAGTGTTTGGGGAAGGTGCTTCAGTGTGTGGGGAAGGGTTTCAGTGTGTGGGGAAGGGTTTCACTGTGTGGGGAAGGTGTTTCAGTGTGTGGGGAAGGGGATTCAGTGTGTGCGGAAGGGTTTCAGTGTGTGGGCAAGGGTTTCACTGTGTGGTGAAGGGGTTTCAGTGTGTGGGGAAGGGTTTCACTGTGTGGGGAATGGTTTCAGTGTATGGGGAATGGTTTCAATGCGTGGGGAAGGGTTTCACCGTGTGGGGAAGGTGATTTCAGTGTGTGGGGAAGTATTTCAGTGTGTGGGGAAGGGTTTCAGTGTGTGGGGAAGGGGGTTCAGTGTGTGGGGAAAGGTTTCACTGTGTGGGTATGCGTTCCAGTGTGTGGGGAAGGATTTCAGTGTGTGGGGAAGGAGTTTCGGTGTGTGGTGAAGGTGTTTCACTGTGTGGCGAAGGGGTTTCAGTGTGTGGGGAAGGTGTTTCAGTTTGTGGGGAATGGTTTCAGTGTGTGGGGTAAGGATTTCAGTGTGTGGGGAAGGTGATTCAGTGTGTGGGGAAGGGGATTCTCTGTGTGGGGAAGGGGTTTCATTGTGTGGGGAAGGGGTTTCATTGTGTGGGGAAGGTGTTTCAGTGTGTGGGAAATGGTTTCAGTGTGTGGGGAAGGGGTTTCAGTGTGTGGGGAAGGGGTTTCAGTGTGTGTGGAAGGGGTTTCAGTGTGTGGGGAATGTAGTTCAGTGTTTGGGGAAGGTGTTTCAGTGTGTGGGGAATGGTTTCAGTGTGTGTGAAATGGGTTTCACTGTGTGGGGAAGGGGTTACAGTGTGTGGGGAATGCTTTCAGTGTGTGGGGAAGGGGTTTCAGTGTGAGGTGAAGTGTTTCAGAGTGTGGGGAAGGGCTTTCAATGTGTGGGGACGGGGTTTCAGTGTGTGCAGAACGGGTTTCAGTGTGTGTGGAATGATTTCAGTGTGTGGGGACATGTTTCAGTGTGTGGGGAAGGGTTTCAGTGTGTGGGGAAGGGGTTTCACTGTGTGCAAAAGGGGTTTCAGTGTGTGGGGATTTGGTTCACTGTGTGGGGAAGGTGTTTCAGTGTGTGGGGAAGGGGATTCAGTTTGTGCGGAAGGGTTTCATTGTGTGTGCAAGGGTTTCAGTGTGTGGTGAAGGGGTTTCAGTGTGTGGGGAAGGGTTTCAGTGTGTGGGGAATGGTTTCAGTGCGTGGGGAAGGGTTTCAGCGTCTGGGGAAGGTGATTTCAGTGTGTGGGGAAGTATTTCAGTGTGTGGGGAAGGGTTCCAGTGTGTGGGAAAGGGTTTCAGTGTGTGGGGAAGGGGCTTCAGTGTGTGGGGAAGGGGTTTCAGAGCGTAGGGTAGGGGTTTCTGTGTGTGGGGAAGGGTTTCAGTGTGTGGGGAAGGGGTTTCAGTGTGTGGGGAAGGGGTTTCAATGCGTGGGGAATGGTTTCAGTGTGTGGGGACGGGATTCAGTGTGTGGGGAACGGTTTTCACTGTGTGGGGAAAGGGTTTCAGTGTGTGGGGAAGGGGTTTCACTGTGTGTGGAAGGTGTTTCAGTGTGTGGGGAAGGGGTTTCACTGTGTGGGGAAGTGGTTTCAGTGTGTGAGGAATGGTTTCCGTGTGTGGGGAAAGGATTTCAGTGTGTGGGGAAGCTGATTCAGTGTGTGGTGAAGGGGATTCTCTGTGTGTGGAAGGGGTTTCAGTGTGTGGGGAAGGGGTTTCGGTGTGTGGGGAAGCTGTTTCATTGTGTGTGGAAGGGGTTTCAGTGTGTTGGGAATGGTTTCAGTGTGTGGGGAAGGGGTTTCAGTGTGTGTGGAAGGGGTTTCAGTGTGTGGGGAATGTGGTTCAGTGTTTGGGGAAGATGTTTCAGTGTGTGTGGAATGGTTTCAGTGTGTGGGGAAGGGGTTTCACTGTGTGGGGAAGGGGTTTCAGTGTGTGGGGAATGCATTCAGTTTGTGGGGAATGGGTTTCAGTGTGAGGTGAAGGGTTTCAGAGTGTGGGGAAGAGGTTTCAATGTGTGCGGACGGGGTTTCAGTGTGTGCGGAACGGGTTTCAGAGTGTGTGGAATGATTTCAGTGTGTGGGGACGGGTTTCAGTGTGTGGGGAAGGGTTTCAGTGTTTGGGGAAGGGGTTTCAGTGTGTGGGGAAGGGGTGTCAGTGTGTGTGGAAGGGTTTCAGTGTGTGGGGAAGGGTTTCAGTGTTTGGGGAAGGTGCTTCAGTGTGTGGGGAAGGGTTTCAGTGTGTGGGGAAGGGTTTCACTGTGTGGGGAAGGTGTTTCAGTGTGTGGGGAAGGGGATTCAGTGTGTGCGGAAGGGTTTCAGTGTGTGGGCAAGGGTTTCACTGTGTGGTGAAGGGGTTTCAGTGTGTGGGGAAGGGTTTCACTGTGTGGGGAATGGTTTCAGTGTATGGGGAATGGTTTCAATGCGTGGGGAAGGGTTTCACCGTGTGGGGAAGGTGATTTCAGTGTGTGGGGAAGTATTTCAGTGTGTGGGGAAGGGTTTCAGTGTGTGGGGAAGGGGGTTCAGTGTGTGGGGAAAGGTTTCACTGTGTGGGTATGCGTTCCAGTGTGTGGGGAAGGATTTCAGTGTGTGGGGAAGGAGTTTCGGTGTGTGGTGAAGGTGTTTCACTGTGTGGCGAAGGGGTTTCAGTGTGTGGGGAAGGTGTTTCAGTTTGTGGGGAATGGTTTCAGTGTGTGGGGTAAGGATTTCAGTGTGTGGGGAAGGTGATTCAGTGTGTGGGGAAGGGGATTCTCTGTGTGGGGAAGGGGTTTCATTGTGTGGGGAAGGGGTTTCATTGTGTGGGGAAGGTGTTTCAGTGTGTGGGAAATGGTTTCAGTGTGTGGGGAAGGGGTTTCAGTGTGTGGGGAAGGGGTTTCAGTGTGTGTGGAAGGGGTTTCAGTGTGTGGGGAATGTAGTTCAGTGTTTGGGGAAGGTGTTTCAGTGTGTGGGGAATGGTTTCAGTGTGTGTGAAATGGGTTTCACTGTGTGGGGAAGGGGTTACAGTGTGTGGGGAATGCTTTCAGTGTGTGGGGAAGGGGTTTCAGTGTGAGGTGAAGTGTTTCAGAGTGTGGGGAAGGGCTTTCAATGTGTGGGGACGGGGTTTCAGTGTGTGCAGAACGGGTTTCAGTGTGTGTGGAATGATTTCAGTGTGTGGGGACATGTTTCAGTGTGTGGGGAAGGGTTTCAGTGTGTGGGGAAGGGGTTTCACTGTGTGCAAAAGGGGTTTCAGTGTGTGGGGATTTGGTTCACTGTGTGGGGAAGGTGTTTCAGTGTGTGGGGAAGGGGATTCAGTTTGTGCGGAAGGGTTTCATTGTGTGTGCAAGGGTTTCAGTGTGTGGTGAAGGGGTTTCAGTGTGTGGGGAAGGGTTTCAGTGTGTGGGGAATGGTTTCAGTGCGTGGGGAAGGGTTTCAGCGTCTGGGGAAGGTGATTTCAGTGTGTGGGGAAGTATTTCAGTGTGTGGGGAAGGGTTCCAGTGTGTGGGAAAGGGTTTCAGTGTGTGGGGAAGGGGCTTCAGTGTGTGGGGAAGGGTTTCAGTGTGTGGGGAAGGGTTTCAGTGTGTGGGGAAGGAGTTTCGGTGTGTGGTAAAGGTGTTTCACTGTGTGGGGAAGGGGTTTCAGTGTGTGTGGACGTTGTTTCAGTGTGTGGGGAGGGATTTCACTGTGTGTGGAATGTGTTTCAGTGTGTGGGGAAGGGGTTTCAGTGTGTGGGGAAGTATTTCATTGTGTGGGGAAGGGTTTCAGTGTGTGGGGAAGGGTTTCCGTGTGTGGGGAAGGGGCTTCAGTGTGTGGGGAAGGGTTTCAGTGTGTGGGGAAGGGTTTCAGTGTGTGGGGAAGGGGCTTCAGTGTGTGGGGAAGGGTTTCAGTGTGTGGGGAAGGTGTTTCAGTGTGTGGGGAAGGTGTTTCAGTGTGTGGGGAAGGGCTTTCACAGTGTGGGGAAGGGGTTTCAGTGTGTGGGGAATGGTTTCAGTGTGTGGGGAAGGGGTTTCAGTGTGTGGGGAAGGTGTTTCATTGTGTGTGGAAGGGGTTTCAGTGTGTTGGGAATGGTTTCAGTGTGTGGGGAAGGGGTTTCAGAGTGTGTGGAAGGGGTTTCAGTGTGTGGGGAATGTGGTTCAGTGTTTGGGGAAGGTGTGTCAGTGTGTGGGGAAGGTTTTCAGTGTGTGGGGAAGGGGTTTCACTGTGTGGGGAAGGGGTTTCATTGTGTGGGGAATGCTTTCAGTATGTGGAGAAGGGTTTCAGTGTGTGGGGAAGGGGCTTCAGTTTGTGTGGAAGGGTTTCAGTGTGTGGGGAAGGTGTTTCAGTGTGTGGAGAAGGGGTTTCAGTGTGTGGGGAAGGAGTTTCAGTGTGTGGGGAAGGGGTTTCAGTGTGTGGGGACGTTGTTTCAGTGTGTGGGGAGGGATTTCACTGTGTGTGGAATGTGTTTCAGTTTGTGGGGAAGGGGTTTCAGTGTGTGGGGAAGGGTTTGAGTGTGTGGGGAAGGGTTTCAGTGTGTGGGGAAGGGGTTTCAGTGTGTGGGGAAGGGTTTCGGTGTGTGGGGAAGGGGTTTTAGTGTGTGGGGAAGGGGTTTCATTGTGTAGGGATGGGGTTTCAGTGTGTGGGGAAGGTGCTTCACTGTGTGGGGACGTGGTTTCACTGTGTGGGGAAGGGGTTTCAGTGCGTAGGGTAGGGGTTTCTGTGTGTGGGGAAGGGTTTCAGTGAGTGCGGAAGGGGTTTCAGTGTGTGGGGAAGGGGTTTCAGTGTGTGTGGAAGGGGTTTCAGTGTGTTGGGAATGGTTTCAGTGTGTGGGGAATGGTTTCAGTGTGTGTGGAAGGGGTTTCATTGTGTGGGGAATGTGGCTCAGTGTTTGGGGAAGGTGTGTCAGTGTGTGGGGAATGGTTTCAGTGTGTGGGGAAGGGGTTTCACTGTGTGGGGAAGGGGTTTCAGTGTGTGGGGAATGCTTTCAGTATGTGGGGAATGGGTTTCAGTGTGAGGTGAAGGGTTTCAGTGTGTGGGGAAGGGGTTTCAATGTGTGCGGACGGGGTTTCAGAGTGTGCGGAACGGGTTTCAGTGTGTGTGGAATGATTTCAGTGTGTGGGGACGGGTTTCAGTGTGTGGGGAAGGGTTTCAGAGTGTGGGGAAGGTGTTTCAGTGTGTGGGGAAGGGGTGTCAGTGTGTGGGGAAGGCTTTCAGTGTGTGGGGAAGGGTTTCAGTGTGTGGGGAAGGGGTTTCAGTGTGTGGGGAAGGGTTTCAGTGTGTGGGGAAGGGTTTCATTGTGTGGTGAAGGGGTTTCAGTGTGTGGGGAAGGGTTTCAGTGTGTGGGGAATGGTTTCAGTGTGTGGGGAATGGTTTCAGTGCGTGGGGAAGGGTTTCACCGTGTGGGGAAGGTGCTTTCAGTGTGTGGGGATGTATTTCAGTGTGTGGGGAAGGTTTCAGAGTGTGGGGAAGGGTTTCAGTGTGTGGGGAAGGGGTTTCAGTGTGTGGGGAAAGGTTTCACTGTGTGGGTATGCGTTTCAGTGTGTGGGGAAGGCTTTCAGTTTGTGGGGAAGGAGTTTCGGTGTGAGGTGAAGGTGTTTCACTGTGTGGGGAAGGGGTTTCAGTGTTTCGGGAAGGTGTTTCAGTTTGTGGGGAATGGTTTCAGTGTGTGGGGAAAGGATTTCAGTGTGTGGGGAAGGTGATTCAGTGTGTGGGGAAGGGGATTCTCTGTGTGGGGAAGGGGTTTCAGTGTGTGGGGAAGGGGTTTCAGTGTGTGGGGAAGGTGTTTCAGTGTCTGGGGAATGGTTTCAGTGTGTGGGGAAGGGTTTTCAGTGTGTGTGGAAGGGGTTTCATTGAGTGTGGAAGGGGTTTCAGTGTGTGGGGAAGGGTTTCAGTGTGTGGGGACGTGATTCAGTGTGTGGGGAACGGGTTTCACTGTGTGGGGAAAGGGTTTCAGTGTGTGGGGAAGGGGTTTCACTGTGTGTGGAAGGTGTTTCAGTGTGTGGGGAAGGGCTTTCACATTGTGGGGAAGGGGTTTCAGTGTGTGGGGAATGGTTTCAGTGTGTTGGGAATGGTTTCAGTGTGTGGGGAAGGGGTTTCAGTGTGTGTGGAAGGGGTTTCAGTGTGTGGGGAATGTGGTTCAGTGTTTGGGGAAGGTGTGTCAGTGTGTGGGGAATGGTTTCAGTCTGTGGGGAAGGGGTTTCACTGTGTGGGGAAGGGGTTTCAGTGTGTGGGGAATGCTTTCAGTATGTGGGGAAGGGTTTCAGTGTGTGGGGAAGGGGCTTCAGTTTGTGTGGAAGGGTTTCAGTGTGTGGGGAAGGTGTTTCAGTGTGTGGAGAAGGGGTTTCAGTGTGTGCGGAAGGAGTTTCAGTGTGTGGGGAAGGGGTTTCAGTGTGTGGGGACGTTGTTTCAGTGTGTGGGGAGGGATTTCACTGTGTGTGGAATGTGTTTCAGTTTGTGGGGAAGGGGTTTCAGTGTGTGGGGAAGGGTTTCAGTGTGTGGGGATGGGGTTTCAGTGTGTGGGGAAGGTGCTTCACTGTGTGGGGACGGGGTTTCACTGTGTGGGGAAGGGTTTTCAGTGCGTAGGGTAGGGGTTTCTGTGTGTGGGGAAGGGTTTCAGTGAGTGCGGAAGGGGTTTCAGTGTGTGGGGAAGGGGTTTCAGTGTGTGGGGACGGGATTCAGTGTGTGGGGAACGGGTTTCACTGTGTGGGGAAAGGGTTTCGGTGTGTGGGGAAGGGGTTTCACTGCGTGTGGAAGGTGTTTCAGTGTGTGGGGAAGGGGTTTCACAGTGTGGGGAAGGGGTTTCAGTGTGTGGGGAATGGTTTCAGTGTTTGGGGAAGGGGTTTCAGTGTGTGGGGAAGGTGTTTCATTGTGTGTGGAAGGGGTTTCAGTGTGTTGGGAATGGTTTCAGTGTGTGGGGAAGGGGTTTCAGTGTGTGTGGAAGCGGTTTCAGTGTGTTGGGAATGGTTTCAGTGTGTGGGGAAGGGGTTTCAGTGTGTGTGGAAGGGGTTTCAGTGTGTGGGGAATGTGGTTCAGTGTTTGGGGAAGGTGTGTCAGTGTGTGGGGAATGGTTTCAGTGTGTGGGGAAGGGGTTTCACTGTGTGGGGAAGGGGTTTCAGTGTGTGGGGAATGCTTTCAGTATGTGGGGAATGGGTTTCAGTGTGAGGTGAAGGGTTTCAGTGTGTGGGGAAGGGGTTTCAATGTGTGCGGACGGGGTTTCAGAGTGTGCGGAACGGGTTTCAGTGTGTGTGGAATGATTTCAGTGTGTGGGGACGGGTTTCTGTGTGTGGGGAAGGGTTTCAGTGTGTGGGGAAGGGGTTTCAGTGTGTGGGGAAGGGGTGTCAGTGTGTGGGGAAGGGTTTCAGTGTGTGGGGAAGGGTTTCAGTGTGTGGGGAAGGGGTTTCAGTGTGTGGGGAAGGGTTTCAGTGTGTGGGGAAGGGTTTCAGTGTGTGGTGAAGGGGTTTCAGTGTGTGGGGAAGGGTTTCAGTGTGTGGGGAATGGTTTCAGTGTGTGGGGAATGGTTTCAGTGCGTGGGGAAGGGTTTCACCGTGTGGGGAAGGTGCTTTCAGTGTGTGGGGATGTATTTCAGTGTGTGGGGAAGGTTTCAGAGTGTGGGGAAGGGTTTCAGTGTGTGGGGAAGGGGTTTCAGTGTGTGGGGAAAGGTTTCACTGTGTGGGTATGCGTTTCAGTGTGTGGGGAAGGCTTTCAGTTTGTGGGGAAGGAGATTCGGTGTGTGGTGAAGGTGTTTCACTGTGTGGGGAAGGGGTTTCAGTGTTTCGGGAAGGTGTTTCAGTTTGTGGGGAATGGTTTCAGTGTGTGGGGAAAGGATTTCAGTGTGTGGGGAAGGTGATTCAGTGTGTGGGGAAGGGGATTCTCTGTGTGGGGAAGGGGTTTCAGTGTGTGGGGAAGGGTTTTCAGTGTGTGGGGAAGGTGTTTCAGTGTCTGGGGAATGGTTTCAGTGTGTGGGGAAGGGGTTTCAGTGTGTGGGGAAGGGGTTTCATTGAGTGTGGAAGGGGTTTCAGTGTGTGGGGAAGGGTTTCAGTGTGTGGGGACGGGATTCAGTGTGTGGGGAACGGGTTTCACTGTGTGGGGAAAGGGTTTCAGTGTGTGGGGAAGGGGTTTCACTGTGTGTGGAAGGTGTTTCAGTGTGTGGGGAAGGGCTTTCACTGTGTGTGGAAGGGGTTTCAGTGTGTGGGGAATGGTTTCAGTGTGTGGGGAAGGGGTTTCAGTGTGTGGGGAAGGTGCTTCATTGTGTGTGGAAGGGGTTTCAGTGTGTTGGGAATGGTTTCAGTGTGTGGGGTAGGGGTTTCAGTGTGTGTGGAAGGGGTTTCAGTGTGTGAGGAATGTGGTTCAGTGTTTGGGGAAGGTGTGTCAGTGTGTGGGGAATGGTTTCAGTGTGTGGGGAAGGGGTTTCACTGTGTGGGGAAGGGGCTTCAGTTTGTGTGGAAGGGTTTCAGTGTGTGGGGAAGGTGTTTCAGTGTGTGGAGAAGGGGTTACAGTGTGTGGGGAAGGAGTTTCAGTGTGTGGGGAAGGGGTTTCAGTGTGTGGGGACGTTGTTTCAGTGTGTGGGGAGGGATTTCACTGTGTGTGGAATGTGTTTCAGTTTGTGGGGAAGGGGTTTCAGTGTGTGGGGAAGGGTTTCAGTGTGTGGGGAAGGGTTTCAGTGTGTGGGGAAGGGGTTTCAGTGTGTGGGGAAGGGTTTCGGTGTGTGGGGAAGGGGTTTCAGTGTGTGGGGAAGGGGTTTCAGTGTGTGGGGATGGGGTTTCAGTGTGTGGGGAAGGTGCTTCACTGTGTGGGGACGGGGTTTCACTGTGTGGGGAAGGGGTTTCAGTGCGTAGGGTAGGGGTTTCTGTGTGTGGGGAAGGGTTTCAGTGAGTGCGGAAGGGGTTTCAGTGTGTGGGGAAGGGGTTTCAGTGTGTGGGGACGGGATTCAGTGTGTGGGGAACGGGTTTCACTGTGTGGGGAAAGGGTTTCAGTGTGTGGGGAAGGGGTTTCACTGTGTGGGGAAGGTGTTTCAGTGTGTGGGGAAGGGGTTTCACAGTGTGGGGAAGGGGTTTCAGTGTGTGGGGAATGGTTTCAGTTTTTGGGGAAGGGGTTTCAGTGTGTGGGGAAGGTGTTTCGTTGTGTGTGGAAGGGGTTTCAGTGTGTTGGGAATGGTTTCAGTGTGTGGGGAAGGGGTTTCAGTGTGTGTGGAAGGGGTTTCAGTGTGTTGGGAATGGTTTTAGTGTGTGGGGAAATGGTTTCAGTGTGTGTGGAAGGGGTTTCAGTGTGTGGGGAATGTGGTTCAGTGTTTGGGGAAGGTGTGTCAGTGTGTGGGGAATGGTTTCAGTGTGTGGGGAAGGGGTTTCACTGTGTGGGGAAGGGGTTTCAGAGTGTGGGGAATGCTTTCAGTATGTGGGGAATGGGTTTCAGTGTGAGGTGAAGGGTTTCAGTGTGTGGGGAAGGGGTTTCAATGTGTGCGCACGGGGTTGCAGAGTGTGCGGAACGGGTTTCAGTGTGTGTGGAATGATTTCAGTGTGTGGGGACGGGTTTCAGTGTGTGGGGAAGGGTTTCAGTGTGTGGGGAAGGGGTTTCAGTGTGTGGGGAAGGGGTGTCAGTGTGTGGGGAAGGGTTTCAGTGTGTGGGGAAGGGTTTCAGTGTGTGGGGAAGGGGTTTCAGTGTGTGGGGAAGGGTTTCAGTGTGTGGGGAAGGGTTTTAGTGTGTGGTGAAGGGGTTTCAGTGTGTGGGGAAGGGTTTCAGTGTGTGGGGAATGGTTTCAGTGTGTGGGGAATGGTTTCAGTGCGTGGGGAAGGTTTTCACCGTGTGGGGAAGGTGATTTCAGTGTGTGGGGATGTATTTCAGTGTGTGGGGAAGGGTTCAGAGTGTGGGGAAGGGTTTCAGTGTGTGGGGAAGGGGTTTCAGTGTGTGGGGAAAGGTTTCACTGTGTGGGTATGCGTTTCAGTGTGTGGTGAAGGTGTTTCACTGTGTGGGGAAGGGGTTTCAGTGTTTCGGGAAGGTGTTTCAGTTTGTGGGGAATGGTTTCAGTGTGTGGGGAAAGGATTTCAGTGTGTGGGGAAGGTCTTTCAGTGTGTGGGGAAGGGGATTCTCTGTGTGGGGAAGGGGTTTCAGTGTGTGGGGAAGGGGTTTCAGTGTGTGGGGAAGGTGTTTCAGTGTCTGGGGAATGGTTTCAGTGTGTGGGGAAGGGGTTTCAGTGTGTGGGGAAGGGGTTTCATTGAGTGTGGAAGGGGTTTCAGTGTGTGGGGAATAGTTTCAGTGTGTGGGGAAGGGGTTTCAGTGTGTGTGGAAGGGGTTTCAGTGTGTGGGGAATGCGGTTTAGTGATTGGGGAAGGTGTTTCAGTGTGTGGGTAATGGTTTCAGTGTGTGTGGAAGGGGTTTCACTGTGTGGGGAAGGGGTTTCAGTGTGTGGGGAATGCTTTCAGTGTGTGGGGAAGGGGTTTCAGTGTGAGGTGAAGTGTTTCAGAGTGTAGGGAAGGGGTTTCAATGTGTGAGGACGGGGTTTCAGAGTGTGCGGAACTGGTTTCAGTGTGTGTGGAATGATTTCAGTGTGTGGGGACATGTTTCAGTGTGTGGGGAAGGGTTTCAGTGTGTGGGGAAGGGTTTCAGTGTGTGGGGAAGGGGTTTCACTGTGTGCAAAAGGGGTTTCAGTGTGTGGGGAAGGTGTTTCAGTGTGTGGGGATGGGGTTTCAGTGTGTGGGGAAGGTGCTTCACTGTGTGGGGACGGGGTTTCACTGTGTGGGGAAGGGGTTTCAGTGCGTAGGGTAGGGGTTTCTGTGTGTGGGGAAGGGTTTCAGTGAGTGCGGAAGGGGTTTCAGTGTGTGGGGAAGGGGTTTCAGTGTGTGGGGACGGGATTCAGTGTGTGGGGAACGGGTTTCACTGTGTGGGGAAAGGGTTTCAGTGTGTGGGGAAGGGGTTTCACTGTGTGTGGAAGGTGTTTCAGTGTGTGGGTAAGGGGTTTCACAGTGTGGGGAAGGGGTTTCAGTGTGTGGGGAATGGTTTCAGTGTTTGGGGAAGGGGTTTCAGTGTGTGGGGAAGGTGTTTCATTGTGTGTGGAAGGGGTTTCAGTGTGTTGGGAATGGTTTCAGTGTGTGGGGAAGGGGTTTCAGTGTGTGTGGAAGGGGTTTCAGTGTGTTGGGAATGGTTTCAGTGTGTCGGGAAATGGTTTCAGTGTGTGTGGAAGGGGTTTCAGTGTGTGGGGAATGTGGTTCAGTGTTTGGGGAAGGTGTGTCAGTGTGTGGGGAATGGTTTCAGTGTGTGTGGAAGGGGTTTCACTGTGTGGGGAAGGGGTTTCAGTGTGTGGGGAATGCTTTCAGTATGTGGGGAATGGGTTTCAGTGTGAGGTGAAGGGTTTCAGTGTGTGGGGAAGGGGTTTCAATGTGTGCGGTCGGGGTTTCAGAGTGTGCGGAACGGGTTTCAGTGTGTGTGGAATGATTTCAGTGTGTGGGGACGGGTTTCAGTGTGTGGGGAAGGGTTTCAGTGTGTGGGGAAGGGGTTTCAGTGTGTGGGGAAGGGGTGTCAGTGTGTGGGGAAGGGTATCTGTGTGTGGGGAAGGGTTTCAGTGTGTGGGGAAGGGGTTTCAGTGTGTGGGGAAGGGTTTCAGTGTGTGGGGAAGGGTTTTAGTGTGTGGTGAAGGGGTTTCAGTGTGTGGGGAAGGGTTTCAGTGTGTGGGGAATGGTTTCAGTGTGTGGGGAATGGTTTCAGTGCGTGGGGAAGGGTTTCACCGTGTGGGGAAGGTAATTTCAGTGTGTGGGGATGTATTTCAGTGTGTGGGGAAGGGTTCAGAGTGTGGGGAAGGGTTTCAGTGTGTGGGGAAGGGATTTCAGTGTGTGGGAAAAGCTTTCACTGTGTGGCTATGCGTTTCAGTGTGTGGGGAAGGCTTTCAGTTTGTGGGGAAGGAGTTTCGGTGTGTGGTGAAGGTGTTTCACTGTGTGGGGAAGGGGTTTCAGTGTTTCGGGAAGGTGTTTCAGTTTGTGGGGAATGGTTTCAGTGTGTGGGGAAGGGGTTTCAGTATGTGGGGAAGGTGTTTCAGTGTCTGGGGAATGGATTCTGTGTGTGGGGAAGGGGTTTCAGTGTGTGGGGAAGGGGTTTCATTGAGTGTGGAAGGGGTTTCAGTGTGTGGGGAATAGTTTCAGTGTGTGGGGAAGGGGTTTCAGTGTGTGTGGAAGGGGTTTCAGTGTGTGGGGAATGCGGTTTAGTGTTTGGGGAAGGTGTTTCAGTGTGTGGGGAATGGTTTCAGTGTGTGTGGAAGGGGTTTCACTGTGTGGGGAAGGGGTTTCAGTGTGTGGGGAATGCTTTCAGTGTGTGGGGAAGGGGTTTCAGTGTGAGGTGAAGTGTTTCAGAGTGTAGGGAAGGGGTTTCAATGTGTGGGGACGGGGTTTTAGAGTGTGCGGAACGGGTTTCAGTGTGTGTGGAATGATTTCAGTGTGTGGGGACATGTTTCAGTGTGTGGGGAAGGGTTTCAGTGTGTGGGGAAGGGTTTCAGTGTGTGGGGAAGGGGTTTCACTGTGTGCAAAAGGGGTTTCAGTGTGTGGGGAAGGTGTTTCAGTGTGTGGGGAAGGGTTTCAGTGTGTGGGGAAGGGTTTTAGTGTGTGGGAAAGGGGTTTCAGTGTGTGGGGAAGGGTTTCAGTGTGTGGGGAAGGGGTTCACTGTCTGGGGAAGGTGTTTCAGTGTGTGGGGAAGGGGATTCAGTGTGTGCAGAAGGGTTTCAGTGTGTGGGCATGGGTTTCAGTGTGTGGTGAAGGGGTTTCAGTGTGTGGGGAAGGGTTTCAGTGTGTGGGGAATGGTTTCAGTGCGTGGGGAAGGGTTTCAGCGTGTGGGAAAGGTGATTTCAGTGTGTGGTGAAGTATTTCAGTGTGTGGGGAAGGGGTTTCAGTGTGAGGGGAAGGGTTTCAGTGTGTGGGGAAGGGTTTCAGTGTGTGGGGAAGGGGCTTCAGTTTGTGTGGAAGGGTTTCAGTGTGTGGGGAAGGTGTTTCAGTGTGTGGAGAAGGGGTTTCAGTGTGTGGGGAAGGAGTTTCAGTGTGTGGGGAAGGGGTTTCAGTGTGTGGGGACGTTGTTTCAGTGTGTGGGGAGGGATTTCACTGTGTGTGGAATGTGTTTCAGTTTGTGGGGAAGGGGTTTCAGTGTGTGGGGAAGGGTTTCAGTGTGTGGGGAAGGGTTTCAGTGTGTGGGGAAGGGGTTTCAGTGTGTGGGGAAGGGTTTCGGTGTGTGGGGAAGGGGTTTCAGTGTGTGGGGAAGCGGTTTCAGTGTGTGGGGATGGGGTTTCAGTGTGTGGGGAAGGTGCTTCACTGTGTGGGGACGGTGTTTCACTGTGTTGGGAACGGGTTTCAGTGCGTAGGGTAGGGGTTTCTGTGTGTGGGGAAGGGTTTCAGTGAGTGCGGAAGGGGTTTCAGTGTGTGGGGAAGGGGTTTCAGTGTCTGGGGACGGGATTCAGTGTGTGGGGAACGGGTTTCACTGTGTGGGGAAAGGGTTTCAGTGTGTGGGGAAGGGGTTTCACTGTGTGGGGAAGGGGTTTCAGTGTGAGGGGAATGCTTTCAGTATGTGGAGAAGGGTTTCAGTGTGTGGGGAAGGGGCTTCAGTTTGTGTGGAAGGGTTTCAGTGTGTGGGGAAGGTGTTTCAGTGTGTGGAGAAGGGGTTTCAGTGTGTGGGGAAGGAGTTTCAGTGTGTGGGGAAGGGGTTTCAGTGTGTGGGGACGTTGTTTCAGTGTGTGGGGAGGGATTTCACTGTGTGTGGAATGTGTTTCAGTTTGTGGGGAAGGGGTTTCAGTGTGTGGGGAAGGGTTTGAGTGTGTGGGGAAGGGTTTCAGTGTGTGGGGAAGGGGTTTCAGTGTGTGGGGAAGGGTTTCGGTGTGTGGGGAAGGGGTTTTAGTGTGTGGGGAAGGGGTTTCATTGAGTGGGGATGGGGTTTCAGTGTGTGGGGAAGGTGCTTCACTGTGTGGGGACGTGGTTTCACTGTGTGGGGAAGGGGTTTCAGTGCGTAGGGTAGGGGTTTCTGTGTGTGGGGAAGGGTTTCAGTGAGTGCGGAAGGGGTTTCAGTGTGTGGGGAAGGGGTTTCAGTGTGTGTGGAAGGGGTTTCAGTGTGTTGGGAATGGTTTCAGTGTGTGGGGAATGGTTTCAGTGTGTGTGGAAGGGGTTTCATTGTGTGGGGAATGTGGTTCAGTGTTTGGGGAAGGTGTGTCAGTGTGTGGGGAATGGTTTCAGTGTGTGGGGAAGGGGTTTCACTGTGTGGGGAAGGGGTTTCAGTGTGTGGGGAATGCTTTCAGTATGTGGGGAATGGGTTTCAGTGTGAGGTGAAGGGTTTCAGTGTGTGGGGAAGGGGTTTCAATGTGTGCGGACGGGGTTTCAGAGTGTGCGGAACGGGTTTCAGTGTGTGTGGAATGATTTCAGTGTGTGGGGACGGGTTTCAGTGTGTGGGGAAGGGTTTCAGAGTGTGGGGAAGGTGTTTCAGTGTGTGGGGAAGGGGTGTCAGTGTGTGGGGAAGGGTTTCAGTGTGTGGGGAAGGGTTTCAGTGTGTGGGGAAGGGGTTTCAGTGTGTGGGGAAGGGTTTCAGTGTGTGGGGAAGGGTTTCATTGTGTGGTGAAGGGGTTTCAGTGTGTGGGGAAGGGTTTCAGTGTGTGGGGAATGGTTTCAGTGTGTGGGGAATGGTTTCAGTGCGTGGGGAAGGGTTTCACCGTGTGGGGAAGGTGCTTTCAGTGTGTGGGGATGTATTTCAGTGTGTGGGGAAGGTTTCAGAGTGTGGGGAAGGGTTTCAGTGTGTGGGGAAGGGGTTTCAGTGTGTGGGGAAAGGTTTCACTGTGTGGGTATGCGTTTCAGTGTGTGGGGAAGGCTTTCAGTTTGTGGGGAAGGAGTTTCGGTGTGTGGTGAAGGTGTTTCACTGTGTGGGGAAGGGGTTTCAGTGTTTCGGGAAGGTGTTTCAGTTTGTGGGGAATGGTTTCAGTGTGTGGGGAAAGGATTTCACTGTGTGGGGAAGGTGATTCAGTGTGTGGGGAAGGGGATTCTCTGTGTGGGGAAGGGGTTTCAGTGTGTGGGGAAGGGGTTTCAGTGTGTGGGGAAGGTGTTTCAGTGTCTGGGGAATGGTTTCAGTGTGTGGGGAAGGGTTTTCAGTGTGTGTGGAAGGGGTTTCATTGAGTGTGGAAGGGGTTTCAGTGTGTGGGGAAGGGTTTCAGTGTGTGGGGACGTGATTCAGTGTGTGGGGAACGGGTTTCACTGTGTGGGGAAAGGGTTTCAGTGTGTGGGGAAGGGGTTTCACTGTGTGTGGAAGGTGTTTCAGTGTGTGGGGAAGGGCTTTCACATTGTGGGGAAGGGGTTTCAGTGTGTGGGGAATGGTTTCAGTGTGTTGGGAATGGTTTCAGTGTGTGGGGAAGGGGTTTCAGTGTGTGTGGAAGGGGTTTCAGTGTGTGGGGAATGTGGTTCAGTGTTTGGGGAAGGTGTGTCAGTGTGTGGGGAATGGTTTCAGTCTGTGGGTAAGGGGTTTCACTGTGTGGGGAAGGGGTTTCAGTGTGTGGGGAATGCTTTCAGTATGTGGGGAAGGGTTTCAGTGTGTGGGGAAGGGGCTTCAGTTTGTGTGGAAGGGTTTCAGTGTGTGGGGAAGGTGTTTCAGTGTGTGGAGAAGGGGTTTCAGTGTGTGCGGAAGGAGTTTCAGTGTGTGGGGAAGGGGTTTCAGTGTGTGGGGACGTTGTTTCAGTGTGTGGGGAGGGATTTCACTGTGTGTGGAATGTGTTTCAGTTTGTGGGGAAGGGGTTTCAGTGTGTGGGGAAGGGTTTCAGTGTGTGGGGATGGGGTTTCAGTGTGTGGGGAAGGTGCTTCACTGTGTGGGGACGGGGTTTCACTGTGTGGGGAAGGGTTTTCAGTGCGTAGGGTAGGGGTTTCTGTGTGTGGGGAAGGGTTTCAGTGAGTGCGGAAGGGGTTTCAGTGTGTGGGGAAGGGGTTTCAGTGTGTGGGGACGGGATTCAGTGTGTGGGGAACGGGTTTCACTGTGTGGGGAAAGGGTTTCGGTGTGTGGGGAAGGGGTTTCACTGCGTGTGGAAGGTGTTTCAGTGTGTGGGGAAGGGGTTTCACAGTGTGGGGAAGGGGTTTCAGTGTGTGGGGAATGGTTTCAGTGTTTGGGGAAGGGGTTTCAGTGTGTGGGGAAGGTGTTTCATTGTGTGTGGAAGGGGTTTCAGTGTGTTGGGAATGGTTTCAGTGTGTGGGGAAGGGGTTTCAGTGTGTGTGGAAGCGGTTTCAGTGTGTTGGGAATGGTTTCAGTGTGTGGGGAAGGGGTTTCAGTGTGTGTGGAAGGGGTTTCAGTGTGTGGGGAATGTGGTTCTGTGTTTGGGGAAGGTCTGTCAGTGTGTGGGGAATGGTTTCAGTGTGTGGGGAAGGGGTTTCACTGTGTGGGGAAGGGGTTTCAGTGTGTGGGGAATGCTTTCAGTATGTGGGGAATGGGTTTCAGTGTGAGGTGAAGGGTTTCAGTGTGTGGGGAAGGGGTTTCAATGTGTGCGGACGGGGTTTCAGAGTGTGCGGAACGGGTTTCAGTGTGTGTGGAATGATTTCAGTGTGTGGGGACGGGTTTCTGTGTGTGGGGAAGGGTTTCAGTGTGTGGGGAAGGGGTTTCAGTGTGTGGGGAAGGGGTGTCAGTGTGTGGGGAAGGGTTTCAGTGTGTGGGGAAGGGTTTCAGTGTGTGGGGAAGGGGTTTCAGTGTGTGGGGAAGGGTTTCAGTGTGTGGGGAAGGGTTTCAGTGTGTGGTGAAGGGGTTTCAGTGTGTGGGGAAGGGTTTCAGTGTGTGGGGAATGGTTTCAGTGTGTGGGGAATGGTTTCAGTGCGTGGGGAAGGGTTTCACCGTGTGGGGAAGGTGCTTTCAGTGTGTGGGGATGTATTTCAGTGTGTGGGGAAGGTTTCAGAGTGTGGGGAAGGGTTTCAGTGTGTGGGGAAGGGGTTTCAGTGTGTGGGGAAAGGTTTCACTGTGTGGGTATGCGTTTCAGTGTGTGGGGAAGGCTTTCAGTTTGTGGGGAAGGAGTTTCGGTGTGTGGTGAAGGTGTTTCACTGTGTGGGGAAGAGGTTTCAGTGTTTCGGGAAGGTGTTTCAGTTTGTGGGGAATGGTTTCAGTGTGTGGGGAAAGGATTTCAGTGTGTGGGGAAGGTGATTCAGTGTGTGGGGAAGGGGATTCTCTGTGTGGGGAAGGGGTTTCAGTGTGTGGGGAAGGGTTTTCAGTGTGTGGGGAAGGTGTTTCAGTGTCTGGGGAATGGTTTCAGTGTGTGGGGAAGGGGTTTCAGTGTGTGGGGAAGGGGTTTCATTGAGTGTGGAAGGGGTTTCAGTGTGTGGGGAAGGGTTTCAGTGTGTGGGGACGGGATTCAGTGTGTGGGGAACGGGTTTCACTGTGTGGGGAAAGGGTTTCAGTGTGTGGGGAAGGGGTTTCACTGTGTGTGGAAGGTGTTTCAGTGTGTGGGGAAGGGCTTTCACTGTGTGGGGAAGGGGTTTCAGTGTGTGGGGAATGGTTTCAGTGTGTGGGGAAGGGGTTTCAGTGTGTGGGGAAGGTGCTTCATTGTGTGTGGAAGGGGTTTCAGTGTGTTGGGAATGGTTTCAGTGTGTGGGGTAGGGGTTTCAGTGTGTGTGGAAGGGGTTTCAGTGTGTGAGGAATGTGGTTCAGTGTTTGGGGAAGGTGTGTCAGTGTGTGGGGAATGGTTTCAGTGTGTGGGGAAGGGGTTTCACTGTGTGGGGAAGGGGCTTCAGTTTGTGTGGAAGGGTTTCAGTGTGTGGGGAAGGTGTTTCAGTGTGTGGAGAAGGGGTTACAGTGTGTGGGGAAGGAGTTTCAGTGTGTGGGGAAGGGGTTTCAGTGTGTGGGGACGTTGTTTCAGTGTGTGGGGAGGGATTTCACTGTGTGTGGAATGTGTTTCAGTTTGTGGGGAAGGGGTTTCAGTGTGTGGGGAAGGGTTTCAGTGTGTGGGGAAGGGTTTCAGTGTGTGGGGAAGGGGTTTCAGTGTGTGGGGAAGGGTTTCGGTGTGTGGGGAAGGGGTTTCAGTGTGTGGGGAAGGGGTTTCAGTGTGTGGGGATGGGGTTTCAGTGTGTGGGGAAGGTGCTTCACTGTGTGGGGACGGGGTTTCACTGTGTGGGGAAGGGGTTTCAGTGCGTAGGGTAGGGGTTTCTGTGTGTGGGGAAGGGTTTCAGTGAGTGCGGAAGGGGTTTCAGTGTGTGGGGAAGGGGTTTCAGTGTGTGGGGACGGGATTCAGTGTGTGGGGAACGGGTTTCACTGTGTGGGGAAAGGGTTTCAGTGTGTGGGGAAGGGGTTTCAGTGTGTGGGGAAGGTGTTTCAGTGTGTGGGGAAGGGGTTTCACAGTGTGGGGAAGGGGTTTCAGTGTGTGGGGAATGGTTTCAGTTTTTGGGGAAGGGGTTTCAGTGTGTGGGGAAGGTGTTTCGTTGTGTGTGGAAGGGGTTTCAGTGTGTTGGGAATGGTTTCAGTGTGTGGGGAAGGGGTTTCAGTGTGTGTGGAAGGGGTTTCAGTGTGTTGGGAATGGTTTTAGTGTGTGGGGAAATGGTTTCAGTGTGTGTGGAAGGGGTTTCAGTGTGCGGGGAATGTGGTTCAGTGTTTGGGGAAGGTGTGTCAGTGTGTGGGGAATGGTTTCAGTGTGTGGGGAAGGGGTTTCACTGTGTGGGGAAGGGGTTTCAGAGTGTGGGGAATGCTTTCAGTATGTGGGGAATGGGTTTCAGTGTGAGGTGAAGGGTTTCAGTGTGTGGGGAAGGGGTTTCAATGTGTGCGCACGGGGTTGCAGAGTGTGCGGAACGGGTTTCAGTGTGTGTGGAATGATTTCAGTGTGTGGGGACGGGTTTCAGTGTGTGGGGAAGGGTTTCAGTGTGTGGGGAAGGGGTTTCAGTGTGTGGGGAAGGGGTGTCAGTGTGTGGGGAAGGGTTTCAGTGTGTGGGGAAGGGTTTCAGTGTGTGGGGAAGGGGTTTCAGTGTGTGGGGAAGGGTTTCAGTGTGTGGGGAAGGGTTTTAGTGTGTGGTGAAGGGGTTTCAGTGTGTGGGGAAGGGTTTCAGTGTGTGGGGAATGGTTTCAGTGTGTGGGGAATGGTTTCAGTGCGTGGGGAAGGTTTTCACCGTGTGGGGAAGGTGATTTCAGTGTGTGGGGATGTATTTCAGTGTGTGGGGAAGGTTTCAGAGTGTGGGGAAGGGTTTCAGTGTGTGGGGAAGGGGTTTCAGTGTGTGGGGAAAGGTTTCACTGTGTGGGTATGCGTTTCATTGTGTGGGGAAGGCTTTCAGTTTGTGGGGAAGGAGTTTCGGTGTGTGGTGAAGGTGTTTCACTGTGTGGGGAAGGGGTTTCAGTGTTTCGGGAAGGTGTTTCAGTTTGTGGGGAATGGTTTCAGTGTGTGGGGAAAGGATTTCAGTGTGTGGGGAAGGCTTTCAGTTTGTGGGGAAGGAGTTTCGGTGTGTGGTGAAGGTGTTTCACTGTGTGGGGAAGGGGTTTCAGTGTTTCGGGAAGGTGTTTCAGTTTGTGGGGAATGGTTTCAGTGTGTGGGGAAAGGATTTCAGTGTGTGGGGAAGGTGATTCAGTGTGTGGGGAAGGGGATTCTCTGTGTGGGGAAGGGGTTTCAGTGTGTGGGGAAGGGGTTTCAGTGTGTGGGGAAGGTGTTTCAGTGTCTGGGGAATGGTTTCAGTGTGTGGGGAAGGGTTTTCAGTGTGTGTGGAAGGGGTTTCATTGAGTGTGGAAGGGGTTTCAGTGTGTGGGGAAGGGTTTCAGTGTGTGGGGACGTGATTCAGTGTGTGGGGAACGGGTTTCACTGTGTGGGGAAAGGGTTTCAGTGTGTGGGGAAGGGGTTTCACTGTGTGTGGAAGGTGTTTCAGTGTGTGGGGAAGGGCTTTCACATTGTGGGGAAGGGGTTTCAGTGTGTGGGGAATGGTTTCAGTGTGTTGGGAATGGTTTCAGTGTGTGGGGAAGGGGTTTCAGTGTGTGTGGAAGGGGTTTCAGTGTGTGGGGAATGTGGTTCAGTGTTTGGGGAAGGTGTGTCAGTGTGTGGGGAATGGTTTCAGTCTGTGGGTAAGGGGTTTCACTGTGTGGGGAAGGGGTTTCAGTGTGTGGGGAATGCTTTCAGTATGTGGGGAAGGGTTTCAGTGTGTGGGGAAGGGGCTTCAGTTTGTGTGGAAGGGTTTCAGTGTGTGGGGAAGGTGTTTCAGTGTGTGGAGAAGGGGTTTCAGTGTGTGCGGAAGGAGTTTCAGTGTGTGGGGAAGGGGTTTCAGTGTGTGGGGACGTTGTTTCAGTGTGTGGGGAGGGATTTCACTGTGTGTGGAATGTGTTTCAGTTTGTGGGGAAGGGGTTTCAGTGTGTGGGGAAGGGTTTCAGTGTGTGGGGATGGGGTTTCAGTGTGTGGGGAAGGTGCTTCACTGTGTGGGGACGGGGTTTCACTGTGTGGGGAAGGGTTTTCAGTGCGTAGGGTAGGGGTTTCTGTGTGTGGGGAAGGGTTTCAGTGAGTGGGGACGGGATTCAGTGTGTGGGGAACGGGTTTCACTGTGTGGGGAAAGGGTTTCGGTGTGTGGGGAAGGGGTTTCACTGCGTGTGGAAGGTGTTTCAGTGTGTGGGGAAGGGGTTTCACAGTGTGGGGAAGGGGTTTCAGTGTGTGGGGAATGGTTTCAGTGTTTGGGGAAGGGGTTTCAGTGTGTGGGGAAGGTGTTTCATTGTGTGTGGAAGGGGTTTCAGTGTGTTGGGAATGGTTTCAGTGTGTGGGGAAGGGGTTTCAGTGTGTGTGGAAGCGGTTTCAGTGTGTTGGGAATGGTTTCAGTGTGTGGGGAAGGGGTTTCAGTGTGTGTGGAAGGGGTTTCAGTGTGTGGGGAATGTGGTTCTGTGTTTGGGGAAGGTCTGTCAGTGTGTGGGGAATGGTTTCAGGGTGTGGGGAAGGGGTTTCACTGTGTGGGGAAGGGGTTTCAGTGTGTGGGGAATGCTTTCAGTATGTGGGGAATGGGTTTCAGTGTGAGGTGAAGGGTTTCAGTGTGTGGGGAAGGGGTTTCAATGTGTGCGGACGGGGTTTCAGAGTGTGCGGAACGGGTTTCAGTGTGTGTGGAATGATTTCAGTGTGTGGGGACGGGTTTCTGTGTGTGGGGAAGGGTTTCAGTGTGTGGGGAAGGGGTTTCAGTGTGTGGGGAAGGGGTGTCAGTGTGTGGGGAAGGGTTTCAGTGTGTGGGGAAGGGTTTCAGTGTGTGGGGAAGGGGTTTCAGTGTGTGGGGAAGGGTTTCAGTGTGTGGGGAAGGGTTTCAGTGTGTGGTGAAGGGGTTTCAGTGTGTGGGGAAGGGTTTCAGTGTGTGGGGAATGGTTTCAGTGTGTGGGGAATGGTTTCAGTGCGTGGGGAAGGGTTTCACCGTGTGGGGAAGGTGCTTTCAGTGTGTGGGGATGTATTTCAGTGTGTGGGGAAGGTTTCAGAGTGTGGGGAAGGGTTTCAGTGTGTGGGGAAGGGGTTTCAGTGTGTGGGGAAAGGTTTCACTGTGTGGGTATGCGTTTCAGTGTGTGGGGAAGGCTTTCAGTTTGTGGGGAAGGAGTTTCGGTGTGTGGTGAAGGTGTTTCACTGTGTGGGGAAGAGGTTTCAGTGTTTCGGGAAGGTGTTTCAGTTTGTGGGGAATGGTTTCAGTGTGTGGGGAAAGGATTTCAGTGTGTGGGGAAGGTGATTCAGTGTGTGGGGAAGGGGATTCTCTGTGTGGGGAAGGGGTTTCAGTGTGTGGGGAAGGGTTTTCAGTGTGTGGGGAAGGTGTTTCAGTGTCTGGGGAATGGTTTCAGTGTGTGGGGAAGGGGTTTCAGTGTGTGGGGAAGGGGTTTCATTGAGTGTGGAAGGGGTTTCAGTGTGTGGGGAAGGGTTTCAGTGTGTGGGGACGGGATTCAGTGTGTGGGGAACGGGTTTCACTGTGTGGGGAAAGGGTTTCAGTGTGTGGGGAAGGGGTTTCACTGTGTGTGGAAGGTGTTTCAGTGTGTGGGGAAGGGCTTTCACTGTGTGGGGAAGGGGTTTCAGTGTGTGGGGAATGGTTTCAGTGTGTGGGGAAGGGGTTTCAGTGTGTGGGGAAGGTGCTTCATTGTGTGTGGAAGGGGTTTCAGTGTGTTGGGAATGGTTTCAGTGTGTGGGGTAGGGGTTTCAGTGTGTGTGGAAGGGGTTTCAGTGTGTGAGGAATGTGGTTCAGTGTTTGGGGAAGGTGTGTCAGTGTGTGGGGAATGGTTTCAGTGTGTGGGGAAGGGGTTTCACTGTGTGGGGAAGGGGCTTCAGTTTGTGTGGAAGGGTTTCAGTGTGTGGGGAAGGTGTTTCAGTGTGTGGAGAAGGGGTTACAGTGTGTGGGGAAGGAGTTTCAGTGTGTGGGGAAGGGGTTTCAGTGTGTGGGGACGTTGTTTCAGTGTGTGGGGAGGGATTTCACTGTGTGTGGAATGTGTTTCAGTTTGTGGGGAAGGGGTTTCAGTGTGTGGGGAAGGGTTTCAGTGTGTGGGGAAGGGTTTCAGTGTGTGGGGAAGGGGTTTCAGTGTGTGGGGAAGGGTTTCGGTGTGTGGGGAAGGGGTTTCAGTGTGTGGGGAAGGGGTTTCAGTGTGTGGGGATGGGGTTTCAGTGTGTGGGGAAGGTGCTTCACTGTGTGGGGACGGGGTTTCACTGTGTGGGGAAGGGGTTTCAGTGCGTAGGGTAGGGGTTTCTGTGTGTGGGGAAGGGTTTCAGTGAGTGCGGAAGGGGTTTCAGTGTGTGGGGAAGGGGTTTCAGTGTGTGGGGACGGGATTCAGTGTGTGGGGAACGGGTTTCACTGTGTGGGGAAAGGGTTTCAGTGTGTGGGGAAGGGGTTTCAGTGTGTGGGGAATGGTTTCAGTTTTTGGGGAAGGGGTTTCAGTGTGTGGGGAAGGTGTTTCGTTGTGTGTGGAAGGGGTTTCAGTGTGTTGGGAATGGTTTCAGTGTGTGGGGAAGGGGTTTCAGTGTGTGTGGAAGGGGTTTCAGTGTGTTGGGAATGGTTTTAGTGTGTGGGGAAATGGTTTCAGTGTGTGTGGAAGGGGTTTCAGTGTGCGGGGAATGTGGTTCAGTGTTTGGGGAAGGTGTGTCAGTGTGTGGGGAATGGTTTCAGTGTGTGGGGAAGGGGTTTCACTGTGTGGGGAAGGGGTTTCAGAGTGTGGGGAATGCTTTCAGTATGTGGGGAATGGGTTTCAGTGTGAGGTGAAGGGTTTCAGTGTGTGGGGAAGGGGTTTCAATGTGTGCGCACGGGGTTGCAGAGTGTGCGGAACGGGTTTCAGTGTGTGTGGAATGATTTCAGTGTGTGGGGACGGGTTTCAGTGTGTGGGGAAGGGTTTCAGTGTGTGGGGAAGGGGTTTCAGTGTGTGGGGAAGGGGTGTCAGTGTGTGGGGAAGGGTTTCAGTGTGTGGGGAAGGGTTTCAGTGTGTGGGGAAGGGGTTTCAGTGTGTGGGGAAGGGTTTCAGTGTGTGGGGAAGGGTTTTAGTGTGTGGTGAAGGGGTTTCAGTGTGTGGGGAAGGGTTTCAGTGTGTGGGGAATGGTTTCAGTGTGTGGGGAATGGTTTCAGTGCGTGGGGAAGGTTTTCACCGTGTGGGGAAGGTGATTTCAGTGTGTGGGGATGTATTTCAGTGTGTGGGGAAGGTTTCAGAGTGTGGGGAAGGGTTTCAGTGTGTGGGGAAGGGGTTTCAGTGTGTGGGGAAAGGTTTCACTGTGTGGGTATGCGTTTCATTGTGTGGGGAAGGCTTTCAGTTTGTGGGGAAGGAGTTTCGGTGTGTGGTGAAGGTGTTTCACTGTGTGGGGAAGGGGTTTCAGTGTTTCGGGAAGGTGTTTCAGTTTGTGGGGAATGGTTTCAGTGTGTGGGGAAAGGATTTCAGTGTGTGGGGAAGGTCTTTCAGTGTGTGGGGAAGGGGATTCTCTGTGTGGGGAAGGGGTTTCAGTGTGTGGGGAAGGGGTTTCAGTGTGTGGGGAAGGTGTTTCAGTGTCTGGGGAATGGTTTCAGTGTGTGGGGAAGGGGTTTCAGTGTGTGGGGAAGGGGTTTCATTGAGTGTGGAAGGGGTTTCAGTGTGTGGGGAAGGGTTTCAGTGTGTGGGGAAGGGGTTTCAGTGTGTGTGGAAGGGGTTTCAGTGTGTGGGGAATGCGGTTTAGTGATTGGGGAAGGTGTTTCAGTGTGTGGGTAATGGTTTCAGTGTGTGTGGAAGGGGTTTCACTGTGTGGGGAAGGGGTTTCAGTGTGTGGGGAATGCTTTCAGTGTGTGGGGAAGGGGTTTCAGTGTGAGGTGAAGTGTTTCAGAGTGTAGGGAAGGGGTTTCAATGTGTGAGGACGGGGTTTCAGAGTGTGCGGAACTGGTTTCAGTGTGTGTGGAATGATTTCAGTGTGTGGGGACATGTTTCAGTGTGTGGGGAAGGGTTTCAGTGTGTGGGGAAGGGTTTCAGTGTGTGGGGAAGGGGTTTCACTGTGTGCAAAAGGGGTTTCAGTGTGTGGGGAAGGTGTTTCAGTGTGTGGGGATGGGGTTTCAGTGTGTGGGGAAGGTGCTTCACTGTGTGGGGACGGGGTTTCACTGTGTGGGGAAGGGGTTTCAGTGCGTAGGGTAGGGGTTTCTGTGTGTGGGGAAGGGTTTCAGTGAGTGCGGAAGGGGTTTCAGTGTGTGGGGAAGGGGTTTCAGTGTGTGGGGACGGGATTCAGTGTGTGGGGAACGGGTTTCACTGTGTGGGGAAAGGGTTTCAGTGTGTGGGGAAGGGGTTTCACTGTGTGTGGAAGGTGTTTCAGTGTGTGGGTAAGGGGTTTCACAGTGTGGGGAAGGGGTTTCAGTGTGTGGGGAATGGTTTCAGTGTTTGGGGAAGGGGTTTCAGTGTGTGGGGAAGGTGTTTCATTGTGTGTGGAAGGGGTTTCAGTGTGTTGGGAATGGTTTCAGTGTGTGGGGAAGGGGTTTCAGTGTGTGTGGAAGGGGTTTCAGTGTGTTGGGAATGGTTTCAGTGTGTGGGGAAATGGTTTCAGTGTGTGTGGAAGGGGTTTCAGTGTGTGGGGAATGTGGTTCAGTGTTTGGGGAAGGTGTGTCAGTGTGTGGGGAATGGTTTCAGTGTGTGTGGAAGGGGTTTCACTGTGTGGGGAAGGGGTTTCAGTGTGTGGGGAATGCTTTCAGTATGTGGGGAATGGGTTTCAGTGTGAGGTGAAGGGTTTCAGTGTGTGGGGAAGGGGTTTCAATGTGTGCGGACGGGGTTTCAGAGTGTGCGGAACGGGTTTCAGTGTGTGTGGAATGATTTCAGTGTGTGGGGACGGGTTTCAGTGTGTGGGGAAGGGTTTCAGTGTGTGGGGAAGGGGTTTCAGTGTGTGGGGAAGGGGTGTCAGTGTGTGGGGAAGGGTATCTGTGTGTGGGGAAGGGTTTCAGTGTGTGGGGAAGGGGTTTCAGTGTGTGGGGAAGGGTTTCAGTGTGTGGGGAAGGGTTTTAGTGTGTGGTGAAGGGATTTCAGTGTGTGGGGAAGGGTTTCAGTGTGTGGGGAATGGTTTCAGTGTGTGGGGAATGGTTTCAGTGCGTGGGGAAGGGTTTCACCGTGTGGGGAAGGTGATTTCAGTGTGTGGGGATGTATTTCAGTGTGTGGGGAAGGGTTCAGAGTGTGGGGAAGGGTTTCAGTGTGTGGGGAAGGGGTTTCAGTGTGTGGGAAAAGCTTTCACTGTGTGGCTATGCGTTTCAGTGTGTGGGGAAGGCTTTCAGTTTGTGGGGAAGGAGTTTCGGTGTGTGGTGAAGGTGTTTCACTGTGTGGGGAAGGGGTTTCAGTGTTTCGGGAAGGTGTTTCAGTTTGTGGGGAATGGTTTCAGTGTGTGGGGAAGGGGTTTCAGTATGTGGGGAAGGTGTTTCAGTGTCTGGGGAATGGATTCTGTGTGTGGGGAAGGGGTTTCAGTGTGTGGGGAAGGGGTTTCATTGAGTGTGGAAGGGGTTTCAGTGTGTGGGGAATAGTTTCAGTGTGTGGGGAAGGGGTTTCAGTGTGTGTGGAAGGGGTTTCACTGTGTGGGGAATGCGGTTTAGTGTTTGGGGAAGGTGTTTCAGTGTGTGGGGAATGGTTTCAGTGTGTGTGGAAGGGGTTTCACTGTGTGGGGAAGGGGTTTCAGTGTGTGGGGAATGCTTTCAGTGTGTGGGGAAGGGGTTTCAGTGTGAGGTGAAGTGTTTCAGAGTGTAGGGAAGGGGTTTCAATGTGTGGGGACGGGGTTTTAGAGTGTGCGGAACGGGTTTCAGTGTGTGTGGAATGATTTCAGTGTGTGGGGACATGTTTCAGTGTGTGGGGAAGGGTTTCAGTGTGTGGGGAAGGGTTTCAGTGTGTGGGGAAGGGGTTTCACTGTGTGCAAAAGGGGTTACAGTGTGTGGGGAAGGTGTTTCAGTGTGTGGGGAAGGGTTTCAGTGTGTGGGGAAGGGTTTTAGTGTGTGGGAAAGGGGTTTCAGTGTGTGGGGAAGGGCTTCAGTGTGTGGGGAAGGGGTTCACTGTCTGGGGAAGGTGTTTCAGTGTGTGGGGAAGGGGATTCAGTGTGTGCAGAAGGGTTTCAGTGTGTGGGCATGGGTTTCAGTGTGTGGTGAAGGGGTTTCAGTGTGTGGGGAAGGGTTTCAGTGTGTGGGGAATGGTTTCAGTGCGTGGGGAAGGGTTTCAGCGTGTGGGAAAGGTGATTTCAGTGTGTGGTGAAGTATTTCAGTGTGTGGGGAAGGGGTTTCAGTGTGAGGGGAAGGGTTTCAGTGTGTGGGGAAGGGTTTCAGTGTGTGGGGAAGGGGCTTCAGTTTGTGTGGAAGGGTTTCAGTGTGTGGGGAAGGTGTTTCAGTGTGTGGAGAAGGGGTTTCAGTGTGTGGGGAAGGAGTTTCAGTGTGTGGGGAAGGGGTTTCAGTGTGTGGGGACGTTGTTTCAGTGTGTGGGGAGGGATTTCACTGTGTGTGGAATGTGTTTCAGTTTGTGGGGAAGGGGTTTCAGTGTGTGGGGAAGGGTTTCAGTGTGTGGGGAAGGGTTTCAGTGTGTGGGGAAGGGGTTTCAGTGTGTGGGGAAGGGTTTCGGTGTGTGGGGAAGGGGTTTCAGTGTGTGGGGAAGCGGTTTCAGTGTGTGGGGATGGGGTTTCAGTGTGTGGGGAAGGTGCTTCACTGTGTGGGGACGGTGTTTCACTGTGTTGGGAACGGGTTTCAGTGCGTAGGGTAGGGGTTTCTGTGTGTGGGGAAGGGTTTCAGTGAGTGCGGAAGGGGTTTCAGTGTGTGGGGAAGGGGTTTCAGTGTCTGGGGACGGGATTCAGTGTGTGGGGAACGGGTTTCACTGTGTGGGGAAAGGGTTTCAGTGTGTGGGGAAGGGGTTTCACTGTGTGTGGAAGGTGTTTCAGTGTGTGGGGAAGGGGTTTCACAGTGTGGGGAAGGGGTTTCAGTGTGTGGGGAATGGTTTCAGTGTTTGGGGAAGGGGTTTCAGTGTGTGGGGAAGGTTTTTCATTGTGTGTGGAAGGGGTTTCAGTGTGTTGGGAATGGTTTCAGTGTGTGGGGAAGGTGTTTCAGTGTGTGTGGAAGCGGTTTCAGTGTGTTGGGAATGGTTTCAGTGTGTGGGGAAGGGGTTTCAGTGTGTGTGGAAGGGGCTTCAGTGTGTGGGGATTGTGGTTCAGTGTTTGGGGAAGGTGTGTCAGTGTGTGGGGAATGGTTTCAGTGTGTGGGGAAGGGGTTTCACTGTGTGGGGAAGGGGTTTCAGTGTGTGGGGAATGCTTTCAGTATGTGGGGAATGGGTTTCAGTGTGAGGTGAAGGGTTTCAGTGTGTGGGGAAGGGGTTTCAATGTGTGCGGACGGGGTTTCAGAGTGTGCGGAACGTGTTTCAGTGTGTGTGGAATGATTTCAGTGTGTGGGGACGGGTTTCAGTGTGTGGGGAAGGGTTTCAGTGTGTGGGGAAGGGGTTTCAGTGTGTGGGGAAGGGGTGTCAGTGTGTGGGGAATGGTTTCAGTGTGCGGGGAAGGGGTTCAGTGTGTGGGGAAGGGGTTTCAGTGTGTGGGGAAGGGTTTCAGTGTGTGGGGAAGGGTTTCAGTGTGTGGTGAAGGGGTTTCAGTGTGTGGGGAAGGGTTTCAGTGTGTGGGGAATGGTTTCAGTGTGTGGGGAATGGTTTCAGTGCGTGGGGAAGGGTTTCACCGTGTGGGGAAGGTGCTTTCAGTGTGTGGGGATGTATTTCAGTGTGTGGGGAATGTTTCAGAGTGTGGGGAAGGGTTTCAGTGTGTGGGGAAGGGGTTTCAGTGTGTGGGGAAAGGTTTCACTGTGTGGGTATGCGTTTCAGTGTGTGGGGAAGGCTTTCAGTTTGTTGGGAAGGAGTTTCGGTGTGTGGTGAAGGTGTTTCACTGTGTGGGGAAGGGGTTTCAGTGTTTCGGGAAGGTGTTTCAGTTTGTGGGGAATGGTTTCAGTGTGTGGGGAAAGGATTTCAGTGTGTGGGGAAGGTGATTCAGTGTGTGGGGAAGGGGATTCTCTGTGTGGGGAAGGGGTTTCAGTGTGTGGGGAAGGGGTTTCAGTGTGTGGGGAAGGTGTTTCAGTGTCTGGGGAATGGTTTCAGAGTGTGGGGAAGGATTTTCAGTGTGTGGGGAAGGGGTTTCATTGAGTGTGGAAGGGGTTTCAGTGTGTGGGGAAGGGTTTCAGTGTGTGGGGACGGGATTCAGTGTGTGGGGAACGGGTTTCACTGTGTGGGGAAAGGGTTTCAGTGTGTGGGGAAGGGGTTTCACTGTGTGTGGAAGGTGTTTCAGTGTGTGGGGAAGGGCTTTCACAGTGTGGGGAAGGGGTTTCAGTGTGTGGGGAATGGTTTCAGTGTGTGGGGAAGGGGTTACAGTGTGTGGGGAAGGTGTTTCATTGTGTGTGGAAGGGGTTTCAGTGTGTTGGGAATGGTTTCAGTGTGTGGGGTAGGGGTTTCAGTGTGTGTGTGGAAGGGGTTTCAGTGTGTGAGGAATGTGGTTCAGTGTTTGGGGAAGGTGTGTCAGTGTGTGGGGAATGGTTTCAGTGTGTGGGGAATAGTTTCAGTGTGTGGGGAAGGGGTTTCAGTGTATGTGGAAGGGGTTTCAGTGTGTGGGGAATGCGGTTTAGTGTTTGGGGAAGGTGTTTCAGTGTGTGGGGAATGGTTTCAGTGTGTGTGGAAGGGGTTTCACTGTGTGGGGAAGGGGTTTCAGTGTGTGGGGAATGCTTTCAGTGTGTGGGGAAGGGGTTTCAGTGTGAGGTGAAGTGTTTCAGAGTGTAGGGAAGGGGTTTCAATGTGTGGGGACGGGGTTTTAGAGTGTGCGGAACGGGTTTCAGTGTGTGTGGAATGATTTCAGTGTGTGGGGACATGTTTCAGTGTGTGGGGAAGGGTTTCAGTGTGTGGGGAAGGGTTTCAGTGTGTGGGGAAGGGGTTTCACTGTGTGCAAAAGGGGTTTCAGTGTGTGGGGAAGGTGTTTCAGTGTGTGGGGAAGGGTTTCAGTGTGTGGGGAAGGGGGTTCACTGTGTGGGGAAGGGGTTTCAGTTTGTGTGGAAGGGTTTCAGTGGGTGGGGAAGGTGTTTCAGTGTGTGGAGAAGGGGTTTCAGTGTGTGGGGAAGGAGTTTCAGTGTGTGGGGAAGGGGTTTCAGTGTGTGGGGACGTTGTTTCAGTGTGTGGGGAGGGATTTCACTGTGTGTGGAATGTGTTTCAGTTTGTGGGAAAGGGTTTCAGTGTGAGGGGAAGGGTTTCAGTGTGTGGGGAAGGGTTTCAGTGTGTGGGGAAGGGGCTTCAGTTTGTGTGGAAGGGTTTCAGTGTGTGGGGAAGGTGTTTCAGTGTGTGGAGAAGGGGTTTCAGTGTGTGGGGAAGGAGTTTCAGTGTGTGGGGAAGGGGTTTCAGTGTGTGGGGACGTTGTTTCAGTGTGTGGGGAGGGATTTCACTGTGTGTGGAATGTGTTTCAGTTTGTGGGGAAGGGGTTTCAGTGTGTGGGGAAGGGTTTCAGTGTGTGGGGAAGGGATTTCAGTGTGTGGGGAAGGGTTTCGGTGTGTGGGGAAGGGGTTTCAGTGTGTGGGGAAGCGGTTTCAGTGTGTGGGGATGGGGTTTCAGTGTGTGGGGAAGGTGCTTCACTGTGTGGGGACGGTGTTTCACTGTGTTGGGAACGGGTTTCAGCGCGTAGGGTAGGGGTTTCTGTGTGTGGGGAAGGGTTTCAGTGAGTGCGGAAGGGGTTTCAGTGTGTGGGGAAGGGGTTTCAGTGTGTGGGGACGGGATTCAGTGTGTGGGGAACGGGTTTCACTGTGTGGGGAAAGGGTTTCAGTGTGTGGGGAAGGGGTTTCACTGTGTGTGGAAGGTGTTTCAGTGTGTGGGGAAGGGGTTTCACAGTGTGGGGAAGGGGTTTCAGTGTGTGGGGAATGGTTTCAGTGTTTGGGGAAGGGGTTTCAGTGTGTGGGGAAGGTGTTTCATTGTGTGTGGAAGGGGTTTCAGTGTGTTGGGAATGGTTTCAGTGTGTGGGGAAGGGATTTCAGTGTTTGTGGAAGCGGTTTCAGTGTGTTGGGAATGGTTTCAGTGTGTGGGGAAGGGGTTTCAGTGTGTGTGGAAGGGGTTTCAGTGTGTGGGGATTGTGGTTCAGTGTTTGGGGAAGGTGTGTCAGTGTGTGGGGAATGGTTTCAGTGTGTGGGGAAGGGGTTTCACTGTGTGGGGAAGGGGTTTCAGTGTGTGGGGAATGCTTTCAGTATGTGGGGAATGGGTTTCAGTGTGAGGTGAAGGGTTTCAGTGTGTGGGGAAGGGGTTTCAATGTGTGCGGACGGGGTTTCAGAGTGTGCGGAACGGTTTTCAGTTTGTGTGGAATGATTTCAGTGTGTGGGGACGGGTTTCAGTGTGTGGGGAAGGGTTTCAGTGTGTGGGGAATGCGGTTTAGTGTTTGGGGAAGGTGTTTCAGTGTGTGGGGAATGGTTTCAGTGTGTGTGGAAGGGGTTTCACTGTGTGGGGAAGGGGTTTCAGTGTGTGGGGAATGCTTTCAGTGTGTGGGGAAGGGGTTTCAGTGTGAGGTGAAGTGTTTCAGAGTGTAGGGAAGGGGTTTCAATGTGTGGGGACGGGGTTTTAGAGTGTGCGGAACGGGTTTCAGTGTGTGTGGAATGATTTCAGTGTGTGGGGACATGTTTCAGTGTGTGGGGAAGGGTTTCAGTGTGTGGGGAAGGGTTTCAGTGTGTGGGGAAGGGGTTTCACTGTGTGCAAAAGGGGTTTCAGTGTGTGGGGAAGGTGTTTCAGTGTGTGGGGAAGGGTTTCAGTGTGTGGGGAAGGGGGTTCACTGTGTGGGGAAGGGGTTTCAGTTTGTGTGGAAGGGTTTCAGTGGGTGGGGAAGGTGTTTCAGTGTGTGGAGAAGGGGTTTCAGTGTGTGGGGAAGGAGTTTCAGTGTGTGGGGAAGGGGTTTCAGTGTGTGGGGACGTTGTTTCAGTGTGTGGGGAGGGATTTCACTGTGTGTGGAATGTGTTTCAGTTTGTGGGAAAGGGTTTCAGTGTGAGGGGAAGGGTTTCAGTGTGTGGGGAAGGGTTTCAGTGTGTGGGGAAGGGGCTTCAGTTTGTGTGGAAGGGTTTCAGTGTGTGGGGAAGGTGTTTCAGTGTGTGGAGAAGGGGTTTCAGTGTGTGGGGAAGGAGTTTCAGTGTGTGGGGAAGGGGTTTCAGTGTGTGGGGACGTTGTTTCAGTGTGTGGGGAGGGATTTCACTGTGTGTGGAATGTGTTTCAGTTTGTGGGGAAGGGGTTTCAGTGTGTGGGGAAGGGTTTCAGTGTGTGGGGAAGGGATTTCAGTGTGTGGGGAAGGGTTTCGGTGTGTGGGGAAGGGGTTTCAGTGTGTGGGGAAGCGGTTTCAGTGTGTGGGGATGGGGTTTCAGTGTGTGGGGAAGGTGCTTCACTGTGTGGGGACGGTGTTTCACTGTGTTGGGAACGGGTTTCAGCGCGTAGGGTAGGGGTTTCTGTGTGTGGGGAAGGGTTTCAGTGAGTGCGGAAGGGGTTTCAGTGTGTGGGGAAGGGGTTTCAGTGTGTGGGGACGGGATTCAGTGTGTGGGGAACGGGTTTCACTGTGTGGGGAAAGGGTTTCAGTGTGTGGGGAAGGGGTTTCACTGTGTGTGGAAGGTGTTTCAGTGTGTGGGGAAGGGGTTTCACAGTGTGGGGAAGGGGTTTCAGTGTGTGGGGAATGGTTTCAGTGTTTGGGGAAGGGGTTTCAGTGTGTGGGGAAGGTGTTTCATTGTGTGTGGAAGGGGTTTCAGTGTGTTGGGAATGGTTTCAGTGTGTGGGGAAGGGATTTCAGTGTTTGTGGAAGCGGTTTCAGTGTGTTGGGAATGGTTTCAGTGTGTGGGGAAGGGGTTTCAGTGTGTGTGGAAGGGGTTTCAGTGTGTGGGGATTGTGGTTCAGTGTTTGGGGAAGGTGTGTCAGTGTGTGGGGAATGGTTTCAGTGTGTGGGGAAGGGGTTTCACTGTGTGGGGAAGGGGTTTCAGTGTGTGGGGAATGCTTTCAGTATGTGGGGAATGGGTTTCAGTGTGAGGTGAAGGGTTTCAGTGTGTGGGGAAGGGGTTTCAATGTGTGCGGACGGGGTTTCAGAGTGTGCGGAACGGTTTTCAGTTTGTGTGGAATGATTTCAGTGTGTGGGGACGGGTTTCAGTGTGTGGGGAAGGGTTTCAGTGTGTGGGGAAGGGTTTTCAGTGTGTGGGGAAGGGGTGTCAGTGTGTGGGGAAGGGTTTCAGTGTGTGGGGAAGGGTTTCAGTGTGTGGGGAAGGGGTTTCAGTGTGCGGGGAAGGGTTTCAGTGTGTGGGGAAGGGTTTCAGTGTGTGGTGAAGGGGTTTCAGTGTGTGGGGAAGGGTTTCAGTGTGTGGGGAATGGTTTCAGTGTGTGGGGAATGGTTTCAGTGCGTGGGGAAGGGTTTCACCGTGTGGGGAAGGTGCTTTCAGTGTGTGGGGATGTATTTCAGTGTGTGGGGAAGTTTTCAGAGTGTGGGGAAGGGTTTCAGTGTGTGGGGAAGGGGTTTCAGTGTGTGGGGAAAGGTTTCACTGTGTGGGTATGCGTTTCAGTGTGTGGGGAAGGCTTTCAGTTTGTTGGGAAGGAGTTTCGGTGTGTGGTGAAGGTGTTTCACTGTGTGAGGAAGGGGTTTCAGTGTTTCGGGAAGGTGTTTCAGTTTGTGGGGAATGGTTTCAGTGTGTGGGGAAAGGATTTCAGTGTGTGGGGAAGGTGATTCAGTGTGTGGGGAAGGGGATTCTCTGTGTGGGGAAGGGGTTTCAGTGTGTGGGGAAGGGGTTTCAGTGTGTGGGGAAGGTGTTTCAGTGTCTGGGGAATGGTTTCAGTGTGTGGGGAAGGGGTTTCAGTGTGTGGGGAAGGGGTTTCATTGAGTGTGGAAGGGGTTTCAGTGTGTGGGGAAGGGTTTCAGTGTGTGGGGACGGGATTCAGTGTGTGGGGAACGGGTTTCACTGTGTGGGGAAAGGGTTTCAGTGTGTGGGGAAGGGGTTTTACTGTGTGTGGAAGGTGTTTCAGTGTGTGGGGAAGGGCTTTCACAGTGTGGGGAAGGGGTTTCAGTGTGTGGGGAATGGTTTCAGTGTGTGGGGAAGGGGTTTCAGTGTGTGGGGAAGGTGTTTCATTGTGTGTGGAAGGGGTTTCAGTGTGTTGGGAATGGTTTCAGTGTGTGGGGTAGGGGTTTCAGTGTGTGTGTGGAAGGGGTTTCAGTGTGTGAGGAATGTGGTTCAGTGTTTGGGGAAGGTGTGTCAGTGTGTGGGGAATGGTTTCAGTGTGTGGGGAAGGGGTTTCACTGTGTGGGGAACGGGTTTCAGTGTGTGGGGAAGGTGTTTCAGTGTGTGGAGAAGGGGTTCCAGTGTGTGGGGAAGGAGTTTCAGTGTGTGGGGAAGGGGTTTCAGTGTGTGGGGACGTTGTTTCAGTGTGTGGGGAGGGATTTCACTGTGTGTGGAATGTGTTTCAGTTTGTGGGGAAGGGGTTTCAGTGTGTGGGGAAGGGTTTCAGTGTGTGGGGAAGGGTTTCAGTGTGTGGGGAAGGGGTTTCAGTGTGTGGGGAAGGGTTTCGGTGTGTGGGGAAGGGGTTTCAGTGTGTGGGGAAGGGGTTTCAGTATGTGGGGATGGGGTTTCAGTGTGTGGGGAAGGTGCTTCACTGGGTGGGGACGGGGTTTCACTGTGTGGTGAAGGGGTTTCAGTGCGTAGGGTAGGGGTTTCTGTGTGTGGGGAAGGGTTTCAGTGAGTGCGGAAGGGGTTTCAGTGTGTGGGGAAGGGGTTTCAGTGTGTGGGGACGGGATTCAGTGTTTGGGGAAGGGGTTTCAGTGTGTGGGGAAGGTGTTTCATTGTGTGTGGAAGGGGTTTCAGTGTGTTGGGAATGGTTTCAGTGTGTGGGGAAGGGGTTTCAGTGTGTGTGGAAGGGGTTTCAGTGTGTTGGGAATGGTTTCAGTGTGTGGGGAAATGGTTTCAGTGTGTGTGGAAGGGGTTTCAGTGTGTGGGGAATGTGGTTCTGTGTTTGGGGAAGGTTTGTCAGTGTGTGGGGAATGGTTTCAGTGTGTGGGGAAGGGGTTTCACTGTGTGGGGAAGGGGTTTCAGTGTGTGGGGAATGCTTTCAGTATGTGGGGAATGGGTTTCAGTGTGAGGTGAAGGGTTTCAGTGTGTGGGGAAGGGTTTCAGTGTGTGGGGAAGGGGTTTCAGTGTGTGGGGAAGGGGTGTCAGTGTGTGGGGAAGGGTTTCAGTGAGTGGGGAAGGGTTTCAGTGTGTGGGGAAGGGGTTTCAGTGTGTGGGGAAGGGTTTCAGTGTGTGGGGAAGGGTTTTAGTGTGTGGTGAAGGGGTCTCAGTGTGTGGGGAAGGGTTCCAGTGTGTGGGGAATGGTTTCACTGTGTGGGGAATGGTTTCAGTGCGTGGGGAAGGGTTTCACCGTGTGGGGAAGGTGATTTCAGTGTGTGGGGATGTATTTCAGTGTGTGGGGAAGGTTTCAGAGTGTGGGGAAGGGTTTCAGTGTGTGGGGAAGGGGTTTCAGTGTGTGGGAAAAGGTTTCACTGTGTGGGTATGCGTTTCAGTGTGTGGGGAAGGCTTTCAGTTTGTGGGGAAGGAGTTTCGGTGTGTGGTGAAGGTGTTTCACTGTGTGGGGAAGTGGTTTCAATGTTTCGGGAAGGTGTTTCAGTTTGTGGGGAATGGTTTCAGTGTGTGGGGAAAGGATTTCAGTGTGTGGGGAAGGTGATTCAGTGTGTGGGGAAGGGGATTCTCTGTGTGGGGAAGGGGTTTCAGTGTGTGGGGAAGGGGTTTCAGTGTGTGGGGAAGGTGTTTCAGTGTCTGGGGAATGATTTCAGTGTGTGGGGAAGGGGTTTCAGTGTGTGGGGAAGGGGTTTCATTGAGTGTGGAAGGGGTTTCAGTGTGTGGGGAAGGGGTTTCACAGTGTGGGGAAGGGGTTTCAGTGTGTGGGGAATGGTTTCAGTGTTTGGGGAAGGGGTTTCAGTGTGTGGGGAAGGTGTTTCATTGTGTGTGGAAGGGGTTTCAGTGTGTTGGGAATGGTTTCAGTGTGTGGGGAAGGGGTTTCAGTGTGTGTGGAAGGGGTTTCAGTGTGTTGGGAATGGTTTCAGTGTGTGGGGAAATGGTTTCAGTGTGTGTGGAAGGGGTTTCAGTGTGTGGGGAATGTGGTTCAGTGTTTGGGGAAGGTGTGTCAGTGTGTGGGGAATGGTTTCAGTGTGTGGGGAAGGGGTTTCACTGTGTGGGGAAGGGGTTTCAGTGTGTGGGGAATGCTTTCAGTATGTGGGGAATGGGTTTCAGTGTGAGGTGAAGGGTTTCAGTGTGTGGGGAAGGGGTTTCAATGTGTGCGGACGGGGTTTCAGAGTGTGCGGAACGGGTTTCAGTGTGTGTGGAATGATTTCAGTGTGTGGGGACGGGTTTCAGTGTGTGGGGAAGGGTTTCAGTGTGTGGGGAAGGGGTTTCAGTGTGTGGGGAAGGGGTGTCAGTGTGTGGGGAAGGGTTTCAGTTAGTGGGGAAGGGTTTCAGTGTGTGGGGAAGGGGTTTCAGTGTGTGGGGAAGGGTTTCAGTGTGTGGGGAAGGGTTTTAGTGTGTGGTGAAGGGGTTTCAGTGTGTGGGGAAGGGTTTCAGTGTGTGGGGAATGGTTTCAGTGTGTGGGGAATGGTTTCAGTGCGTGGGGAAGGGTTTCACCGTGTGGGGAAGGTGATTTCAGTGTGTGGGGATGTATTTCAGTGTGTGGGGAAGGTTTCAGAGTGTGGGGAAGGGTTTCAGTGTGTGGGGAAGGGGTTTCAGTGTGTGGGAAAAGGTTTCACTGTGTGGGTATGCGTTTCAGTGTGTGGGGAAGGGTTTCAGTTTGTGGGGAAGGAGTTTCGGTGTGTGGTGAAGGTGTTTCACTGTGTGGGGAAGTGGTTTCAGTGTTTCGGGAAGGTGTTTCAGTTTGTGGGGAATGGTTTCAGTGTGTGGGGAAAGGATTTCAGTGTGTGGGGAAGGTGATTCAGTGTGTGGGGAAGGGGATTCTCTGTGTGGGGAAGGGGTTTCAGTGTGTGGGGAAGGGTTTTCAGTGTGTGGGGAAGGTGTTTCAGTGTCTGGGGAATGGTTTCAGTGTGTGGGGAAGGGGTTTCAGTGTGTGGGGAAGGGGTTTCATTGAGTGTGGAAGGGGTTTCAGTGTGTGGGGAAGGGTTTTCAGTGTGTGGGGAAGGTGTGTCAGTGTCTGGGGAATGGTTTCAGTGTGTGGGGAATAGTTTCAGTGTGTGGGGAAGGGGTTTCAGTGTGTGTGGAAGGGGTTTCAGTGTGTGGGGAATGCGGTTTAGTGTTTGGGGAAGGTGTTTCAGTGTGTGGGGAATGGTTTCAGTGTGTGTGGAAGGGGTTTCACTGTGTGGGGAAGGGGTTTCAGTGTGTGGGGAATGCTTTCAGTGTGTGGGGAAGGGGTTTCAGTGTGAGGTGAAGTGTTTCAGAGTGTAGGGAAGGGGTTTCAATGTGTGGGGACGGGGTTTCAGAGTGTGCGGAACGGGTTTCAGTGTGTGTGGTATGATTTCAGTGTGTGGGGACATGTTTCAGTGTGTGGGGAAGGGTTTCAGTGTGTGGGGAAGGGTTTCAGTGTGTGGGGAAGGGGTTTCACTGTGTGCAAAAGGGGTTTCAGTGTGTGGGGAAGGTGTTTCAGTGTGTGGGGAAGGGTTTCAGTGTGTGGGGAAGGGTTTTAGTGTGTGGGAAAGGGGTTTCAGTGTGTGGGGAAGGGTTTCAGTGTGTGGGGAAGGGGTTCACTGTCTGGGGAAGGTGTTTCAGTGTGTGGGGAAGGGGATTCAGTGTGTGCGGAAGGGTTTCAGTGTGTGGGCATGGGTTTCAGTGTGTGGTGAAGGGGTTTCAGTGTGTGGGGAAGGGTTTCAGTGTGTGGGGAATGGTTTCAGTGCGTGGGGAAGGGTTTCAGCGTGTGGGAAAGTTGATTTCAGAGTGTGGTGAAGTATTTCAGTGTGTGGGGAAGGGTTTCAGTGTGAGGGGAAGGGTTTCAGTGTGTGGGGAAGGGGCTTCAGTGTGTGGGGAAGGGTTTCAGTGTGTGGGGAAGGGTTTCAGTGTGTGGGGAAGGGTTTCAGTGTGTGGGGAAGGAGTTTCAGTGTGTGGGGAAGGGGTTTCAGTGTGTGGGGACGTTGTTTCAGTGTGTGGGGAGGGATTTCACTGTGTGTGGAATGTGTTTCAGTGTGTGAGGAAGGGGTTTCAGTGTGTGGAAGTATTTCAGTGTGTGGGGAAGGGTTTCAGTGTGTGGGGAAGGGTTTCAGTGTGTGGGGAAGGGGTTTCAGTGTGTGGGGAAGGGTTTCAGTGTGTGGGGAAGGGTTTCAGTGTGTGGGAAAGGGTTTCAGTGTGTGGGGAAGGGGCTTCAGTGTGTGGGGAAGGGTTTCAGTGTGTGGGGAAGGTGTTTCAGTGTGTGGAGAAGGCGTTTCAGTGTGTGGGGAAGGAGTTTCAGTGTGTGGGGAAGGGGTTTCAGTGTGTGGGGTGGGATTTCACTGTGTGTGGAATGTGTTTCAGTGTGTGGGGAAGGGGTTTCAGTGTGTGGGGAAGGGGTTTCAGTGTGTGGGGAAGGGGTTTCAGTGTGTGGGGAAGGGTTTCAGTGTGTGCGGAAGGGGTTTCAGTGTGGGGGGATGGGGTTTCACTGTGTGGGGAGGGGTTTCAGTGTGTGGGGAAGGTGTTTCACTGTGTGGGGACGGGGTTTCACTGTGTGGGGAAGGGGTTTCAGAGCGTAGGGTAGGGGTTTCTGTGTGTGGGGAAGGGTTTCACTGTGTGGGGAAGGGGTTTCAGTGTGTGGGGAAGGGGTTTCAGTGTGTGGGGACGTTGTTTCATTGTGTGGGGAAGGGGTTTCAATGCGTGGGAATGGTTTCAGTGTGTGGGGACGGGATTCAGTGTGTGGGGAACGGGTTTCACTGTGTGGGGAAAGGGTTTCAGTGTGTGGGGAAGGGGTTTCACTGTGTGTGGAAGGTGTTACAGTGTGTGGGGAAGGGGTTTCACTGTGTGGGGAAGTGGTTTCAGTGTGTGGGGAATGGTTTCAGTGTGTGGGGAAAGGATTTCAGTGTGTGGGGAAGCTGATTCAGTGTGTGGTGAAGGGGATTCTCTGTGTGGGGAAGGGGTTTCAGTGTTTTGGGAATGGTTTCAGTGTGTGGGGAAGGGGTTTCAGTGTGTGTGGAAGGGGTTTCAGTGTGTGGGGAATGTGGTTCAGTGTTTGGGGAAGGTTTTTCAGTGTGTGGGGAATGGTTTCAGTGTGTGGGGAAGGGGTTTCACTGTGTGTGGAAGGGGTTTCAGTGTGTGGGGAATGCTTTCAGTGTGTGGGGAATGGGTTTCAGTGTGAGGTGAAGGGTTTCAGAGTGTGGGGAAGGGGTTTCAATGTGTGCGGACGGGGTTTCAGTGTGTGCGGAACGGGTTTCAGTGTGTGTGGAATGATTTCAGTGTGTGGGGACGGGTTTCAGTGTGTGGGGAAGGGTTTCAGTGTTTGGGGAAGGGGTTTCAGTGTGTGGGGAAGGGGTGTCAGTGTGTGTGGAAGGGTTTCAGTGTGTGGGGAAGGGGTTTCAGTGTGTGGGGAAGGGTTTCACTGTGTGGGGAAGGTGTTTCAGTGTGTGGGGAAGGGGATTCAGTGTGTGCGGAAGGGTTTCAGTGTGTGGGCAAGGGTTTCAGTGTGTGGTGAAGGGGTTTCAGTGTGTGGGGAAGGATTTCACTGTGTGGGGAATGGTTTCAGTGTGTGGGAATGGTTTCAGTGTGTGGGGAAGGGGTTTCACTGTGTGCAAAAGGGGTTTCAGTGTGTGGGGAAGGGGTTTCAGTGTGTGGGGAAGGGTTTCAGTGTGTGGGGAAGGGGTTTCAGTGTGTGGGGAAGGGTTTCAGTGTGTGGGGAAGGGTGTCACTGTGTGGGGAAGGTGTTTCAGTGTGTGGGGAAGGGGAATCAGTGTGTGCGGAAGGGTTTCAGTGTGTGGGCAAGGGTTTCAGTGTGTGGTGAAGGGGTTTCAGGGTGTGGGGAAGGGTTTCAGTGTGTGGGGAATGGTTTCAGTGCGTGGTGAAGGGTTTCAGCGTGTGGGGAAGGTGATTTCAGTGTGTGGGGAAGTATTGCAGTGTGTGGGAAAGGGTTTCCGTGTGTGGGGATGGGGTTTCAGTGTGTGGGGAAGGGGCTTCAGTGTGTGGGGAAGGGTTTCAGTGTGTGGGTATGCGTTTCAGTGTGTGGTAAAGGTGTTTCACTGTGTGGGGACAGGGTTTCAGTGTGTGGGGAGGGGGTTTCAGTGTGTGGGGAAGGGGTTTCAGTGTGTGGGGAAGGAGTTTCAGTGTGTGGGGTAGGGGTTTCAGTGTGTGGGGACGTTGTCTCAGTGTGTGGGGAGGGATTTCACTGTGTGTGGAATGTGCTTCAGTGTGTGGGGAAGGGGATTCAGTGTATGGGGAAGGGTTTCAGTGTGTGGGGAAGGGTTTCAGTGTGTGGGGATGGGGTTTCAGTGTGTGGGGATGGATTACAGTGTGTGGGGAAGGGGTTTCAGTGTGTGGGGAAGGGGTTTCACTGTGTGGGGATGGGGTTTCAGTGTGTGGGGAAGGTGTTTCACTGTGTGGGGACGGGGTTTCACTGTGTGGGGAAGGGGTTTCAGTGCGTAGGGTAGGGGTTTCTGTGTGTGGGCAAGGGTTTCAGTGTGTGTGGAAGGAATTTCAGTGTGTGGGGAAGGGGTTTCAGTGTGTGGAGATGGGGTTTCAGTGTGTGGGGAAGATGTTTCAGTGTGTGGGGACGGGGTTTCAGTGTGTGGGGAAGGGGTTTCAGTGTTTGGGGCAAGGGTTTCAGTGTGTGGGGAAGGGGCTTCACAGTGTGTGGAAGGGGTTTCAGTGTGTGGGGAAGGGGTTTCACTTTGTGGGGAAGGGGTTTCAGTGTGTGGGGAATGGTTTCAGTGTGTGGGGAAAGGGTTTCAGTGTGTGGGGACGTTGTTTCAGTGTGTGGGGAAGGGGTTTCAGTGTGTGGGGAAGGGGTTTCAATGCGTGGGGAATGGTTTCAGTGTGTGGGGACGGGATTCAGTGTGTGGGGAACGGGTTTCACTGTGTGGGGAAAGGGTTTAAGTGTGTGGGGAAGGGGTTTCACTGTGTGTGGAAGGTGTTTCAGTGTGTGGGGAAGGGGTTTCAGTGTGTGGGGAAAGGGTTTCAGTGTGTGGGGAAGGGGTTTCACTGGGTGGGGAATGGTTTCAGTGTGTGGGGAAAGGATGTCAGTGTGTGGGGAAGCTGATTCAGAGTGTGGTGAAGGGGATTCTCTGTGTGGGGAAGGGGTTTCAGTGTGTGGGGAAGGGGATTCAGTGTGTGGGGAAGGTGTTTCATTGTGTGTGGAAGGGGTTTCAAAGTGTTGGGAATGGTTTCAGTGTGTGGGGAAGGGGTTTCAGTGTGTGTGGAAGGGGTTTCAGTGAGTGGGGAATGGTTTCAGTGTGTGGGGAAGGGGTTTCACTGTGTGGGGAAGTGGTTTCAGTGTGTGGGGAATGCTTTCAGTGTGTGGGGAATGGGTTTCAGTGAGAGGTGAAGGGTTTCAGAGTGTGAGGAAGGGGTTTCAATGTGTGCGGACGGGGTTTCAGTGTGTGCGGAACGGGTTTCAGTGTGTGTGGAATGATTTCAGTGTGTGGGGACGGGTTTCAGTGTGTGGGGAAGGGTTTCAGTGTGTGGGGAAGGGGTTTCAGTGTGTGGGGAAGGGTTTAAGTGTGTGGGGAAGGGTTTCAGTGTGTGGGGAAGGGTTTCAGTGTGTGGGGAAGGGGTTTCAGTGTGTGGGGAAGGGTTTCAGTGTTTGGGGAAGGGTTTCACTGTGTGGGGAAGGTGTTTCATTGTGTGGGGAAGGGGATTCAGTGTTTGCGGAATTGTTTCAGTGTGTCGGCAAGGATTTCAGTGTGTGGTGAAGGGGTTTCAGTGTGTGGGGAAGGGATTCAGTGTGTTTGGAATGGTTTCAGTGTGTGGGGAATGGTTTCAGTGCGTGGGGAAGGGTTTCACCGTGTGGGGAAGGTGTTGCAGTGTGTGGGGAAAGGTTTCACTGTGTGGGTATGCGTTTCAGTGTGTGGGGAAGGGTTTCAGTGTGTGGGGAAGGAGTTTCGGTGTGTGGCGAAGGTGTTTCACTGTGTGGGGAAGGGGTTTCAGTGTGTGGGGAAGGTGTTTCAGTTTGTGGGGAATGGTTTCAGTGTGTGGGGAATGGTTTCAGTGTGTGTGGAAGGGGTTTCACTGTGTGGGGAAGGGGTTTCAGTGTGTGGGGAATGCTTTCAGTGTGTGGGGAAGGGGTTTCAGTGTGTGTGGAAGGTGTTTCAGTGTGTGGGGAATCGTTTCAGTGTGTGGGGAAGGGGTTTCAGTGTGTGGGGAAGGGGTTTCATTGAGTGTGGAAGGGGTTTCAGTGTGTGGGGAATGGTTTCAGTGTGTGGGGAAGGGGTTTCAGTGTGTGTGGAAGGGGTTTCAGTGTGTGGGGAATGTGGTTCAGTGTTTGGGGAAGGTGTTTCAGTGTGTGGGGAATGGTTTCAGTGTGTGTGGAAGGGGTTTCACTGTGTGGGGAAGGGGTTTCAGTGTGTGGGGAATTCTTTCAGTGTGTGGGGAAGAGGTTTCAGTGTGAGGTGATGTGTTTCAGAGTGTGGGGAAGGGGTTTCAATGTGTGGGGACGGGGTTTCAGTGTTTGTGGAACGGGTTTCAGTGTGTGTGGAATGATTTCAGTGTGTGGGGACGGGTTTCAGTGAGTGGGGAAGGGTTTCAGTGTGTGGGGAAGGGGTTTCACTGTGTGAAAAAGGGGTTTCAGTGTGTGGGGAAGGGGTTTCAGTGTGTGTGGAAGGGTTTCAGTGTGTGGGGAAGGGTTTCAGTGTGTGGGGAAGGGGTTTCAGTGTGTGGGGAAGGGTTTCAGTGTGTGGGGAAGGGTTTCACTGTGTGGGGAAGGTGTTTCAGTGTGTGGGGAAGGGGATTCATTGTGTGCAGAAGGGTTTCAGTGTGTGGGCAAGGGTTTCAGTGTGTGGTGAAGGGGTTTCAGGGTGTGGGGAAGGGTTTCAGTGTGTGGGGAATGGTTTCAGTGCGTGGGAAGGGTTTCAGCGTTTGGGGAAGATGATTTCAGTGTGTGGGGAAGTATTTCAGTGTGTGGGGAAGGGTTTCCGTGTGTGGGGAAGGGGTTTCAGTGTGTGGGGAAGGGGCTTCAGTGTGTGGGGAAGGGTTTCAGTGTGTGGGTATGCGTTTCAGTGTGTGGTGAAGGGTTTCAGTGTGTGTGGAAGGATTTTCGGTGCGTGGCAAAGGTGTTTCAGTGTGTGGGGAAGGGGTTTCAGTGTGTGGGGAAGGTGTTTCAGTGTGTGGGGAAGGGGTTTCAGTGTGTGTGGAAGGAGTTTCAGTGTGTGGGTATGCGTTTCAGTGTGTGGTGAAGGGTTTCAGTGTGTGTGGAAGGAGATTCGGTGTGTGATAAAGGTGTTTCACTGTGTGGGGACAGGGTTTCAGTGTGTGGGGAAGGTGTTTCAGTGTGTGGGGAAGGGGTTTCAGTGTGTGGGGAAGGAGTTTCAGTGTGTGGGGAAGGGGTTTCAGTTTGTGGGGAGGTTGTTTCAGTGTGTGGGGACGGGATTTCAGTGTTTGGGGCAAGGGTTTCAGTGTGTGGGGAAGGGGCTTCACAGTGTGGGGAAGGTGTTTCAGTGTGTGGGGAAGGGGTTTCACTTTGTGGGGAAGGGGTTTCAGTGTGTGGGGAATGGTTTCAGTGCGTGGGGAAAGGGTTTCAGTGTGTGGGGCAGGTGTTTCAGTGTGTGGGGAAGGGGATTCACTGTGTGGGGAAGGGGTTTCAGTGTGTGGGGAAGGGGTTTCAGTGTGCGTTGACGTTGTTTCAGTGTGTGGGGAAGGGGTTTCAGTGTGTGGGGAAGGGGTTTCAAAGCGTGGGGAATGGTTTCAGTGTGTGGGGACGGGGTTCAGTGTGTGGGGAACGGGTTTCACTGTGTGGGGAAAGCGTTTCATTGTGTGGGGAAGGGGTTTCACTGTGTGTGGAAGGTGTTTCAGTGTGTGGGGAAGGGGTTTCACTGTGTGGGGAAGGGGTTTCTGTGTGTGGGGAATAGTTTCAGTGTGTGAGGAAAGGATTTCAGTGTGTGGGGAGGCTGATTCAGTGTGTGGGGCGGGGGATTCTCTGTGTGGGGAAGGGGTTTCAGTGTGTGGGGAAGGGGTTTCAGTGTGTGGGGATGGGGTTTCAGTGTGTGGGGAAGATGTTACAGTGTGTGGGGACGGGGTTTCAGTGTGTGGGAAAGGGGTTTCAGTGTGTGGGGAAGGGTTTCAGTGTGTGGGGAAGGAGTTTCGGTGTGTGGTGAAGGAGTTTCACTGTGTGGGGAAGGGGTTTCAGTGTGTGGGGAAGGTGTTTCAGTTTGTGGGGAATGGTTTCAGTGTGTGGGGAAAGGATTTCAGTGTGTGGGGAAGGTGATTCAGTGTGTGGGGAAGGGGATTCTCTGTGTGAGGAAGGGGTTTCAGTGTGTGGGGAAGGGGTTACAGTGTGTGGGGAAGGTGTTTCAGTGTGTGGGGAATGGTTTCAGTGTGTGGGGAAGGGGTTTCAGTGTGTGGGGAAGGGGTTTCATTGAGTGTGGAAGGGGTTTCAGTGTGTGGGGAATGCTTTCAGTGTGTGGGGAAGGGGTTTCAATGCGTGGGGAATGGTTTCAGTGTGTGGGGACGGGGTTCAGTGTGTGTGGAACGGGTTTCACTGTGTGGGGAAAGGGTTTCATTGTGTGGGGAAGGGGTTTCACTGTGTGTGGAAGGTGTTGCAGTGTGTGGGGAAGGGGTTTCACTGAGTGTGGAAGGGGTTTCAGTGTGTGGGGAATGCTTTCAGTGTGTGGGGAAGGGGTTTCAGTGTGTGTGGAAGGGGTTTCAGTGTGTGGGGAATGTGGTTCAGTGTTTGGGGAAGGTGTTTCAATGTGTGGGGAATGGTTTCAGTGTGTGTGGAAGGGGTTTCACGGTGTGGGGAAGGGGTTTCAGTGTGTGGGGAATGCTTTCAGTGTGTGGGGAAGGGGTTTCAGTGTGAGGTGAAGTGTTTCAGATTGTGGGGAAGGGGTTTCAATGTGTGGGAACGGGGTTTCAGTTTGTGCGGAACGGGTTTCAGTGTGTGTGGAATGATTTCACTGTGTGTGGACGGGTTTCAGTGTGTGGGGAAGGGTTTCAGTGTGTGGGGAAGGGGTTCAGTGTGTGGGGAAGGGTTTCACTGTGTGGGGAAGGTGTTTCAGTGTGTGGGGAAGAATTTCAGTGTGTGGGGAAGGGTTTCCTTGTGTGGGGAAGGGGTTTCAGTGTCTGGGGAATTGGCTTCAGTGTGTGGGGAAGGGTTCAGTGTGTGGGTATGCGTTTCAGTGTTTGGTGAAGAGTTTCAGTGAGTGGGGAAGGAGTTTCGGTGTGTGGTAAAGGTGTTTCACTGTGTGGGGACAGGGTTTCAGTGTGTGGGGAAGGTGTTTCAGTGTGTGGGGAAGGGGTTTCAGTGTGTGGGGAAGGAGTTTCAGTGTGTGGGGAAGGGGATTCATTGTGTGCAGAAGGGTTTCAGTGTGTGGGGAAGTGTTTCACTGTGTGGGGAAGGTGTTTCAGTGTGTGGGGAAGGGGATTCATTTTGTGCAGAAGGGTTTCAGTGTGTGGGCAAGGGTTTCAATGTGTGGTGAAGGGGTTTCAGGGTGTGGGGAAGGGTTTCACTGTGTGGGGAATGGTTTCAGTGCGTGGGAAGGGTTTCAGCGTGTGGGGAAGATGATTTCAGTGTGTGGGGAAGTATTTCAGTGTGTGGGGAAGGGTTTCCGTGTGTGGGGAAGGGGTTTCAGTGTGTGGGGAAGGGGCTTCAGTGTGTGGGGAAGGGTTTCAGTGTGTGGGTATGCGTTTCAGTGTGTGGTGAAGGGGTTCAGTGTGTGGGGAAGGTGTTTCAGTTTGTGGGGAATGGTTTCAGTGTGTGGGGAAAGGATTTCAGTGTGTGGGGAAGGTGATTCAGTGTGTGGGGAAGGGGATTCTCTGTGTGGGGAAGGGGTTTCAGTGTGTGGGGAAGGGGTTACAGTGTGTGGGGAAGGTGTTTCAGTGTGTGGGGAATGGTTTCAGTGTGTGGGGAAGGGGTTTCAGTGTGTGGGGAAGGGGTTTCATTGAGTGTGGAAGGGGTTTCAGTGTGTGGGGAATGCTTTCAGTGTGTGGGGAAGGGGTTTCAGTGTGTGTGGAAGGGGTTTCAGTGTGTGGGGAATGTGGTTCAGTGTTTGGGGAAGGTGTTTCAATGTGTGGGGAATGGTTTCAGTGTGTGTGGAAGGGGTTTCACTGTGTGGGGAAGGGGTTTCAGTGTGTGGGGAATGCTTTCAGTGTGTGGGGAAGGGGTTTCAGTGTGAGGTGAAGTGTTTCAGATTGTGGGGAAGGGGTTTCAATGTGTGGGAACGGGGTTTCAGTTTGTGCGGAACGGGTTTCAGTGTGTGTGGAATGATTTCACTGTGTGTGGACGGGTTTCAGTGTGTGGGGAAGGGTTTCAGTGTGTGGGGAAGGGGTTCAGTGTGTGGGGAAGGGTTTCACTGTGTGGGGAAGGTGTTTCAGTGTGTGGGGAAGAATTTCAGTGTGTGGGGAAGGGTTTCCGTGTGTGGGGAAGGGGTTTCAGTGTCTGGGGAACGGGCTTCAGTGTGTGGGGAAGGGTTCAGTGTGTGGGTATGCGTTTCAGTGTGTGGTGAAGGGTTTCAGTGAGTGGGGAAGGAGTTTCAGTTTGTGGAGAATGGTTTCAGTGTGTGGGGAAAGGATTTCAGTGTGTGGGGAAGGTGATTCAGTGTGTGGGGAAGGGGATTCTCTGTGTGGGGAAGGGGTTTCAGTGTGTGGGGAAGGGGTTACAGTGTGTGGGGAAGGTGTTTCAGTGTGTGGGGAATGGTTTCAGTGTGTGGGGAAGGGGTTTCAGTGTGTGGGGAAGGGGTTTCATTGAGTGTGGAAGGGGTTTCAGTGTGTGGGGAATGCTTTCAGTGTGTGGGGAAGGGGTTTCAGTGTGTGTGGAAGGGGTTTCAGTGTGTGGGGAATGTGGTTCAGTGTTTGGGGAAGGTGTTTCAATGTGTGGGGAATGGTTTCAGTGTGTGTGGAAGGGGTTTCACTGTGTGGGGAAGGGGTTTCAGTGTGTGGGGAATGCTTTCAGTGTGTGGGGAAGGGGTTTCAGTGTGAGGTGAAGTGTTTCAGAGTGTGGGGAAGGGGTTTCAATGTGTGGGGACGGGGTTTCAGTTTGTGCGGAACGGGTTTCAGTGTGTGTGGAATGATTTCACTGTGTGTGGACGGGTTTCAGTGTGTGGGGAAGGGTTTCAGTGTGTGGGGAAGGGGTTCAGTGTGTGGGGAAGGGTTTCACTGTGTGGGGAAGGTGTTTCAGTGTGTGGGGAAGAATTTCAGTGTGTGGGGAAGGGTTTCCGTGTGTGGGGAAGGGGTTTCAGTGTCTGGGGAACGGGCTTCAGTGTGTGGGGAAGGGTTCAGTGTGTGGGTATGCGTTTCAGTGTGTGGTGAAGGGTTTCAGTGAGTGGGGAAGGAGTTTCGGTGTGTGGTAAAGGTGTTTCACTGTGTGGGGACAGGGTTTCAGTGTGTGGGGAAGGTGTTTCAGTGTGTGGGGAAGGGGTTTCAGTGTGTGGGGAAGGAGTTTCAGTGTGTGGGGAAGGGGATTCATTGTGTGCAGAAGGGTTTCAGTGTGTGGGGAAGGGTTTCACTGTGTGGGGAAGGTGTTTCAGTGTGTGGGGAAGGGGATTCATTGTGTGCAGAAGGGTTTCAGTGTGTGGGCAAGGGTTTCAGTGTGTGGTGAAGGGGTTTCAGGGTGTGTGGAAGGGTTTCAGTGTGTGGGGAATGGTTTCAGTGCGTGGGAAGGGTTTCAGCGTGTGGGGAAGATGGTTTCAGTGTGTGGGGAAGTATTTCAGTGTGTGGGGAAGGGTTTCCGTGTGTGGGGAAGGGGTTTCAGTGTGTGGGGAAGGGGCTTCAGTGTGTGGGGAAGGGTTTCAGTGTGTGGGTATGCGTTTCAGTGTGTGGTGAAGGGGTTCAGTGTGTGTGGAAGGAGTTTCGGTGTGTGGTAAAGGTGTTTCACTGTGTGGGGACAGGGTTTCAGTGTCTGGGGAAGGTGTTTCAGTGTGTGGGGAAGGGGTTTCAGTGTGTGGGGAATGTGTTTCAGTGTGTGGGGAAGGGGTTTCAGTTTGTGGGGAGGTTGTTTCAGTGTGTGGGGACGGGGTTTCAGTGTTTGGGCCAAGGGTTTCAGTGTGTGGGGAAGGGGCTTCACAGTGTGGGGAAGGTGTTTCAGTGTGTGGGGAAGGGGTTTTACTTTGTGGGGAAGGGGTTTCAGTGTGTGGGGAATGGTTTCAGTGTGTGGGGAAAGGGTTTCAGTGTGTGGGGCATGTGTTTCAGTGTGTGGGGAAGGGGATTCACTGTGTGGGGAAGGGGTTTCAGTGTGTGGGGAAGGGGTTTCAGTGTGCGTGGACGTTGTTTCAGTGTGTGGGGAAGGGGTTTCAGTGTGTGGTGAAGTGTTTCAGAGTGTGGGGAAGAGGTTTCAATGTGTGGGGACGGGGTTTCAGTTTGTGCAGAACGGGTTTCAGTGTGTGTGGAATGATTTCACTGTGTGTGGACGGGTTTCAGTGTGTGGGGAAGGGTTTCAGTGTGTGGGGAAGGGGTTCAGTGTGTGGGGAAGGGTTTCACTGTGTGGGGAAGGTGTTTCAGTGTGTGGGGAAGAATTTCAGTGTGTGGGGAAGGGTTTCCGTGTGTGGGGAAGGGGTTTCAGTGTCTGGGGAAGGGGCTTCAGTGTGTGGGGAAGGGTTCAGTGTGTGGGTATGCGTTTCAGTGTGTGGTGAAGGGGTTCAGTGAGTGGGGAAGGAGTTTCGGTGTGTGGTAAAGGTGTTTCACTGTGTGGGGACAGGGTTTCAGTGTGTGGGGAAGGTGTTTCAGTGTGTGGGGAAGGGGTTTCAGTGTGTGGGGAAGGAGTTTCAGTGTGTGGGGAAGGGGATTCATTGTGTGCAGAAGGGTTTCAGTGTGTGGGGAAGGGTTTCACTGTGTGGGGAAGGTGTTTCAGTGTGTGGGGAAGGGGATTCATTGTGTGCAGAAGGGTTTCAGTGTGTGGGCAAGGGTTTCAGTGTGTGGTGAAGGGGTTTCAGGGTGTGTGGAAGGGTTTCAGTGTGTGGGGAATGGTTTCAGTGCGTGGGAAGGGTTTCAGCGTGTGGGGAAGATGATTTCAGTGTGTGGGGAAGTATTTCAGTGTGTGGGGAAGGGTTTCCGTGTGTGGGGAAGGGGTTTCAGTGTGTGGGGAAGGGGCTTCAGTGTGTGGGGAAGGGTTTCAGTGTGTGGGTATGCGTTTCAGTGTGTGGTGAAGGGGTTCAGTGTGTGTGGAAGGAGTTTCGGTGTGTGGTAAAGGTGTTTCACTGTGTGGGGACAGGGTTTCAGTGTGTGGGGAAGGTGTTTCAGTGTGTGGGGAAGGGGTTTCAGTGTGTGGGGAATGTGTTTCAGTGTGTGGGGAAGGGGTTTCAGTTTGTGGGGAGGTTGTTTCAGTGTGTGGGGACGGGGTTTCAGTGTTTGGGGCAAGGGTTTCAGTGTGTGGGGAAGGGGCTTCACAGTGTGGGGAAGGTGTTTCAGTGTGTGGGGAAGGGGTTTTACTTTGTGGGGAAGGGGTTTCAGTGTGTGGTGAATGGTTTCAGTGTGTGGGGAAAGGGTTTCAGTGTGTGGGGCATGTGTTTCAGTGTGTGGGGAAGGGGATTCACTGTGTGGGGAAGGGGTTTCAGTGTGTGGGGAAGGGGTTTCAGTGTGCGTGGACGTTGTTTCAGTGTGTGGGGAAGGGGTTTCAATGCGTGGGGAATGGTTTCAGTGTGTGGGGACGGGGTTCAGTGTGTGGGGAACGGGTTTCACTGTGTGGGGAAAGGGTTTCATTGTGTGGGGAAGGTGTTTCAGAGTGTGGGGAAGGGGTTTCACTGTGTGGGGAAGGGGTTTCTGTGTGTGGGCAATGGTTTCAGTGTGTGGGGAAAGGATTTCAGTGTGTGGGGAAGCTGATTCAGTGTGTGGGGCGGGGGATTCTCTGTGTGGGGAAGGAGTTTCAGTGTGTTGGGAAGGGGTTTCAGTGTGTGGGGATGGGGTTTCAGTGTGTGGGGAAGAATTTTCAGTGTGTGGGGACGGGGTTTCAGTGTGTGGGAAAGGGGTTTCAGTGTGTGGGGAAGGGTTTCAGTGTGTGGGGAAGGAGTTTCGGTGTGTGGTGAAGGTGTTTCACTGTGTGGGGAAGGGGTTTCAGTGTGTGGGGAAGGTGTTTCAGTTTGTGGGGAATGGTTTCAGTGTGTGGGAAAAGGATTTCAGTGTGTGGGGAAGGTGATTCAGTGTGTGGGGAAGGGGA